>NC_091204.1:29128578-29322221 GCF_040958095.1 Procambarus clarkii
TCCCCTCATACATAATGAAATGGGTAGATTTATCATTTCATAAGAAAAAAATTAGAGAAAATATATTATTTCAGGAAAACTTGGCTTATTAGGCAAATCAGGCCTTGCATAGTAAGCCGATAAGTGCGTTCTGGCTACTAGGTACGACATATATATATATATATATATATATATATATATATATATATATATATATATATATATATATTTGTGTGTGTGTGTATATAAATCCCTTTTTTTCATTGATAAGCTTAGGTATACGCAGCATTGTGCTGCTACCCTATTCTATATAATTCTACGATATTCTATATGAAGAATTACAAAGAGTAAGTAAAAAAACTGGCTATAAGTTTATCTTTTATCCGCACCTCACAGGCTTCATGAAAAAATTAACAGGTAATGAATAGTATGACAATGTAGAGTTGAAGACAATGTATAATCACGAAGGAAAAAACTTAAGCACTTCCATGTTGATGAACATATCAGCCAAAGTATATTATGACGTGTTGATTATCACGCAAGTGCTTAAGTAATTTCCTGTTTGATTTTTCATATATGGTTATACATTATTATATGTATATATTTTCAGATTATAATTCGTAATGCAAATATCTCCGAGTGAAATAGTGTACATCCGTATTTTTAATTTTTAATACAACATACATAATACATTTTTTAAGTATTTATTTATAATAAATAATTTAATTATTTAATTTATAATAATTTAATTATTAATAGCATTATATAGTCGATTTAATATTGAACACGTACACATAAGCGAAACGTCCAAAACTGGTGTCCGAAATGGCAAAAAAATTAGTGTTGTCAATGTAAGGAGTATCTTGTATCCCAGTGAGAGAGCTGTTTCCTTCAAAAAGTGTAATCGTGTGGCATTATGTTTAAAGAAACAATTCCAAAGTACATTCTTTGATTGAAAAACATGAGGATAAATACAAGCGTTAATTGTAAATGACCAGTTATAAACATAAATAAGAAGTAGGAAAAATGATATGTGGAACCAGACAAAAACATTGGAACGCTTAGGTGATGAGAGGGTAAACAACCGCCGCCATTTTAGCGCCCCAGCCGGTGATGTCCAGCACGAGCATTAAGGGAAAACCTTGACACAAACTGCTCCTATCATAAAGAAGAAGCACCACCATTGACCGCCAAGTGCTCACATCAAGTCTAACTCTAAGAAACAACACTCAAGCCTTGACGCTTCTCCCAACATCTGGGGGAGAAAACCTTCACACAAACTGCACCTGTCATAAAGAAGATGAAGACTCACCAGTGTCCAAAGTGTCAGAAGGTATTCACCCGTCCTTCACATGTGAAGACTCACATGTTAGTGCATTCAGGTGATAAACCTCATGAGTGTCCAGAGTGTGGGAAGAGATTCAGTGTGCGTGGAAATATGAAGACTCACATGTTAGTGCATTCAGGTGATAAACCTCATGAATGTCCAGAGTGTGGGAAGAGATTCAGTCGTCTTAGTGATATGAAGACACATGTTAGTACATTGAGGTGACAAGCCTCACGAGTGTCCAGAGTGTGGGAAGAGATTCAGTAAACGTGGACATATGAAGACTCACAGGATGGTGCATTCGGATGAGAGACCTTTTCAATGTGCTGAGTGTGGCAAAAAATTTAGAGAACGTGGAAATATAATAAGGCACATGTTAGTGCATTCAGGTGACAAGCCTCACGAGTGTCCAGAGTGTGGGAAGAGATTCAGTCTTCTTGGAAGTATGAAGACTCACATGTTAGTGCATTCAGGTGACAAGCCTCACGAATGTCCAGAGTGTGGGAAGAGATTCAGTCAACGTGGAAGTATGACGACTCACATGTTAGTACATTCAGGTGACAAGCCTCACGAGTGTCCAGAGTGTGGGAAGAGATTCAGTAAACGTAGAAATATGACGACTCACATGTTAGTACATTCAGGTGACAAGCCTCACGAGTGTCCAGAGTGTGGGAAGAGATTCAGTCAACGTGGAAATATGACGACTCACATGTTAGTACATTCAGGTGATAAGCCGCACGAGTGTCAAGAGTGTGGGAAGAGATTCAGTAAACGTGGACATATGAAGACTCACAGGATGGTGCATTCGGATGAGAGACCTTTTCAATGTGCTGAGTGTGGCAAAAAATTTAGAGAACGTGGAAATATAATAAGGCACATGTTAGTGCATTCAGGTGACAAGCCTCACGAGTGTCCAGAGTGTGGGAAGAGATTCAGTCGTCTTCGTGATATGAAGAGGCACAAAATGATACATGCAGATAATAGGCTAAACACTTAAGAGTGTGGAAGGTAATTAAGAGAACGTTGAAGGATAATGAGGGACATATAGGTATATTAACTTAACTTTAATCTAACAGTGTGCTATCACAATGTCAGTTGGATGTTCTTCGAAGGTAATTCTATTTTGTTTGAGAAATACACTTCACCATGAAAGGTAAAGATCAAGATATTTTATTATATTGTTCTTTTATGAAAGTTAGATGACCAAGCAAGAACTAGAGAAGCTGTCACTATAGGAAAATTCAAAATTGCTTATAAGTATAGAAATATCTCTTTAGTTTAGCAAAGATAAATCAAAGCTTTAAATGTTTTTCTTCATATTTAGGTAAATAATAATGTGCTTTCTGTTTTTGTTCTCTGTGAAAATTTATTTAAAATGTAATATACTCTGTAGCTAAGTTATGGACATTATTGTTGTAATATTATTTAGCATTGGTGCTGGTGAAGAAGACAGTCTGAGACGTACTTAAGATGAGACCATTTGATTGATAGGGAAATGTAGGTTAATCAAGGAATTTTCTCATCAGATTCATATGCAAACTGATGTCTATTTTATATTTTTTGTTTAGGCATATTTATGAATAATACTCTTGATTATAAATATTTCACCGAAGAGTTTATTGAAGGCATATTGGCATTTATAACTGTCAGTCAAGTTAATATGAAATTTAAATTTATATTACTCTAGAAATTTACATCACTCTAAATTTACCAGAAATTTATATTACTCTAGAAATTTACATCACTCTAAATTTACCAGAAATTTATATTACTCTGGCCTAACTTTATCAGTTATGCTGTAATTGTCTTGGAATAATATTTTACTAAATTTACCTGAGGGCCACTAACCCTAGTGGCCTCGATAAAAACAAGAAGCTGGCAGCTTGTTAAAGGTTCTCTCCCCCCCCCCCAATTTTCCTTGATTTTTTCCTGGTATATTTTGAAATTCAGCACATTTTGGCAGTTATGGCGTTGGCAGGTAGTCAGTTCCATCGATCAATAACCCTGTGGGTGAAAAAGCCTGTTTCAAAATTATATTAGCTTGATTAGCAATAATATGATCGCGATTCGTATAATCCTCTGTCAATTATATTATCCAAACTGGCAATTATATTAAGGTGATTGTGAATTACATAAACCTTACTGGCAATTATTCTGCACATTCTCTCATGTGTATTATACATATATAAAACGCTGCACTGTAATGCCAATCCTGACCTCTAAAGCTTCATAGAAGGTTGTAACAGAACCCATAAGGACTACACCAGAAATAAATACAGTTTTGATATTCCTAGAGTATGACTTAATCAAACTAGAAATGCTCTACAAATCAAGGGACCCAGAATGTGGAATGACCTTCCCAACCATGTTAAAGACTGTACCTCTCTCAACCAGTTTAAGATAAAAACAAAGCTATATGTAATAAATTCCCTGTAACCTACCTTACACCTCTATTGTCAACCAATGTGTTTTTTTTTTTTAAATGACGCTGTTGACCGAATTGTATTTGTGCTTCTTTTTCTGCCATGATCCCCCCTTTTATCTCTTTTTTTTTTATTTGTTCTCAACTCATTTTATTCTTCATGCTCAATTAGTATTAAGCTTTAGTCATTTAAGTTTTTCATGCCCGAAACGCTTTGCGTAATAGTGGCTTTAGGCATTGTATGTACTAGCCCTATCTATAAATCCATCACTCTTTGTAAAATCTCTTGTATGTATGTACCTTACCTAAATAAACATTTTGATTTTGATTTTTTTTTTATTTGATTATATTAGCATGACTGTCAATTTATATCAAACAGATATTTATTTATGTTGTGGTGCTCGTGGGTTCTATTACATCTATCAATGGAGAGTTTCAGATCAGGATTAGCATTTAGGAACAATGTTTTGTACATGTAAATAGCACAAGAGAATGTGTAGAGTGAGTGTATATTTAGCATGTTCAGAGATTTAAACAGAGAGGCTTTGTGTTGTTTGAAGACAGTTTTATTGTTCTGATAGCAGATTTTTATTGGGTGGTGATGAGAATCAGGTAATTTGCAGTGGATGAATGAACCCCATGCACAGATACCATATGTTCACATACCAACCCTAATTTTCAAAGAAACCTCTAGATTTTTAGCTCCAGCCATTTCATTGCTCTACAACAAATCATTTGAACTCCAAACCTTTCCTGATATTCTAAGGGAAAAAAAGCAAGAGTAACCTTAGTCCATTAAAGTGTCTATCTCACTGAAGTCAACAATTATAGACTAATATCAACTCTGCAGATTTTGTCTAAAATATTTTAAAGAGCTAATCTACAAGCAGCCTTAATCCTATTTAGCAAAACAAAATTTACTTAGTTCTTGCCAGAATGGTTTGAGGCCCAAAAAAGGACCAATCATGCACCAATTAGTATGATTAACATTATATATGCAGCTCTTGGAAGAAATGAGTACCCTTGTTCATTTATTTGTTGACCTACATTAAGACTTTTTTACACTGTTAACACATTAACTTTCTTAAATTACAACATTACGGAGTAAAAGGTTAGTCCCTCCAATACCTACAGTCTTACCTTAGTGACAGGCTCCAGTATGTCTCTGTGAATGATTCCAATTCACCCACTCTACCTATTAACACTGGTGTTACACTGGGCAGTATTCTTCACCCTCTCGTCTTTTTCACCTCTCCCCCCCTTTCCAGCTCGTTGCCATCATGAGGGGGCTTGGTTGGCGGATAATAGAGTGTGATGCTCCATGGGACAGTGTCCTCTGTCCTTTTGAAGCCTAATGCTCTTGCTGCCATCTTCACTAATTGTGCTGAATGCTTTTTCCTATTAAGTTTAATTTTTCCTTCCCAATTCTCCTGTTTAATTGCTATTTCCTTGTGACGTTTTGCAATTCTTGATTATTCTCTCAAATGTTTTCTTCTGTTTAGACACTGGGTTTTTGGGGAGGCACACTCTCTCACCCGTAAAACTGTGGTACTCGGCAATGTCGAGCAAGAGGACATCTTTATTGTCAATCTTTTCCATCATTGTTGAGCCCAATTATATCGTGCTGAGCTTCCATTATATCTTGACGGACTGATGATTCCTATGGTTGCGATTGTAGGGCGTATATCTACAGTGCACCCCTGGGGGGGGACCTTTGTCTTGTTGGGTGTCCTATCCTCTAATTGTGGCTCCATGGTGGGTATGGGGCCTTGTTTGTTGATGAAATGTTTACTCGTTCATTTACATGCTGATATCTGACCCTCTTTTTAACTTCTAAGACGTGAGGGGTGGGAGACCAGGCCCCCAAGTCGGACTGTGATGGAAAGCTGGGCTCTGTAGCCCACACTACATTGGTCCCAGATCAGGCAGCTCCTGACTCTCCCTGCTTGATGGGGTTCTGGGAGCTCTTCTACTACCTGACTTGTGAGTGCTTGGTCCACCAGGTCCCAACTACCCCTATCTGCTCCCCCTCCCACCTCTGTGGCTGGGTTGAGCCCCAAGCTCCCAATGATGACCACCTCATCACATGGAGTGGCTCCATCTCTCAGTGTAACAACTGGGCCTCTTTGTCCCCCCCCCCCCCCCCCTCTTACTGGGGGTGCTCGGTGCTGTTCCCTCCGCAGTCACACTCACACGATTCCTCCCAGTTCTAATACGTTCCAAGCTTTATTTGGTTCTGCTACATGGACTAAGTATTTTGATCTTAGTCATGTTGATTCTACTGGTCCTGATGATTTATTCATCCATAAACACCTAGTTGATTTGGTGGATACCTTTGTCATTTTTATCCCCACGCCTACTGATACGTGTTTCTTTGCAGCTCCTTCTCGGGAAGCTACTGTCTGCTTAGCCTCGTTGTCCTGCATTGGGAAACTCCGGTTCGGATCAACAAAAATGCCTTGTTAAATGCTAGGATTTACACAGTTATTCTCCCGCACCATGTAGCGACTGTTGATAGCTGTCAATGCAATCAATCAGAGCTATCGATGTGCTTTAATGTACCTAGTAATATCTCTCATTTTTTTTTTACAAAGTATCTGTCAACTTTTTATAAAATTTGCTACAATTTACCTACTTAAAATTATCCATTAGATTAAGGACCTTCTGGAAACGCTGCATGTACTAGTAGCTTTACAAGAATGTAAACACCATGCTATGTACCCCTAACAAACCCAATGTTCCTTGCGTGTGTGTGTGTGTGTGTGTGTGTGTATACGTATACATATATATATATGTCGTACCTAGTAGCCAGAATGCACTTCTCAGCCTACTATGTAAGGCTCGATTAAATATAAACAAATTAACTCATACAAAATGAAATGGGTGGCTCTATCATTTCATAAGAAAAAAATAGAAAAAATATGTTAGGAAAACTTGGCTTATTAGGCAAATCGGGCCTTGCATAGTAGGCTGAGTGCTGCGTTCTGGCTACTAGGTACAACATTATATATATATATATATATATATATATATATATATATATATATATATTATATATATATATATATATATATATATATATATATATATATATATATATATATATATGCAATTGACGATCACAAAACACTGATCATTTTATGCGGAAAATCCACAGAGAAATATGAAATGAGGTGAACGTTTCGGCTTTGTTAAAGCCTTTGTCAACACCAGACTGACTAAGGAGAAGGGAGAAGGGGGAGGATATATAGGCCGACACCTGACCAACCCATCCCTAGGGTTGGTCAGGTGTAATTAACCAAAATCAGGTATAGCTTAGCTTAAAATGGTCAAAGAGGATTAAGCGGTCAGAGAATAAGGATGAAAGATTAAAGAAAAGCCTCATGAACACACAATATATGAATATACAATTATAATGAGACATTGTAAGCCTCTCTATCAGAGTTGTTTCTTAAACTGTTGTGCAATATTATAACTTAAAAATGGATCAAGTTTGTACATTCCAGTACTAACATTAAGAAGATTTGGACACTGACTGATTAGAGCAGACTCAATCAAATTCCGTTCCACGAAATCCCCACAATTGGTAATGCTTTTTGCCCCATTCCAGTTAATATTGTGATCGCATAAACTCGTATGTAGATACAATGCATTAGACGTTTGGGCAGTTCTAATACTATAAGCATGTTGTGACAACCGCAATTGTAAGGACTTTCCTGTTTGTCCAAGGTACACAGAATCACAATCATTGCAGGGAATTGAATACACACAACCTGCTGTATCAGGGGAGTTTTTTATTAAATTGGATTTGATCGTACTATTAGTGAACACCAAATTTATATTAAGTTTCTTAAAAATCAGAGACAATTTTTCAAGTCCACTCGCATAAGGTACCACCAATGAGTTAATAATTTTTGGTTTCGCCTTAGGGACGTGATTATAAAACGTACGTTTGGCTTGTACAAACGAGAAATCCAAAAACCTCTTAGGATATTGTAAACTCTTCCCAATTTCATATATTTTAGCAATCTCTTCATCAAAAAACTCAGGGCTGCAAACCCTCAAAGCTCGTAGAAACATTCCTGAAAATACTGCCTGTTTAACTTTACTATGATGATTCGAATAAAAATGAACATACGACCCCACGTTGGTAGGTTTCCTATACACATTAAATTTGAACTTTCTAGCGACTCTATGAATCATAATGTCCAAAAACGGAAGAGTACCATTCTCCTCAGTCTCACAAGTGAATTTTATTGAAGGTACCAAAGAATTGAGTTCATTAAGAAAAACTATCTGGTCTTTGTTGCACGGCCATAAGCACAAAATATCATCAACATACCTATACCAAACCACATTAGCCGGCATAATCCTGGATAAGATTTTTGTTTCAAAGAATTCCATATACAAATTGCTTAAAACTGGGGACAGGGGATTGCCCATCGCCATACCAAATGTTTGTTTGAAAAATTTTCCATTAAAACTAAAATAATTGTCTTTTATACACAATTTAATAAGTTCCAATACTTTATTGGTCTGCAAGCTCAAATTATATTTAGGCAGTTCCTCACGTAGAAATTCTAACAGATCATCAACAGGAACTTTAGTGAATAAAGAGGTTACATCGAAACTTAAAGTTTAAAATCAAAATTTAAATTCAGTGTGGATAGCTTATTAACTAAGTCCACATTGTTTGTCAAGTGTGAGTTGGAAATAGTACCAACTATAGGGGACAAAACTTTGACTAACCACTTAGAGAGTTTATAAGTGCTTATGAAAAACATCGATTTACTTAAATTTGAAGTTCGTGAATGTTTTAAAGTTGTGAATAACTGTAAGTACGCTTTTCTCCAAGCCATTCCGCCTGAGTGGAACCGTTGTATGATGGATTACTGTTATACTACTTTGAGGTCTACCTGCAGAAAGGTGAGTACTAAACTTGATTTCAAATTAAAGAAACTTATTCAACAAAGTGACTGGAATAAACACTCCAACCGGGATTTTGTTATAAACCTCTCGGATAGACAGCTTGATAATGACACGATTACTGCATTAGGATATGGCCTGAGCTTTGCCACATCTAACGGAACAGTCAATTATGTAGATATTGCCAAAGGTTTCAGCAATCTTGAAAAGTATAGCAATGTCTCAGTTGAAGATATTAATGTGTGCAAAGGTATGATGTATGGCGTTTTACTTAACAATTCTGTTCCTAATTGTCCAAGTCGATTTGTTCATGCGTTCAAAAATCTCAAAAAAGATAGTTCATTACATATTACCAAGGCTGATAAGTCAAATGCAGTAGTTATTATGAATAAAGATGACTATGTCCGAAAAATGGAGTTACTCTTGGAAGACAGGGATACTTATCTATTGGTTAACAGAGATCCTACTGAAAAAGTGATTGCACATTTTAACAAAACTCTTAAAACTGTGTGTAAAGGCGATAAAGAGTTGATATCTAGGCTAACAAGTCGATCCCCCTCTCTTCCTTACATGTATGGTCTTATAAAAACTCATAAGCCATATAATCCGGCAAGGCCGATTATTAGTTCAATTGGTTCGGCGGCTTATAAACTCTCTAAGTGGTTAGTCAAAGTTTTGTCCCCTATAGTTGGTACTATTTCCAACTCACACTTGACAAACAATGTGGACTTAGTTAACCCTTAAACTGCGCAACGCGCCTGCAGGCTCGCGTCTGGTTTGCGCAACGCGCCTCCAGGTATTTTGATTTTTCACGTTCCATTCAAAACTGGCGCGCGGTGACGCGGGTATGGTATGGGTGGGTGGGGGCCCCAGTGATCGTCCGCCATCTTAAAAAAAAATCCCAGCATGCCCTGCGGCCGTGGGGAGCCTCAGTTTCACGGCAGCAACCATGTCTGACGCATCCTCTACGAGCTCCCGCTCCACGGTGACCCGCGGTCATGGAAAACGACTCTCTGAGGAGGAAATACGCGATATTTTGTATGATGACGGTGCTCTGGATGATGACCTGGACTATGATCCAGATAAAGACCTAACTCAGAGATCTGATACGAGTGAGGAAGAGACAGAATTGGAAGATGTGGCGAGTGTGTGGGGTACTCGTGCCTCGCCCGGCCTGCCTCGCCGCCCTGGGTCAACACCGTTATCATCACCACCATCATGTATGTCCCCAGACGCTAGTAGTTTATTCAGTGATAGTACATGTGACGAATCTTTCTCGGGCTTCAGTGACATTGGCTCCGATACGAGTAGTGTGGACGACCCGAGTACGAGCAGTGGTGGTGTTACCAGGCGGGGTTTTGCTACCTCAGCAACACGCCGCGGCAGGCGGCAGCGTGCCTCACAGCATGTGGACAACGACAGTGGCCCCTCAACATCATTTATTCGTGGTAGGTGTACAGTACGTAAATCTGCCTCAGCGCCTAGCATACCCTCACGCAGCTCCAGCAGAAGCAGCGGACGACGTAGCCGTAGTTTTGGTGCTCGTGGTGGTGTTGGCCGTGGTGTTGGCGCCAACACCAAACCCCCTGGTGTACTTGTGTGGGAGGATTGCACCACATTTGCCCCTCAAATACCAACATTTGATGATAGCGATTTTGGTGTTACACCATTATTCTCATATACTGGTGATGATATGGCACACATGGAATATTTTCAGGCATATTATGACAATGTATTCATGGCGCATCTTGTGACTGAGACAAACAGGTTCGCTCACACCCTCATAGATGAAGGCATTTTACCTGCCTCACGGCTCACACGATGGAAGGACACGACAATCGACGAAATGTACGTGTTTCTGGCACTCACCATGATGATGAAGCACTCTGAGAAAGCTGTCATCCAGGAATATTGGAGCAAAGACAGCCTTGTTCCATCGCCTGTGTTCAACCGGTACATGTCGCGTGATAGGTATCTCTTGATTCTCAGGTGCCTGCATTTCGAGAATAATGCAAATGAGGACAGACACGACAGACTGTGGAAAGTACGGAAGATGTTCAGTGACATGAGAGGGAAGTTCAGGGATTATTTTGTACCTGGACAGAATGTGGTTATTGACGAGTCGCTTGTACTGTTCAAGGGGCGACTGGCATTCAAACAGTACATTCCATCAAAGCGGCACCGATTTGGACTGAAGTTTTTTGTGCTATGCGACTGTGAGACTGGTATTGTCTTGGACATGATATTATATTCTGGTACAGACGTCGACATACCGGCTCAAGATGAACACGGGTTCTCTGGCAGTGTTGTAAAGACCCTGATGGAACCGTTGCTGAACAAGGGGCATGTACTGTACACCGACAACTATTACACCAGCCCCTTATTGACCAGATACCTCCTTGCCCACAACACCGGCGTATGTGGCACTGTGAAGAGCCATAGGAAGGAAATGCCAGTGTTCGGTATAGCTATAGCCGTGGGCGAGTGCCAGCTGCGCAAGTGTGACAATACGCTGTCAGTGCGGTGGAAGGACAGACGCGAGGTGAATATGCTGAGTACGATTCACACCGGTGCCATGTTGGACAGTGGGAAAGTCCACTTTCAGACACGCAACACCGTGTATAAGCCAGACTGTGTCATAAACTATAACGTGAACATGCGCCTCGTCGATAAGTGTGACATGATGCTTGGTGGAGTAGAGTGCGTGCGCAAGTCTGTGAAGTGGACTAAAAAGTTCTTCTTCCACCTGATGGATGTTGCAGTGCTCAACTGCTTCAATATGTACTTAGTAAAATCTGGCAGGAGACCGTCTATACGTACATTCAGTGCTGGTGTTGTGTCACAGCTGCTAGTAAAGTATGGCAAGGAGGGTTCTGTTGTACCGCGCGGAGTGCAAGCAACAATGCCACATGCAGCTCCAGACAGATTGAGGGGTAATGAGAACTTTGGAGTACATATGCTCGAGTATATGCCAGGCACAGCATCACGGGAGAAGGGTAAACGTGCGTGTATAGTATGCAGGAACACTACCCGCAGAGAACAGAAACGAAGATGTATCAGCACCTGGTGCGTGGAGTGCAAGGTGCCACTCTGCCCCGTTGGCTGTTTCGCAGCATATCACACACTCGCGGAGTACTGAGTGTGTTTATGGTGTGTGTATATAGTGTGTGATACTGTACAGTGTGTATATAAAGTGTAAATATAAATATATTTGGCATGATACATTGGAAATTGTGTAGGATAAGTGAAGTTGTTTGTGATGCACGTAACACAGTGTCTACGGACAGTACGGATGTTGTACTGCGATATTATAGTGTACGTGTTCATTATACATTGGATTGGCACATAAAAACAATGAAAATGTATTGGGAAATGTGCGCAATAAATGAACAAAAATATATTCGCGGCAACTCGCGCGCCCCGCCCCGAGCGCCCCACCGCCTCTGAGAGCTTACACCACGGGCGCACGGGGAATGATGACGTCACGCCCCAACTTCCGGACCCCATAGCACCCAAAGTAAGTACAATTTCGAATTGTTTTTTACATACCCATACTCAGGGAAGGGTTTTTGACACTTTAAAAAGAAAAAAGAATTTTTTCAAGAGAATTTATTTCCTGCGCACTGCGGGGGTGTCACATTTGGAGGCAACGCAGTTAAGGGGTTAATAAGCTATCCACACTGAATTTAAATTTTGATTTTAAACTTATAAGTTTCGATGTAACCTCTTTATTCACTAAAGTTCCTGTTGATGATCTGTTAGAATTTCTATGTGAGGAACTGCCTAAATATAATTTGAGCTTGCAGACCAATAAAGTATTGGAACTTATTAAATTGTGTATAAAAGACAATTATTTTAGTTTTAATGGAAAATTTTTCAAACAAACATTTGGTATGGCGATGGGCAATCCCCTGTCCCCAGTTTTAAGCAATTTGTATATGGAATTCTTTGAAACAAAAATCTTATCCAGGATTATGCCGGCTAATGTGGTTTGGTATAGGTATGTTGATGATATTTTGTGCTTATGGCCGTGCAACAAAGACCAGATAGTTTTTCTTAATGAACTCAATTCTTTGGTACCTTCAATAAAATTCACTTGTGAGACTGAGGAGAATGGTACTCTTCCGTTTTTGGACATTATGATTCATAGAGTCGCTAGAAAGTTCAAATTTAATGTGTATAGGAAACCTACCAACGTGGGGTCGTATGTTCATTTTTATTCGAATCATCATAGTAAAGTTAAACAGGCAGTATTTTCAGGAATGTTTCTACGAGCTTTGAGGGTTTGCAGCCCTGAGTTTTTTGATGAAGAGATTGCTAAAATATATGAAATTGGGAAGAGTTTACAATATCCTAAGAGGTTTTTGGATTTCTCGTTTGTACAAGCCAAACGTACGTTTTATAATCACGTCCCTAAGGCGAAACCAAAAATTATTAACTCATTGGTGGTACCTTATGCGAGTGGACTTGAAAAATTGTCTCTGATTTTTAAGAAACTTAATATAAATTTGGTGTTCACTAATAGTACGATCAAATCCAATTTAATAAAAAACTCCCCTGATACAGCAGGTTGTGTGTATTCAATTCCCTGCAATGATTGTGATTCTGTGTACCTTGGACAAACAGGAAAGTCCTTACAATTGCGGTTGTCACAACATGCTTATAGTATTAGAACTGCCCAAACGTCTAATGCATTGTATCTACATACGAGTTTATGCGATCACAATATTAACTGGAATGGGGCAAAAAGCATTACCAATTGTGGGGATTTCGTGGAACGGAATTTGATTGAGTCTGCTCTAATCAGTCAGTGTCCAAATCTTCTTAATGTTAGTACTGGAATGTACAAACTTGATCCATTTTTAAGTTATAATATTGCACAACAGTTTAAGAAACAACTCTGATAGAGAGGCTTACAATGTCTCATTATAATTGTATATTCATATATTGTGTGTTCATGAGGCTTTTCTTTAATCTTTCATCCTTATTCTCTGACCGCTTAATCCTCTTTGACCATTTTAAGCTAAGCTATACCTGATTTTGGTTAATTACACCTGACCAACCCTAGGGATGGGTTGGTCAGGTGTCGGCCTATATATCCTCCCCCTTCTCCCTTCTCCTTAGTCAGTCTGGTGTTGACAAAGGCTTTAACAAAGCCGAAACGTTCACCTCATTTCATATTTCTCTGTGGATTTTCCGCATATATATATATATATATATATTGCCCCAATAGATTGCCAGAAGGATAGTAAACATATCCTTGAAACCCAAGGCCATTCAATGCTCCAGATTGATATGTTACTCGACCTCCCTCGTGGTCATCCTGGCCAGTCTCTTTGTGTAATGAAGATCACTTTTGATAGTAGGTCCCTTCCGTCTTCCGTAATTCTTGCTGGTGCCAGATGCTCCTGAAGGAGCATCTGTTCTCCTCCCCTCTGCAATAGGTGCTGGAAATTTGTGCATGGTCCCTTCAAATGCACAAGTGCCATGTCTCTGATGCCCCTTGTGTGGATACTCAGGTCATTATAAGACAGTGCTTTTCTTCCCAAGCTCACTGCATCAATTGCAGTGATGCCCACCCTACCTTCTCTCGCACATGTGTGCAATACAAATTTGAGGAAGCCATCCTCAATTTGAAACATCAGAATCATTTATCTTTTCTTGAGGTGAGACGCCAAGTACGCCATCTTTTATCTTCCTCTGGCATGTCTTATACTCGTATATTGCGTTCCACTTGTCGCCCTCTCCCACTCCCTATCTCAGTTTTGCAACCGTTTCCAGGCCATGGACCTGGACACCACCACCACCACCACCACCTCACCTGCTCTACTGAATTCTGGGCCAGAGGGTCTTCCTCCTGGTTCTCTGTCTGGTGTCTCCCTTCCCTTCATCCCTTCCTTCCTTCCCAGTGTTCCCTCCACACCGCGTGTCCATCCAGGTTGTTGTCCCTCCTCCCAGCAATCTTCATATTAAGAACATAAGAACAAAGGCAACTGCAGAAGGCCAATTGGCCCAAACGAGGCAGCTCCTATCTATAACCACCCAATCCCACTCATATACTTGTCCAACCCGCGCTTGAAACAATCGAGGGACCCCATATCCACCACATTACGCGGCAATTGATTCCACAAATCAACAACCCTGTTATTGAACCAGTATTTACCCAAGTCTGTCCTAAATCTAAACTTAATCAAATTTATACCCATTGTTTCGTGTTCTGTCTTGTGTTGATATTTTTAATACCCTATTAATATCTCCCCTGTTATGTCCATTCATCCACTTGATAACCTCTATCATGTCACCCCTCACTCTTCGCCTTTCCAGTGAATGCAACTTAAGCTTTGTTAATCTTTCTTCATATGAAAGATTTCTAATTTGGGGAATTAACTTAGTCATCCTACGTTGGACACATTCAAGTGAATTTATATCCATTCTATAATACGGCGACCAAAACTGAACTGCATAATCTAAATGGGGCCTAACTAGAGCAAGATATAGCTTAAGAACCACACCAGGTGTCTTGTTACTAACGCTTCGATTAATAAATCCCAGTGTCCTATTCACCTTATTACGAACATTCATGCATTGATCCTTTTGTTTTAAATTCTTACTGATCATAACTCCCAGATCCCTTTCGCAATCCGACTTCGCAATCTCAACACCATCTAGCTTGTAACTCTATCATCATTACCTAGCCTCAGAACTTTACATTTATCAGCATTAAACTGCATTTGCCAATCCTTTGACCATTTCAGAACCCTATCTCGATCAACTTGAAGTGATAGTGAGTCCTCCTCCGAATTAATTTCCCTACCGATTTTCGTATCATCGGCAAATTTGCAAATGTTGCTACTCAAACCTGAATCTAAATCATTTATATATATTATAAACAACAGAGGTCCCAGGACAGAGCCCTGAGGTACTCCACTAACAACATTATCCCACTCTGACTTAACCCCATTTATACTAACTCTCTGTTTTCTATGGAATAGCCATGACCTAATCCAACTTAATATAGCACCCCCAATACCATGAGCTTCTATTTTTTAATTAGTCTTTCATGTGGCACTGTATCAAAAGCTTTGCTAAAGTCAAGGTACACAACATCACAATCCTTACCACTATCAACTGCCTCAACTATGCTGGAATAAAAAGTTAGCAAATTTGTTAAACATGAACGGCCATTTGTAAAACCATGTTGCGACTCATTTATTAATTTATGTTTTTCAAGATGGAGACGAATTTTAGTTTAGTTTAATTCATTTTTTATGCACCCCATACCCATCTTGTGGGCGGTAGTGGAAAGGGTTACAGAGGCACATAATGGGCTCAGGGACTGAACCCCACAATTCATTTAGCTAAGCAAGTTACAATCTTGATGAGCTAGTTACAAAATTCAAAATAAGTCATCACATCAACAATGATGATTGACGAATTGTATTTGCAATTATTGATTCACGAATTGAATTTGCAATTATTGATTCACGAATTGAATTTGCAATTGTATTTGTAGACGAATTGTATTTGCAATTATTGATTCAAGTAACTTTCCCACAATAGACGTTAGGCTAATTGGCCGATAGTTTGACACAAGTGATCTATCTCCTTTCTTAAAAATTGGTACCACATTAGCTACCTTCCATGACTCTGGCTCTCTGCCTGACTCTATTGATTTATTAAATATGGTAGACAGTGGCTCAGAAAGCTCCTCTTTGCATTCTTTAAGCACCTTGGCAAACACTTCATCCGGCCCTGGGGATTTGTTTGGTTTTAGTTTTTCTAATTGTTTAATTACATCCTCCCTGGTAACTGCTAAACTAGTCAACCTGTCCTCATCCCCACCCACATAGACTTGTTCGGCTGAAGGCATATTGTTAAGTTCTTCTTTAGTAAATACAGATATAAAATATTTGTTAAAAATACTACTCATCTCCTTGTCATTATCCGTTATTTGACCTGTCTCAGATTTTAATGGACCTATCCTTTCCCTAGTCTTAGTTCGATATAACTGAAAAAACCCTTTAGGATTTGACTTTGCTTGCTCTGCTATGCGAACTTCATAGTTTCTTTTTGCTTTCCTAATCTCTTTTTTAACATTTCTAACCAGTTGTATGAATTCCTGTTCTAAACTGACTTCCCCATTCTTAATCCTTTTGTACCAAGCTCTCTTATTCCCTATAAGGTTCTTTAAATTATTTGTTATCCACTTTGGGTCATTAGTATTCGATCTATTCAATTTGTATGGTATACTACGTTCCTGTGCTTTGTTTAGAATATTCTTAAATAAGTTATATATTAAATCCACATCGAAATCCCCTTTTACGTCACCTATCGCTGGGTTCATGTCTCGCTCCAAGATCGGCCCACACCCCATACCCAAGACTTTCCAATCTATTTGACCCCAAAAAAATTCTTAGGCTATTAAAATCAGCTTTTCGAAAATCTGGCACTTTAACAGAATTTTCTCCTACAGGTCTATTCCATTCTATGCTAAATCTGATTACTTTGTGATCACTGTTCCCTAGCTCACTCCCTATTTAGATGTCATTAATTTGTGTTTCCCTGTTAGTTAACACTAAATCTAAAATATTATTTTCCCGCATTGGTTCCTTAATGTTTTGCATAAGAAAGCAATTGTCAATTAATTCTAGAAAATCTTCTGCTTCACTATTCCCTGTTTTGTTCACCCAGTTTATTCCACTAAAATTAAAGTCATCCATGACATAAATACTGTTAGATCTAGATGCTCTAGATATTTCATCCCATAGATGCTTTGCTTCCATTCTGTCTAAATTTGGTGGCCTATATATAACTCCTTTTATAATATTATTTGCTTTTTCGTTTAATTCTATCCAAATAGTTTCTGTGTGTGGCTCAGTTTTGATTCCCTCTTTGAGACTACATTTCAAATTGTCCCTAACATATATGGCTACTCCCCCTCCTCGTCTAATATATCTATCTGTGTGAAATAGTTTAAATCCATTTATTTGATATTCAGCTAATAGTTCTCTATTTTCTACATTCATCCACGTTTCGGTAAGTGCAATAATATCTATTTTTTCTGTGCAGACAGGAGCATTTAATTCGTTAATTTTATTTCTTAGACTTATGCTGTTAGTGTAATATACCCTAGGTGAATTGTTATTTTGAGGCCCTTTTCTTTCCCTGATCATTTTGCCAATTCTTTTCTCCCACGAACACATACTTTTATTACCTCCTTCCTCCAAATCAATTCCCATACCACTATCTACTAACAGTTTAAACCCAAACAAACACCTCTAACCACTGGTTCCAACGAGTTCGCAACAGCAACAACCCCAGCCCTCGATAGATGGACCCCATCACGAGCATACATTTCATTTCTTCCATAGAAGTGTTCCCAGTTGTCTATGAAAGATATTGCATTTGATTTGCTATATCTTTCCAGCCGGCAATTGACACCAAGTGCCCTCGACATCCATTCATTTCCCACTCCCTTTCTTAGAAGAATGCCACATATGATCGGGATTCCTCCCTTGCTCCTAACTAATTCTATGGCTGTCCTGAATCTCTGTATTAGTTCCTCACTCCTAACTCGTCCAACATCATTACCCACTGCACTAATACAAATAATGGGTTTGTTCCTATTTCCCATCATAATATCATTCATGTTTCCAACAATATCGGCAATTCCAGCTCCCGGATAGCAAACCCTTAATCTGTTCCCCCTATCTCTGGCACAAAACGTTCTGTCTAAATACCTCACCTGGGAATCTCCCACAACCAAAATTCGCTTCGGTACCTCCTTAACTTTCTGAGCAGCCTGAGGGGCCTGCGCTCCGCTGCTCCTCACTGGTTTCCATTCCGAGTGAACTGGAGGCTTACCACAGCACTCGTCCTCCAACACGGCAAATGAGTTTGCTGTCCTTAGGGCGTCTGTAGGTGGCCTTGTCAAGGTCTTCTTAAGACCCCTGTCCTTCACGACTCCCCACGATGAGGTCCCGTCAACACTGGTCTCCTCCTTCGTTTCCTCCCAAAGTCTCAGCCGTCGTACCTCCTCCTGCAGGGAATATATCTCTGCTCTCAGAGCTCCAACCAGACTCACCAAATCCTTCACTAATCCTTCCATTATTGCAATAATAATGTTACAACAATCGGAGCTCCAGCTAACACAACCTCTCACTGCGACTGCACCTGACTGACTTGTGACTGCACCTGACTGACTTTATTGACTGCTCCTTTTCTCCTTCTCCTGTTGAGACTGCAATTGCTGTCGCCCAGTACGATGCTGCTGGCACACCTATCTATATCAGAAACATAAGCCTTGCTCCTCTACTTCCTCCCCAGCAGGTAAGAAGGCATCAATCTCTTCCTCACCTTACGACTCCGACTCTATCCCTGAATCCCCCTCCCATTTCGGTGATTAAGTCCTCTGTCCCAAATATAGAAATTCCCTTGGCCCTCAATTCTCTCTTGGATGCTGCCCTTGATGAGGTGCGCTCCCCTGTTTCTGCCCCTCCTCTCCCTGATTGCCTTGACCGCAGCTCTCCAATGCTGCTCTGGACCCAGTCAGTCCACCTCTGGTTCATCCTACCACTACCTTGACTCCATTGTTCTTGCTAGATTTACCTGTTCCTGCTAGATTTACCTGTTCTTGATAGATTTACCTGTTCTTGCTAGATTTACCTGTTCTTGCTAGATTTACTTGTTCTTGCTAGATTTATCTATGCCCCATAACCCCAATTTCACTGATCCTGATCTTGATATTAGTATACTGTTTTAATTTGTCTTTGTTTGTCCCGTGTTCTCTATTTCTATTCTCTCTTTTTTTGACAATGTTTATTCTTCATTTGAATATTCGTGTATTTTATGCCAACTTATATGAATTCCAGCTTCGGATATCACAGTTTTCACTGCTTTGTGTCTGTCTCCAGGAGCCAGACACAACTGGTAAGCCATGAGCACTACCTTCTTCACCTTGTCGTAATCACTGAAGTCATCAAGGGACAATCTGGAGTAGGTAATTTGGGCCTTCCCAGTCAAGACGGACTGTATCATGATGGCCCAATTCTCCTTTGGCCAATCCAAAGAGGCAGCAACTTTCTCTAAGGCTGCGAAGAACTTCGAAACTTCCTTTTCGTTGAATTTAGGGACCATCTTTATATTCCTTACCGGATCAAAACTACTTGTTAACGTTGTTTTCCTCTGACCACCTAATCGCAATACTTCTAACTCGTGTAGTCTTTCCTTCTCCCTTTCTTGCCTTTCTTTTTCCTTTTCTTCTAATTCCAACCGTTTCATTTCCATTTCATTTTCTTTCATTTCTCGTTCTTTCTCTATTTCCTTTTCTTTCATTGCCATTTCTTTCTCTTTAATTTCCTGTTCTATTTCTAATTTCTTCCACTCTATCTCACGATTTATTTCTAAGGCTCGCATTTTGACAGTTAGAAAACTTATATTCAGTTTACCCGCATTACTTTCACCATCACTACCTTTATCTTCCTTTTCAGTGGCAGCTACCACCTCACTTTCCTTCGTGTCCTGTGCCTCGCTTTCCTGCTTCTCCCCGGCCTTCAAATGTTTGTGAACCTTTGACAAGATCTCAACACGGGAATCGCTGTCACGTATTTTGATCTCCAGATAGGCACTCACTAGCACAAGTTCTTACTTTCCCAGATATTTCAATCTGGCAAGACAGTCCTCCTTGTTCAGAAAGTCCTAAACATAGTCCAGATCCTCAATGGTCACTTTCTCCGCCATTGTCACTTAAGTGGTGCACGAACACTTAACACACTGCTTCACTTGAGCACTTAACACACCGAGCACTGTACTTCGCCAATACTGCACTTAATCGCACCGAGCACCGAACTCGCCAATACTGCACTTAATCACACAGAGCACCGCACTTGCCAATATTGCACTTAATCACACTGCACTGAACAGGACGTATAACATCCTAATAATTACAAACAGGGGAATTATTCACAGGAGATTGCACTACGTCACCATCCCTGTCAAACATGCTTGACAAGGGGTCGGATCCCGCAGGGGATGCCAATTATGTTACGGCCCTACTGGGACGCAACCGGGTTCTTTTCTGATGGTATTAGTTTTTTGGGCATCCAGCCCCAAGTTAGTAGAGGCTTTCAAGGGGTGAGCTCCATAACGCAAGTAAAATCAATGGGGGTGGTACATTAAATACACAAGTATACTTAATTATATATATTCATTTCCTACCACCATATGTAAATTAAAGACACAAAAGGGAATTATTACAACACAGTATTTACATCTTAGTCTTCCTCTGAAGACACTGGATACTTGGCGATGCTCACTCTGGGTAGCCTTTCCTGGTTTTCTCTTCCGTGGCCCAGAACCCACCATGAATCTACCCTGGCCACAGGCCAGCCAAATTACAATCCCACTGGGTGCCTCGTCGTGATGGCCTACAACCACAGTCCAGCCTGTATCTGGCAGGTACTAGTCATCCTCGCTGTTAGGCCACTCCATGACTAATACTAAGGTTGCAAGCCCTAGGCAGGAGCCTCGTGTGACTCGCTGGTCACTCTCCTCGGTCGGCACCGCAGTGGGTGGTCTCTTCCACCAGCCAGCCCCGGAGACGGCGAATCCTGTCACTGCCACTCCTCAGGCAGGCTATCACGCACTCAGCAGAGTTTGTCCGGGGTTGCTCTCAGCTTCTACAAAGCAGACTGGTGAAGAGACCTTGGCTGCCTTGGGTAGACTGATTCAACGTACCTTACAGCCGTCCTAGGTTGACTCTGAAAGCAGACACGTCATCAGTACTGGGGACACTACATGGGATCACTAGGAAACATCACTTACTAGCTTAGACACAAACGTCCACTTATTCGCTCCATAGATGGCGATCACTGTCTAAGCGCCACCTCACCAGAGGTCAGCAGCGGCTACGTCACGAGCCGACTAGGACAGGCATCCAGCACTTATTGCCGGCATCTCTCGTCATCACTAGATGGCGTTGTCCATGTTGTGGGATTTTCGGGAGCGGACTCACAGATGGCGTGGACTTCACAGCTTCTTGCTCGGGCGAGGAATTTTGGTTCGTAACACACGCACCCAAAGTCCATGCTTTGGGCACACTATACAGTAATGTAAGTTTGCCTCAGGTAATAAATAACAGTGATCATCATTACCCAGTTTCAGGGGATGGACGGTGTTTCAGGCCATCCTCCAAAGGTTTCACAATGTCAAGCAAACGGTTAATTTAAAGTAGTCTCTCCTACCCTACCAGAGGCTCTAAAACAGAAAATGGGACAGTACATCACTTTCTTGAGTTTCTTTCATTTTCTCATCAATTTTTTGGCCTTGTGTGATGCATATGAGCAAAAAGTAGAGAGAATATTATAGAGAATCTTTTTTTTCTCTCTTTGGCAGGAACACCACTTGAATATGGCGTTGCTTGTGTGGGTGTGGCAGCGAAGTGATCTGGCCGCAGCGGTGCGACCCATCATGGCTGTACTGATTTACGTGCTGGATGATCCTGGAAGCGCCTTAGTCGGACCTTAGCGTGCATCTTAGCCCGGACACAAGTTCGAACCCTCATTACGGCCTTTGTGGATTTGTTCATTAAATGTATCATGATATTGTGATTTCTTTTTTTTTTTTTTTTTTTTTTGAGATACAAGAGTTGTTACATTCTTGTACAGCCACTAGTACGCGTAGCGTTTCGGGCAAGTCCTTAAACCTATGGTCCCTGGAATACGATCCCCTGCCGCGAAGAATCGTTTTTTCATCCAAGTACACATTTTACTGTTGCGTTAAACAGAGGCTACAGTTAAGGAATTGCGCCCAGTAAATCCTCCCCGGCCAGGATACGAACCCATGACATAGCGCTCGCGGAACGCCAGGCGAGTGTCTTACCACTACACCACGGAGACTGCTAGACTGTGATTTCTGTATCACAAGTGATGTTCTTTTCCTTAAGAATGTATTCCATAATTTGTATACAGATAAAGGTTTGATTGATAACAGTTGTGTACCTCAACTTGTCTTGATAATAAACAATAAAAGTATATTTGAGTTTAAAAACTTATTATTGCTGTCAGGTTTCATAATTTCTGGAGTACAAGACGACTGGTATTGCCCCTTTTAACCCCTCCGTGGTGCCTCCTTGCCGTGGTGAGGGGCTCACGTACACCTCCCTGTGACCGGTGTAGGTTGCCTTTGCCCCCTCTCCTGCCCCTTTTTGGGTGGTGGACGTGCTGAAGGGCACCACGTAGGGGCCTTATGAGCCATCGGACCACCCGCTGGAGGGGTCACCTGTGAAGGGCCGCCCTGAGTGGATGGTTGGGTGTCCAGGCTGGGCCGATAGGGGGAATGGGGTCTTAGCACCAGTGTGGGAGAATGGATGATGTAGTAGGACTCCCCTGTTGACAAGGGAGAGTACCGCTGGGGACAACACACCCTTCCTGCACTGGCCCGCACTCAGTCTCCCTGGCTGCCCTGGTAGGTGGTATCTCTTGGTTCCAGGTCCCAAACTTTTGATATTGTTTGCTGCATGGATGACAACACGACTTCTCTTACCCAGGCTCATGGGGTGGGTGACCAGGCCCCTGAGTCGGACCGCCCTGGAAGACCAGGATCTGTAGCCCCCACTACAGGGCCCGGTTTAGGCCCAGACCGGACTCATCCTTCCTGCTCCCCTCCCTCCTCTGTGGTTGGGTCGAGCCCCAAGCCTGCTGTGGTGACCGCCTCGTCCCCTTGCATGGCTCCATCTTATTGTGACTACTGCGCCTTTTGACCCATCTCTCTCTAAAGGTTCTCATCTCCATCCCCGCCATGGCTACTCTCATATGCTTCCTTCCCATACTAATTCGTACCATGCTTTGTTTGGTCCTGCTTCAAGGACTAAGTACTTTGACCTCCATCCTTTACATTCAACTCCTGACAATTTTTCCCTTCATAGGCATCTTGTAGATTCCGTAGATGCCTCAGTTACCTTCAACCCCACCCGTCTTGGTACCCGTGTCGTTGCTGCTGCTCATAATGCAGTCACCCGCTTGGCCGCCTTATCCTGCCTTGGCGAGACCCCTGTTCAGGTCTCAGAGAGCGCTCGGGTAAATGCCAGTGTTGGCACTGTTCTCCTCCTACACCATGTTGCGACTGGTGTTAAGAATCTAAAAGACTGAAAAGACCACGAGGATATCAAGCATATCTTCAAGGCCCAGGGTCATTCTGTCCTCCAGGTGGATACGTTTACTCATCTCCCTCATGGTCATCGCCGTCTGCCCCTTCGGGTCGTGAAGATTAACTTTGATGGTAGGACCCTTCCGCCCTCTGTCATTCTTGCTGGTGCCAGATGCTCCGTTCAGGAGTATATTCCATCTCCTCGGCTCTGCAATAAGTGCTGGAGGTTTGGGCATGGTGCCCTCAAATGCTCTAGTCCTGGCTCTCTCTGTCCCATGGTTTGGAGGCGAGGGTCACTCTAAGCTGGAGTGCACTTCTCCCTAGGTCCACTGCCTCAATTGCAGTGAGGCCAACCATACCTTCTCCTGCACGTGTATACGTTACAAACTTGAGGCGGCTGTCCTCAACTTGAAGCACCGGGACCATTTGTCTTTTCCTGAGGTTCGGCGCTAAGTTCATTGTCTCCCCTCTTTCGCTGGCGTATCCTATGCTCGCGTGGTGTGCTCTTCCTCTCCTCGTCCTTCCCACCTTACTCAGTCTCACAACCGTTTCCAAGCCTTAGACCCGAACACACCCACCACCACCTCCCCTGTTTCCCTCTGTTCTCTCCCAGATGGTCCCCCCTTCTGGTTCTCTTGTCTAGGGTATCCCTTCTTTCTACCCAGTCTGTCATGTCTCCTGTGTCTTCCTTCTCCTCTCCTTCTGGTCTTCCTTCTCCTCTCCTTCTGGTCTTCCTTCTCCTCTCCTTCTGGTCTTCCTTCTCCTCTCCTTCTGGTCTTCCTTCCCGTCATTCTTCTCCGTCTCTTGGCTCACCACGCCGCCTGACTGTGCGGGCCGATGTCCATCGCTCGCCTGGTGGTCATTTTGTTTGCTCACGCTCTTCTTCTCCTTTCGAGATGCTGGAGTCTGTTGCCCAGTACATTGCTGCTGGGAAACCTGTCTCTTTGAGTCAGAAGCGGAAACCTGGCTCCTCTCCTTCCTCCTTCCCGGTAGGTAAGACCATCCTCTTGGGGAATGTGGAAGTGCGTTCCCTGGTGGAATGTGGACTGTACTCGGGCTGTCTGCTGCAAGCGTGCAGCCTGGAAGAGACATCGCCGCCGGCAGAAAGTTGAGTCTTTTCATTTGTTTCGAAAGGCGAGTGCGGTGGCCCATAGGACCATCCGTTCGGCTAAACGTGCTTGCTGGATGTCTTATGTCTCCACCGTTATGTCCAAAACTCCTCTACCACTGGTCTGGAAGCGTATTCGCAAGATTACGAACTTACCCGGGTAAGTTCGTTCCCGATGTCTCGCCGGTCCTTCGCCTCCATGGTGTTCTTGTGGCGGACCCATTGCAAGTCGCGACCGAACTGGGTTCCCACTTTTCATGTTAGTTCTGGTTCTCATCTTCTCCAATCCTTCCTTCTTCGTAAGCATATTCTTGAATCTCGTCCTTTAAATGTCTGTGCTCATCTTCGCCTTCCCTATAATGATCCCCTCTCTCTCTCTGAGCTTCAGTCTGCCCTAGCCCTCTGTGGTTCTATGGCAGTGGGCTCCAATGGCATTCATTATGAAATACTTTGCCATCTCTCTCTGTGCACGTCTCAGTATTTACTGAGTCTGTAAAATCGGGTCTGGGAGTCGTCGTCAGTCCCTGATGACTGGCTCGATGCTGTTGTCCTCCCTATTCGGAAACCAGGGTCTCTCGGGGTCATCCCCCAAGGACTTCCCCACTATTGCCATCACGAGTTGTGTCTGCAAGCTCTTTGAACGTATGGTTAACGTTCGTTTGATGTGGTTCTTAGAACACTATCACCATCTCTCCCCTTCTTAATATGGTTTTTGCAAGTGCCGCAGCACAACGAATGTCCTGGTGAACTTGGAGGTCTATATTTGTACTGCTTTTGATGCAAAGACCTCCGTTGTTGCCATCCTTTTTGACCTAGAAAAGACTTACGACACTACCTGGCGGTATCATATTCTGTCTCAACTTCATTCTTTTGGCCTTTGTGGTCATCTCCCTCTCTTCCTCCAGAGTTTCCTCTCTCGTCGTTCCTTTTGTGTGCGGCTTGGTACCACTCTCTCTGCCCCTTTTCGGCAGTATGAGGGTGTACCCCAGGCTAGTGTTATGAGCACTACTCTTTTTCTAGTTGGCTTCAACGGTCTTCTTTCCTTTTTTCCTTCTGGCGTCTTCTCCGCTTTCTATGTTGACGATCTTACCCTTTGTTGTCAGGGTGATGACTCGCCTCTCCTTCAATGGCAGCCTCAACTTGCGATTGATGCCCTGTCGTTTTGGGCCACTGATCATGGCTTTAAGTTCTCTGTGTCTAAGACTTGTGCTATGACTTTTACTCGGAGGCATGTCGTTCTTCGTCCCTCTTTGTCACTTTATGGTCATCACCTTGTGTACAGGGATTCCGCTAAGCTTTTGGGGTTAATCTTTGACACTCGTTTGTCTTGGTCAGCTCATATCTCTTACCTCCGAGTTGAATGCTCTAAGGCCCTTAACCTCTTTAAGGTTTTGTCCCATACTTCTTGGGAAGCGGATAGGCGCACGCTTCTCTATTTCCACTCCTCTCTCGTTCTGTCTAAACTCGATTATGGTTGCCCTGCATACTCTTCTGCTTCTCCTTCTACTCTTTGCCGTCTTGATGCTTTGCATCATACTGGGTTGCATCTCAGCTCTGGTGCCTTTCGTTTGACTCCCGCCCTCAGTTTGTATGTTGACACTGGCTTCCTCTCTCCAGGACCGCCGTGATCGCTTCTGTCTTTGCTATCTTGAGCGGTCCTTACAACATCCTTCCTCTCGCTTCTGTCGTGCTTTAACTTTTACCCCTCCTGTGGTTCCTGTTGTTCTTCATCGCCTCCCTCTTTTTGTCTGGTTATCTCGCTTAACAGGATTCTCTTTCTGTTCATATTTCTAATGTTTCTCCTCATATTATTCCATCCTTGCCTCCATGGAGAGTTCCTCTAGCAATGTCTTGTACGTCCTTGACTCGCGTCACTAAAGCTTTTACCCCTCCTACGGTTCTGAAACGCCTTTTCCTTGAGCACTTTTCTTTGCACTCCCACTCTATTTCCGTCTTCACCGATGGGTCTAAGTCTGCGGACGGTGTGGGCTACTCTGTTGCTTTTCCTGACCGCACTTATATGTGTTGCCTCCCTTCGAAGGCCAGCGTCTTCACAGCAGAACTTTATAAATAATAAATAAATAAATAAATAAATAAATAAATAAATAAATAAATAAATAAATAAATGTTTATTTAGGTAAGGTACATACATACAAGAGATTTTACAAAGATTTATGGATTTATAGATAGAGCTAGTACATACAATGCCTAAAGCCACTAATTACGCAAAGCGTTTCGGGCATGAAAAACATTAATGACTTAATCTTAATACTAATTGAGTATAAAGAATAAAATGTGTTGAGAACAAATAAAAATAGAGATAAAAAAGGGGGGAACATGGCTGAAAAAGCAGTACAAATACAATTAGGTCGGCAAACAGCGTTGTTTAAAAAAAACAGACATGGATTGAGAATAGAAGGGTAAGGTAGGTAACAGGGTATTTATTAGGTAGTGCTTCATTTTTATCTTAAACTGGTTGAGAGAGGTACAGTCTTTAACATGGTTGGGAAGGTCATTCCACATGCATAGAGATTAGCATGATGCTAATATCTATGCTCTCCGTCTCTTGCTTTCTCATTGTCATTCCTCCTTTGTGGTTGTAGTTGACTCTCGTAGTGCCCTCATGGCTCTAGGGTCCTATAATCCTGTCCATCCGGTGGTCATCGAGATTCAACATTGGCTGTTTCTTATTTCTAGTAAATTTAAATCAGTAGAGTTTTGCTGGGTTCCCAGCCATATTGGTGTTTCTTTCAATGAGCGTGCGGATGCTGCCGCTAAGGAAACTATCCGTTCTTGTCCCATCTCCCGTAAAGGAATTTCTTATTCCGACTTTTATCCTGTTATTCATTCCTCCATTCTTGCCCGTTGGCAGGGTTGTTGGTCCTCTGTAGTTAGTAACAAGCTGCGCACTCTCAAACGTAGTGTGTCCCCGTGGCCTTCCTCCTACCACTGTAATCAGTGGTGGGAAACTGCTGTGGCAAGACTGCAGATTGGCCATACTCGCTTAACTCCCGGTCACTTAATGGAGCGCCGCCCTGCTCCTTATTGCCCAAATTGCGTTTTCCCTCTTACAGTTGTGCATATTCTTGATGAGTGTCCTGACTTCCAGGACGAGCGTGTGTCTTGCTTTCCGACTTTCCGACTTTTCCGACTGTCCGTCGCGGTCACTTGTCCCTCGATAGAATTCTTAGTGAATCGGATACTTTGACATCGTTCGCCATATGCGTTTTTGTTCTCGTATTGGCATTCTTGGTGATATTTTGCGCCCTTTGATTATTTCGCACTCTGATGATGCTACATAGCCTTTCTGGTTTGGTGCCTTCTTTTGATAATTACCTTACCTTGCCCCTTTTAAGTACTGTGGTATATGTGTTGTTATTTGTAAGTAGGTATTTAGTAAGTAGGCAGGCAGGCAAGTAGGGGCTTGCTGGCTGAGTGGACAGTGCTTCGGATTCGTAGTCCTGAGGTTCCAGGTTCGCTCACCAGTGGAGACGGAAATAAATGGGCAGAGTTTCTTTCACCCTGATGCCTCTGTTACCTAGCAGTAAATAGGTACCTGGGAGTTAGACAGCTGCTACGGGTTGCCTCCTAAGGATGTGTAACATAAAGGAGACCTGGTCGAGGACCGGGCCGCGGGAACGCTAAGCCCGGAAATCATCTCATGATAGGTACTGATATATCAAATCTTTGATCAGTAATGTTTTTGCTTAACACTGTATCAAGCAATGGTAAATTATATATATGACTAATTGTGCAGCCCATCCTTCTAGTTTGGTAGTACTGATAGTAATGAGGAGGACCATAGTATATATACCGACGTACAGCAAAATTAGAAAGTAGAAATTTGAACTATTTAGCTGGACAACCCGGAATTTTTTTATTTTACTTGTGTTGCTTTGACAAACTGAACTAACCCAACCTTCATAGGCCTAATACACAATATCTGAGGCCTAATATAGTACATGTGTGTGCTGTACTAGGCCTAGGAATATGTAAGTTTGTTTTTTGCTGCATTTAAACTTAAAAGAATTCCTTACTAGTCAGTATACTACTATCTAAAAGCCAAGTACGTACGAATTCTGACTATTGACTATTGTCACAATAGTTACTATGTAAACAGGCGGATGGGTCGAGTGTTGACTAGTTATTTAACAAACTTCCTGGAGTAGTAGTAGTAGTAGTAGTAGTAGTAGTAGTAGTAGGAGTAGTAGTAGTAGTAGTAGTAGTAGTAGTAGTAGGAGTAGTAGGAGTAGTACAGTATTCTCAAGAGGCAGAGAAGGAGGGAATTATCAGGGGAAAGTGTCAAGCCATTACGACTATATAGCTCTTGGTAGAGGGGGGGGGGGTCAGGATAAGGATTAGGGATGGGACGGTGGAGAAAGAATGATGCCCAACCACTGGGAAGTGGGGTCAGGATAAGAATTAGTGATGGGATGGGTGAAGGAATGGTGCCCAACCACTGGGAAATGGACAGGATAAGGATTTGGGGTTCTACAAATCTAAATTTGTGCAGTATACACCTGGTGAGAGACAATGGATAATGTATCCCAACTTTGGATCAAAGACCCTTGAAGTCGGGCAAAAAATAAGAATGTGAAACCCCAAACTAAACACAAAATGCAGTCAGGTCACACAACAAATGGGAAAAACAATAATTCTGCAATATAAATGATTTGGGAGTAATTATGTTGGAAGGCCTCGCTTTAAAAGAACACAATATAGTGGCTGTTACAATTGCAAGAAAAAGGAACGTCGTATAACAAGAACATTACAAACAAATGCCACACCAATTATGGTACTTTTTAAGACACGTGTGTTGATAGTGTCTTAATATTGTAGATTGAATATTGTTGCACACTAATGACTACTCTAAGCTGGAGAAGTTGCTGATCTGCTGAGAACTAATTTTGCCCAAATCTATACAATAAAATATCTAAATTATTGGGCCCACACAATATTTCTCAAACTGTGCTCAATAGAGTGCAGGCAAGAGAAATAATTTTCACTTGGAAAATATTGGAGGGACTGGTTTCAAATCTGTACACGGAAATCATTCTTTACAAGGCCAAAGGCTTGTCAGAAAGTGCAAAATATCTCTGTTGAATAATAAAGGAGCAATATGTACACCTAGCGACAAACCTATCAAGATATCATTTAATATGGATATAAAGCTTTGATATCGCCATCAAAGCTATCAGGTCAAAGACTTTTTCAATGATATATGTGTTATAATTTGAATTATATTACCCCAACCTACCTCGGGGTAGTTTTGAGGATCTATTTTCCTGAGGCCCAGTCTCTGAGCAGGCCTGGTTGGTTGTTTGGTCAATCAGGCTGTTGGATGCAGCAGCTGCTTGCAACCTGACATATCAATCACAGCATGGTTGATCAGGTATCCTTTGGAGGTGTTTATAAAAGAGAACTTTATAAACAACGCCAAATGATACGTGATGAACTGGGCTGTGATTCATACATCAGATTTCCCAGAAACGGTTTGCGTAATCGTGGATTCATTAGCACAGAACTAAGATCATAAGAATGAAGGTAACTGCTGAAGGCTAACAGTAGTTAACGTCTATTGTGGGAAAGTTACTTAAATCGATAATTGAAAATACCATTCGTTTTCATCTTGAAAAACATAAATTAATAAACGAGTAACAACATGGTTTTTACAAATGGCTGTTTATATTTAACAAATTTGCTATCTTTTTATACCAGCATAGTTGAGGCAGTTGATAGTGGTAACGATTGTGATGTTGTGTACCTTGACTTTGGCAAAGCTTTTGATACAGTGCCACACGAAAGACTGATTAAAATAAGATGAGTGCTGTGATGAGCCTGCAGTTCAGTCAAAAAGGAAATCAACGAAACGCAGGCCCCTCAAAGTGCTTAGAAAGTTAAGGAGGCACCTAAGCGAATTTTGGTTGTGGGAGATTCCCAGGTGAGGTACTTAGACACAACGTTTTGTGCTAGAGATAGAGGGAACAGGTTAAGGGTTTGCTATCCCGGAGCTGGAATTGCTGATATTATAAACAACATGAATGATATTATGGCTGGAGTTTTAGTATAGTTCATTTATTATGCACCTCATACCCATCTTGTGGGCGGTAGTGGAAGGGGTTACAGAGGCACATAATGGGCTCAGGGACTGAACCCCACAATTCATTTAGCTAAGCAAGTTACAATCTTGATGAGGTAGTTACAAAATTCAGTATAAGTCGCCTTACCATTAATGAGTTCGAGATCGACCTCATCAATTACAGTTAATAAATTAAGCAACTGACATATGTGGAGAGCTAGTGTCACAATTGATATGTTTGTCCTGCACACTGCCCCCATCCAGTGGGCAGCGGTAGATAGGTTACAATCACTTAGTTACTACCTACAGTTAGCAAACTGGGGATATTTGGCTAAAATTTCTGGTAACAGATCATTTTGAATGAAACATTGACACATCGTTGGAACATTGGTTATAGAATTGTCTCTGAATTCACGTATCTTTTCGCACTCCATCACATGGTGACGGAGGGTGTGCGAATAATTTTGTTGACACAGTTTACATTTGGTCAGGTCTACATCAGCAGATAATGAGAATTCCAAGAGATACTTGTAACCGAGTCTAAGCCGAGCAGTAGTAACATCTAGAAGTCTGCTGATTTTATTGGATGATCCATAGATGTGTGGCTCCTCTTGCATGATAGTAGATGATAGATGGAATTACTGGTGTCAATTTCACTTTGCCTCAGATCTACAAGATCTTGTTGAAGTTTCTCGGTGTACTGCTGCTCTCAGATTGCTCATTGACAATCCAAGGTTACACTCAGCGGCTCCTTTAAAGGCAGATTCTTTGGCTAACTTATCAGCTCTATGATGCATTCGGAGGCCAACATGAGATGAGACCACATGAAATGGACCCTGTTACCATCCTTAATAATTTTGTTGTATTTGTGCCTAGCCTCGGACACGAGCATGTTACAGTTATGTCTTAAAGAGTTGAGAGCAATTAAGGATGATAAGGAGTCACTTACAATTAATGTATCAACTTTGGAGACTTGTACACATTACAGTGCAAGGAGCAAGGCAAATAGTTCGGACTGAAGGGTAGAGGCCCAGTTGTTTATACGGACTCCCCACTCAAAGTATAGGCCATCGCCCATTGTCAGAACAACTGCACTTCCAGCTGCACCCATGGTGCGGTGTAGGGAACCATAAGTGTATATGATTTGAGAGAGAGAATGCTCTGTGGACAGAGCATCAATATGGCCTAAAATAGGTTTAAAATATAAAGCTCAATATATTTCAGCTTTTTTATACAGGAATTATACGTTAATAGAATATTATAATAACGTAACGATGTCGTGTAAATAACGTTATATTGACGACATATAAATGTTATATTTATGTTATAAGAATGTAAATTGGATAGGTTTACATAAAGTAAACAAAAAAAACGAAATGTTGACTGAAAAATTTTTATTTTTATATATAAAGTATGAAAACATTATAATTCCATAGAATTCACTATTATTTTTTAAATTTTTACATAAATCTTAAAAAACTGTGCCTCAAAAATACATGTTTTTAGTTATATCTAGTTGTTTTAAGAACGTCAGAAATACGTATTTATGTCAAATGTTAGAGTATTACCTTTGTGGCACCATTTAAAAACGTTCACAAACGTTCTGTGTTTGCTGGGAAGCAGGATAAATAATTTGTAAGGCTTCAGAGAGTGGGATCGAACGGGAGGAGCAGGAGGAAATGATTTTAGGGCTTTCGCCGGCGGGAGCGAGCGGTAAGAAGCAGGAGGTTTGTTTTGATTTGTAAGGTTTTAGAGACCGTAACACAGTTGGTTAGCAAACAAATGTTACTCGCTGTAGGGCTCTCCACATGTCAGTTACTTAATTTAGAAACTGTACTTGTGGGCGGTCTCGAGCCCATTGTTGATGTGATGATGTGCATTGAATTTTGTAACTCTCTCAGCAAGATTAACTTGCTCAGGTAAATGAATTGTGGGGTTCAGTCCCTGAGCCCATTATGTGCCCCTGTAACTCTTCCCACTACCGCCCACAGGACGGGTATGGGGTGCATATTAAATGAACAAAACTATAAACTAGGGTTATCCCATGGAATTGTCTAACCGGCGAAGTCACTAAATACCAAGACATTACTTTAGTTCAAAATCCAAACAGAAACAATTTTCATGAACCACGGGGGAGGGGGGATCTTTGACAAGCCGATGGCTTCCACTATCCGTCGAGGACACTAGGGACAGGTAAATTCAGGTACAAATCTCCCACATTCGTTATTGTGCCTTTATTTTTTAACATATAGCTAGCTCAACCTGTAATTTGTAATTACTTATATTGAAGGGGGTAGCAAGGCACTGCTATGTACCTACATTTGTAATGAAAAACATTATTATTACAATAAAACAATTTCGTAGCAGAGCGTAGTTACGATCTAAGGACCTCTGGGTTATGGGCCCAGCACGCTTCCACTGCGCCACTCTGCTGCTGGTGTTATTTGGATGATACATTTTATACATCTTTTATAATATTATAATTGGTAATATTTTCTTCATAAATAAAAGTATCAGTGTTTCTGCGCAGTAACGCACCAGTACGTACTGATCTTGCGCATGTGATGCGCACATCATGGTTACTGTGCACAGCCAGCTGCGTATGACATACATCATAGCATGGGTATGTGATCACTGCTGCACACGATGGGTATGGGTTCACTACCACTCATGAACAGGACATGTATTGGAGGCACTAACGCTCACAGGATAGGTATACATGGGGTCTACAGGATAAGTATGGGATCCACTCAGCCCTGGAGGCTGATCTGTCGTGTTTGTTGAGGCCTATAGCAACTCTTCTTGCATGTAAACATTCCAAGCATAAGAATTATATTTAGTGTCTGGACCCAGATTCATCAGTCAGTTACGCAAGTACTTACGAACATGTTATCTCAATCTTTGGCGACTTTACACATATTAAACAGTTAATGAGCTCCGAAGGACTGGGAGGCTGTTTATAATTATATATTATTTTCTAAATTGTTGTGTTATGCCGCCAGAACTCGGTATGTAGATGTTCAACCCGTCCTCCTAATAGAACGGCGCCTTTTGACGAATACTCTTCCCAAGACCAACAATTGTCGTACTAGAAAATGGTAGCGGCTCGTGAAACTGCAGCCCCATCCTCTTGTGTTGGTAGTACTTATAGTAACGATGAGGACCAAAGTTAATATATCGACGAACAACGCAATTAGAAAGTAGAAATCTGAACTATTGACTTTAGACAAACTGGAAAAACGTTCTATATTTAAGTTGCAAAGACAACCTTAACTAACTAAACCATCCTAGGCCTAATAAGCGCAATCTGAGGCCTAATATCGTACATATGTGTGCTATACTAGACCTAGTAATATATATGTTTTTTTTTAGCTTTATTTTTCCAGACTATAAAGTGATTAGTGCTATATACTTCACTTCCGACTATAAAGAGTCTATAATTAAGACTATAATTAAGAATTCAGACTATAAAGTGATCAGTAAGTACTATTATGTAATGACTTAGTACGTCAACGTTTGTACTATGGAGCATATACAACAACTACTGTGTAAACAGTAGGATGGGTCGCGACGTTGACATACTGTGCCGTTCTCTGTTGTGTTAGGATAAGGTCACTTACGCGCGAGAGTTTGTTGACGTTGGCAGACTTGAGGAGGACGGGCTGGATCACGGGGCCAAGTGTGACATCGCTGTCAAGTGTGTTATGTCGGTCTTGTCTGAGGTCAACCCCTAGAGTTGGCCTAAATAATCGCCCCCGGGTGGGCTCGAACCACCAACCTTTCGGTTAACAACCGAACGCGCTAACCAATTGTGCCACGGAGGCTTGAGGAACATACTAAACAAATATGTAATAAGGCGGAATTACTTAGATATCGAAGTGTAAAAATTATCTGAGTTCACTTGACAGCTACTAATAGTGGCCTCGATGAGGACAGGAGGCCGGCGGCTTGTCGAAGGTCCACCCATTTGTTTTGATGATCTTTTCCTGATGATGATAATTCCTATAGTGTCCTAATGCCTAAAGTAACCTTGTGTCTAGTGGTCACGATGGAGACAGGAAGCCGGCAGCTTGTCAGTGGTTCCCCCATTTTTCCTAAGTTTCCTCCCTTTTTTCTTCCCTAATTTTCCTCCTTTCCCCCCCACAAAAAAGAGTAACAACAACAAAAAAGACTCTGGGGTTGGAGTCCCTGTGCCTTCTTGTACCAACTTCGAGGTTAACTCCGGAGCTGGAGCCCCCTGGGGGCAGTTCCTTGTTGCCTTCAACCTCGTTCTGACAGTTCCTGTGACGGCGCTGGAACCTGTCTTATTGGCGTTTGCCTTTACAATTGAGACGTTCGGTGCTGTTGAGAGGGGGACCTGCTGCATGGGTGACAGCTTCTCCCCCGTATCAACCTACCCTGGCTTTGTACCCTGGAGAGGCCACTCCAGACCGACAACCAGAACGGAACTCCATAGTCTCCTGAGACAGATGGACGCCTACTACTTGGATGGTCCACCAGTTTTTACATTCTTGTAAAGCCACTATCACGCATAGCGTCTCGGGCAGGTCCTTTATCCTAATATGACTAATTCCTAAGATTAATATTAATCTTAATTAATAACTCTGGAATACGACCCGTCAAATCGTTTCACTGCTGGGTGAAGAGAGGCGTAATGTTAAGGATTGGAACCCAGTCAATCCTCCCCAGCCAGGATACGAACCCAGACTAAATTGTTCGCGAAGTGCGGGGGATAGTGTTTCACCACTGCTCCACGGGGACTGCATGCACGGCGACCAGTCATTGAGAGTTGCACAACAATTGGGAACACTAGTAAGAAAGTCAACTTTATTTTCAAGGAAAATAAAGTTATTAAACTGTAAACATCTCTGGTGCGGCCACATTTGGACTGCTGTATCAAGCATAGAGGCCTCAGCTTCAGAACATATCTGCTGTGGAGAAAGTACAACACAGAGCGACCAAAAGCATCTCAGAACTAAATCGGCTCCCATACCAGGAACGGTTGAGGTCCCCAGGACTAACACAGCAAGCCAGACGGGGCATGGTGGCTCCCATACCAGGAACGGTTGAGGGCCCCAGGACTAACACAGCAAGCCAGACGGGGCATGGTGGCTCCCATACCAGGAACGGTTGAGGGCCCCAGGACTAACACAGCAAGCCAGACGGGGCATGGTGGCTCCCATACCAGGAACGGTTGAGGGCCCCAGGACTAACACAGCAAGCCAGACGGGGCATGGTGGCTCCCATACCAGGAACGGTTGAGGTCCCCAGGACTAACACAGCAAGCCAGACGGGGCATGGTGGCTCCCATACCAGGAACGGTTGAGGGCCCCAGGACTAACACAGCAAGCCAGACGGGGCATGGTGGCTCCCATACCAGGAACGGTTGAGGGCCCCAGGACTAACACAGCAAGCCAGACGGGGCATGGTGGCTCCCATACCAGGAACGGTTGAGGGCCCCAGGACTAACACAGCAAGCCAGACGGGGCATGGTGGCTCCCATACCAGGAACGGTTGAGGGCCCCAGGACTAACACAGCAAGCCAGACGGGGCATGGTGGCTCCCATACCAGGAACGGTTGAGGTCCCCAGGACTAACACAGCAAGCCAGACGGGGCATGGTGGCTCCCATACCAGGAACGGTTGAGGGCCCCAGGACTAACACAGCAAGCCAGACGGGGCATGGTGGCTCCCATACCAGGAACGGTTGAGGGCCACAGGACTAACACAGCAAGCCAGACGGGGCATGGTGGCTCCCATACCAGGAACGGTTGAGGGCCCCAGGACTAACACAGCAAGCCAGACGGGGCATGGTGGCTCCCATACCAGGAACGGTTGAGGGCCCCAGGACTAACACAGCAAGCCAGACGGGGCATGGTGGCTCCCATACCAGGAACGGTTGAGGGCCCCAGGACTAACACAGCAAGCCAGACGGGGCATGGTGGCTCCCATACCAGGAACGGTTGAGGGCCCCAGGACTAACACAACAAGCCAGACGGGGCATGGTGGCTCCCATACCAGGAACGGTTGAGGGCCCCAGGACTAACACAGCAAGCCAGACGGGGCATGGTGGCTCCCATACCAGGAACGGTTGAGGGCCCCAGGACTAACACAGCAAGCCAGACGGGGCATGGTGGCTCCCATACCAGGAACGGTTGAGGGCCCCAGGACTAACACAGCAAGCCAGACGGGGCATGGTGGCTCCCATACCAGGAACGGTTGAGGGCCCCAGGACTAACACAGCAAGCCAGACGGGGCATGGTGGCTCCCATACCAGGAACGGTTGAGGGCCCCAGGACTAACACAGCAAGCCAGACGGGGCATGGTGGCTCCCATACCAGGAACGGTTGAGGGCCCCAGGACTAACACAGCAAACCAGACGTGGCATGGCGGCTCCCATACCAGGAACGGTTGAGGGCCCCAGGACTAACACAACAAGCCAGACGGGGCATGGCGGCTCCCATACCAGGAACGGTTGAGGGCCCCAGGACTGACACAGCAAGCCAGACGGGGCATGGTGGCTCCCATACCAGGAACGGTTGAGGGCCCCAGGACTAACACAGCAAGCCAGACGGGGCATGGTGGCTCCCATACCAGGAACGGTTGAGGGCCCCAGGACTAACACAGCAAGCCAGACGGGGCATGGTGGCTCCCATACCAGGAACGGTTGAGGGCCCCAGGACTAACACAGCAAGCCAGACGGGGCATGGTGGCTCCCATACCAGGAACGGTTGAGGGCCCCAGGACTAACACAGCAAGCCAGACGGGGCATGGTGGCTCCCATACCAGGAACGGTTGAGGGCCCCAGGACTAACACAACAAGCCAGACGGGGCATGGTGGCTCCCATACCAGGAACGGTTGAGGGCCCCAGGACTAACACAACAAGCCAGACGGGGCATGGTGGCTCCCATACCAGGAACGGTTGAGGGCCCCAGGACTAACACAGCAAGCCAGACCTGGCATGGTGGCTCCCATAGAAACTTATAAAATACTGAACAAATTGGAGGATTTAGTGAATCCAGACCACTACTCTAAAAGGTCGCATGTAACATATACATGATGCAACAGCTTAATCAAGCTCAACAGGTCACCATCACACCCCCTCCATCCATCTACACAGCTCTAGTATCACCTAGATATGGGTACTGGTAATGGCTCGCAAGAGCCTCCTCTTACGGCCTATTCATGCCCGTGCCACCTTTAGGAAGGCTTAATCTTTATCAATCAATCAAGTCAAAATATAGGAGAAAAAAAAGATGTTATTCCCCCCAAAGGGCTATATACCCCTGGAACAGCCTACCTGCCAATGCCTTAAATCCCACTACTCACGATGGGAGTATTATAGACGATTTTCTTTATTTATAAAATAAACACAAAATGTACAAAAAAGGAGAGCATAACATTATATAAACATAGAGCATGAAAAAGACATGAAGGAGAAAAACACATAACACACAGAACCCAGAACCCCGTACAGTATACAGAACAGCGTACAGTATACAGAACAGCGTACGTATACAGAACACCGTACGTATACAGAACAGCATACAGTATATACAACCCCGTACAGTATACAGAACCCCGTACAGTATACAGAACAGCGTACAGTATACAGAACACCGTACGTATACAGAACAGCATACAGTATATACAACCCCATACAGTATACAGAACCCCATACAGTATACAGAACAGTGTACAGTATACAGAACCCCTTATAGTATACAAAACCCCGTAGAGTATACAGAACAGCATACAGTATACAGAACCCCTTACAGTATACAGAACCCCGTACAATATACAAAACAGTTTACATTATACAGAACAGTGTACAGTATACAGAACAGTTTACAATATACAGAACAGTTTACATTATACAGAACAGTATACAATATACAGAACAGTTTACATTATACAGAACAGTATACAATATACAGAACAGATTACATTATACAGAACAGTATACAGAACAGTATACAATATACAGAACAGTATACAATATACAGAACAGTATACAATATACAGAACAGTATACAATATACAGAACAGTATACAATATACAGAACAGTTTACATTATACAGAACAGTGTACAGTATACAGAACCCCGTACAGTAAATACAATACAATACCAATACCAACATCTGGACCAACATAACCTCTCCGCTTACTTCAGGGATTACCATTGTTAGCACTACAGACCATTACCCCCACATTTCTCCTAACCAACATTAATAAACCACCTCTAGATACATGGAAGATAAGCTTTAGGCTGCACAATGAAACTTCTATAGGCAATTTTATAGCTGCTGCTGCTAATATCAACTGGGAGTCCGAATTAGGTAACATAGGGGACATCAACCTAGCAGTGCAATCATTTCTTCAAAAAACTCTCAGCCTTTATAACACCCACTGTCCTATATTAACGAAACAAGTTACAACTAAAAGGCTAAACAATCCTTGGCTTACAAAGGGGATACTTAAATCTATTAATAAAAAACATGACTTTGAGAAGAAGTATAGGTTAGGAACCGTCTCCAAAGAATTTTCAAAGAATTACTCATCATTGCTATCTAAAATAATTACAAGAGCCAAAATTAAATACTACGAAGGTAAATTTACCCACACAAAGGACAACATTAAGACAACATGGAGCAAAATTTCACAAATATTGGGATCAAAAAGGATTTTTTATAACAAACCAATACTCCTGTCAAATAACGATGGTCTGCTTTCAGCCTCTGATAGTGCTTTTGAATTCGATAGGTTTTTCTCATCCATTGGGTCATCCCTTGCTAATGATATTCAATCTTCCAGTACTGATGTTCAGGACTATCTTACAGGTAACTATCCACAGTCTCTGAACCTAATGCCTGCTAATTCCACTGATGTTAATGAGATAATCCTTTCCCCTAAAACCAAGTCTAGTGCCCTTGAGGAGATACCAACTCTAATTTACTAAAAAGCCTCCAGATCTTTAGCTCCTGCTATTGCATTGCTCCTCAACAAGTCACTTGAACTCCAAACCTTTCCAGATATTCTAAAAAAAAAGCGAGAGTAACCCCAGGCTATAAATGTGGTGATCTCACTGATGCCAACAACTTCAGATCTATATCAATTCTGCCAAACTTGTCAAAAATATTTGAAAAACTAATCTACAAGCAGCTTTACTCTTATCTAGCCAAACACAATATACAGTACTTAGCTCTTGCCAATATGGCTTCAGACCCCCCCAAAAAAGCACTAACGGTGCACTTATTAGTATCATTAACTTGATACATGCAGCTCTTGATAAAAATGAGTTCCCTGTTGGGTTATTTGTGGACCTGCATAATTGTTTTGACACTGTCAACCACCAAAACCTTCTTCTTAAATTACATCATTATGGACTCTGCAGGTGGAAAGTCCCATTGTGTGAAGAGAACTAGAATGGTGGAGATGTGATTATAAACTAGTGAAGATATTGACTCTTATAAGTTTCACCTTTTTTAAAACACTTTGATGCACATGCGTCGTACCTACACGACGGGCTTGCTTAACGGGTTCCGCAACCGCGTCGTAAATAGCCGCGCGATGTAAAAAAATACATATAAAATCCAATTCTTATTCGATCGACTTGGGGTTAGTATGAAAATGTTTGCCAATAAATTTCCGTTTTCTCTAATAGGCACATGGCCTATTTGGGAAAACGGCATTGTTTTGTAACTTAGTGGAGAGACTATTGAGTTGTTGACACAACGAGAGTAATCGCCCACTTCACACACTCAGATTCAGATTCAGATTCAGATGTTTATTCAGGTAAGGTATATACATACAAGTGATGTTACATTAATGGATTGATATATAGATAGAGCTAGTACATACAATGCCTAAAGCCACTATTACGCAATGCGTTTCGGGCAAGAAAAACATTAATATCTAGAACTTAATACTAATTGAGCATAAAGAATAAAAAGTGTTGAGAACAAATACAAATAAAGATAAAAAAAGGGGGAACATGACTGAAAAAGCAGCACAAATACAATAGGTTGACAAACAGTGTTGATTAAAAAAAAAAAAAAAAAAAAAATAACAGACATGGGTTGACAATAGAGGAGTGAGGTAGATTACAAGGAATTTATTAGGTAGTGTTTAGTTTTTATCTTAAACTGGTTGAGAGAGGTACAGTCTTTAACATGGTTGGGAAGGTCATTCCACATTCTGGGCCCCTTGATTTGCAGAGCATTTCTAGTTTGATTAAGACGTACTCTAGGAATATCAAAACTGTATTTATTTCTGGTGTGGTGCTCATGGGTTCTGTTACAACCTTCTATGAAGCTTTTAAGATCAGGATTGGCATTATAGTTTAGCGTTTTATATATGTATAATACACATGAGAGAATGTGCAGTGACTTAATATCTAACATATTCAGAGATTTGAGTAGGGGTACCGAGTGATGTCTGGGGCCAGAGTTGGATATTGTTCTAATAGCAGCTTTGTGTTGGGTAATTAGAGGACGTAAGTGATTTTGGGTAGTAGAACCCCAAGCAGAAATACCATAGTTGAGATAAGGATAGATAAGGGAGTAATAGAGAGTCACCAGGGCAGGGCGTGGTACATAATATCTGATCTTAGAAAGAATGCCCACAGTTTTTGAAACTTTTTTTGATATATTTAGAATGTGTCCCTGGAAATTCAGCTTGTGGTCAATGAGAATGCCAAGGAATTTGCCATCTAATTTGTTACAAATTTGGGTATTGTTTATTTTGAGATTTATTTGATTAGAGGATTTATTGCCAAACAGAATATAGAAAGTTTTGTCAATGTTAAGGGTGAGTTTGTTGGCAGTTAGCCAAAGATGGACTTTATTTAGCTCAGTATTTACTGTAGCATTTAGAGCAAGAGGGTCAGGACTGGAGTAAATGAAGGTTGTGTCGTCAGCAAATAGAATTAGTTTGAGGTGTTGGGAGGCATTTGGAAGGTCATTAATGTAGATGAGAAAGAGGAGAGGGCCAAGTATGCTGCCCTGAGGAACACCAATGTTGATGGGTAGGGTGGGAGAAATTGTATTATTCACAGAAACATATTGGACCCTGTCAGTAAGGTAGGACTCGAGGTATTGTAGGGAGTGTCCTCTGACTCCATAATGATGTAATTTAAGAAGAAGGTTATGGTGGTTGACAGTATCAAAAGCTTTACGCAGGTCCACAAATAACCCAACAGGGAACTCCCTTTTTTTTTTTTTTTTTTTTTTTTTTTTGAGATATATACAAGAGTTGTTACATTCTTGTACAGCCACTAGTACGTGTAGCGTTTCGGGCAAGTCCTTAATCCTATGGTCCCTGGAATACGATCGCCTGCCGCGAAGAATCGTTTTTCATCCAAGTACACATTTTACTGTTGCGTTAAACAGAGGCTACAGTTAAGGAATTGCGCCCAGTAAATCCTCCCCGGCCAGGATACGAACCCATGACATAGCGCTCGCGGAACGCCAGGCGAGTGTCTTACCACTACACCACGGAGACTGTAGACTCCTTTTTATCAAGAGCTGTATGAATCGAGTTAAGCATACTAATAAGTGCATCGTTAGTGCTTTTTTTGGGTCTGAAGCCATATTGGCAAGGGCTAAGTATATTGAGTTTGGCTAGATATGAGTAAAGCTGCTTATATATTAGTTTTTCAAAAATTTTTGACAAGTTAGGCAGGATTGATATAGGTCTGTAGTTGTTAACATCTGTGGGGTCACCACATTTGTGGACAGGCGTTACTCTCGCTTTTTTTAGAATATCTGGAAAGGTTTGGAGTTCAAGTGACTTGTTGAAGAGCAAAGCAATAGCAGGGGCTAAAGATCTGGAGGCTTTTTTGTAAATTAAAGTTGGTATCTCCTCAAGGGCACCAGACTTGGTTTTAAGGGAAAGGATTATCTCATTGACGTCAGTGGAGTTAATAGGCTTTAGGTACAGAGACTGTGGATAGTTACCTGTAAGATAGTCCTTAATGTCAGTACTGGAAGATGGAATATCATTTGCAAGGGATGAACCAATGGAAGAGAAGAACCTATTGAACTCAATAGCAGAATCAGAGGCTGAAAGCTGACCATCGTTATTAGACAGGAGAGTCGGTTTGTTATTTAAAGATTTCTTTGATCCCAATATTTGTGAAATTGTGCTCCAAGTTTGTTTAATGTTGCTCTTTATTTGAGTAAATTTATCTTCGTAGTATTTAGTTTTGGCTCGTCTAATTATCTTAGATAGCAATAATGAGTAATTCTTTGAGAATTCTTTGGAGACAATTCCTAACCTATACTTCTTCTCAAGGTCGTATTTTTTGTTAATGGATTTCAGTATTCCCTTTGTAAGCCAAGGATTGTTAAGCCTTTTGCTTGTGACTTGTTTTGTAAGCCTAGGACAGTGGGTGTTATAAAGGCTAAGAGTTGTTTGTAGAAAAGATTGCACTGCTAGGTTGATGTCCCCTATGTTACCTAACTCGGACTCCCAGTTGACATTATCAGCAGCAGTTATAAAATTGTTTATAGCAGTTTCATTGTGCAGCCTAAAGCTTAACTCCCTTGTTTCTAGAGGTGGTGTGCTAATGTTAGTTAAGAGAAATGTGGGGTAGTGGTCTGTAGTGCTATCGGTGATTATACCTGAAGTAAGCGGAGAGGTTATGTTGGTCCAGATGTGATCTAGAGTCGTGGCAGTGCTATCAGTGATTCTAGTAGGTCTAGTGATTAAGGGTATGAGGAAGCAGGAATTCATACAGTTGAGGAAGCTAACAGCAGTAGGGTGTTCTGGCTCGCAGAGGTCAATATTAAAGTCCCCTGCGATAATTAGGTGGTTTTTGTTCAGTCTGTTATCAAGTATTAGATTTCTAAGGTTTGAGTTGAATTCAGACACATCAGTGTTGGGAATTCTATAAACTGCACCCACAGACAGGATAGACTCGGCACCCTTGACTCTGAAGCTGGCGAAGATATACTCCCCATAGCAGTCTCTAGTTCTAATTTCTTTTAAGCATGTTAGTTCTTGGTGGTAGTAAAGAGCAGTGCCACCACCTCTCTGAAGTTGACGACAGTTGTGAATTGCTGAGTAGTTAGGCATGTTAAAGAGTTGAGTAGTATCCTCTTTCAACCATGTTTCAGTAAGTATAATAAAAGAGAATTTGTTGCCAATAGTTTCAATCAAGGCACTAACATCATCGAAGTGTTTACCTAGGGATCTAACGTTCAAATTGATTACAGAGATATTGTGATTATGAGTTAATACATTGTTTACATCATGTGCTGCAAAATATCTGCAATTTAGATCATTAAAGTGATTATTGTCATAGATAGTGGATAAGAGGTTAAGTTCTGGGTCTATACTTGTCTGCATAAAAAAAGCTGATTGTAGAATCAGAAATAAGTAGAAATAAGCTATAAAATAGGGAAAAATATATACACAATACTGTACAAAACAAACACAAAAGGGGCTTACAGGGGTACAATGGAGTAAGGGAGTATGGCTAGGCTAGGCAACCTAGGCAATTAATGAGATTAAAGAAAAAACATGTAAACATGGACTATACAAAACACAAGATATAGAAATACAAAACAAAAAATATAAGCAAGACTAAGCAATACAAAAAAAAAAACAAATTGAGCAAAAAAAAAAAAAAAAAAAAAAAAAAAAAAAAAAAAAAAAAAAAAAAAAAAGAGGTAGATTGCTTACGAGTACTCTCAGGTACACTGTAAGTAACAATTTGCAATTTGAGATGCAGGCAAAGCCAGGGGTACAATGGAGTAAGGGAGCATGGTGAGGCTAGGCAACCTAGGTAATAAATGAAATCAAAGAAAAGTTGAATAATAAACATAGGCAAATTTAAGCTAATGATTAATAACTATAGATAGTTCAGTAATGACTGTATAATTAAAAAGACCTGAAGAACTACTTAATACACTCAATTAAATAATTTCGGTAAATGACTAGGTAAGAGTAAGTTAAAAATTAAGTCAGAAAATGAACCAAGGAGACTTAGGATACCTAGCCCCACTAGTTGACAGGGGGTTAATTAAGTTAATTCATTGGGAGTGATAAGGTGAGACAAACCACATTGGGAGAGGAAAGTGTTGAGGTTTTCTTCTCTAGTAATAGTAAACATTTTGCCCTCTGCGGTTTTTCTCACCTTTATCAGACCATCTCTAACGAAGCACTGATGAATCGCATCTGGGTTTTGTTGACGGATTTGACGTAGGCGGTAGAGGATTTGCTGTCTGTTCCTGGTCAAGCACTCGTTGATGTATAATCCCTTCCGTTGGGATGCAGCTGTCCGGACTAGATGGGATTTCGTGAACTGGGAAGACAGCTTCAGGCGAATTTTCCGTTGATTTAGACCTGATGGATTCTTTATGCCTACTCTGTAGGCAGCAATAACGTCAGTTTTGTTTAGACTGAGCTGCAATTTGTTTTTTAAGAGATCCTGAGCTATTTCGACACAATTTTCACCTTCATGTTCCACAGGTATATCTTGGGACGACACAATAACAGAGTCTAGCAGCTTTTGCTGGTCTTGTTCCTCCTGGGAGACGGAACGTTGGGCTGAAAATGTACTGATACATGCAGTCATTTTGCTGAGAGCTTCCTCCTGTTTTTTTTAAGGCTTCATCAGTTTTCCGAAGGTTGTTTTCCTCATGGAGATCATTTAAATCATGCTGTAGTTGGTCTTGGCTAGCCTTGTAGTTTCTAATATCCTCGCGGAGGAGGGTTATTTCTTGTTGTTGTTGTTGGAGATTAGCGCGGTTCGCTAGATTCTCGTTGAGAAGACTCAAGATGATAGTATTTTGTGACTCGAGGACTAGGCACAACTTTTTGAACCACTGATTCTCGGTCCAGTTAGTGAATTCCGGTGAGGGACCGGAAGCTCGCTTGAGTTGCTTATACTGGGATGCTAGCATGTTCATAGGAGAGGGTTGAGAGGACTCTGCTCCCTTGCTCAATGGGGTGGAGGGGAGGGCAGCCCCGCCACCCCGGACCCCAAAGCTTCCAGACGGAGAAACACGGATATTGTTAGAGTTGGCCGGGATGGATGTCTTGTTAAGGGGTTTGTTGCCCTTATTTCCCTGCACAGTCACATTTTTAGGAGACATGATTGGTTAGAATGGACTGGGGGGTATATGTTGAGAAGAAACTTGCGTCAGGCAGCGCGGTGGCGGCAGCATGCACTGGTACTCACACCGTAGAGGATTGTTTTGAAACTTATTTGAGATGGAATGAGTTGATTTTGGTCGGTTACTTTGGTTTTGCTATAACATGCTTGGACTCCATGTACTTAGCTGCCTGTGGGTGGTGGTCTACATCATCTGGCATAAGTTTAAGGGCTGATATACAGCTTAGAGTGAGGAGCGTAGCGTGCACGTATACTACGTATCGTCAGCCGCGTGACGAACTCTTGGTGTGGGCCGCGATCGTGATTCTACATTTATATGCATATGTCTGTGTAGGGAATTTTATTGCGAGTTCAGTGATATAAAATATAACGCTGTAGGACTAATGTGGAGCTGACAACAAACAAAAGAGTATGAACATTTTGTTGCTGTTTGGGCGTCACGGCGAGTGATCTACGTTTTATTTATTTCGTGGTGGGATAGCTAATTCTTTGGTGACATTTTATACATATGATCTTGTAGAGAATTTTATTGCCAACACATTGATACCAAAATGAAATACGTAGCTTGAGAATTGGTGTCAGGAGAGTGAAAAAATTACACACTTTTTGGTGTTTACGCTCAAGAGCCCAAAACGCCGCGCGCACAATGCACTATTTTTTTTCACGAGGCCGAGGCCCGGGCGCATTAAAGTGTTTAAGCCAGGTCTTTCCTTCTACCCCTGTCCACCCCCCACAGCAGTACACAGGTGCACATAGTTACACAGCAGTACACAGGTGCACATAGTTACACAGCAGTACACAGGTGCACATAGTTACACAGCAGTACACAGGTGCACATAGTTACACAGCAGTACACAGGTGCACATAGTTTTTTTTTTTTTTTTGAGATATATACAAGAGTTGTTACATTCTTGTACAGTGTAAGTTACACAGCAGTACACAGGTGCACATAGTTACACAGCAGTACACAGGTGCACATAGTTACACAGCAGTACACAGGTGCACATAGTTACACAGCAGTACACAGGTGCACATAGTTACACAGCAGTACACAGGTGCACATAGTTACACAGCAGTACACAGGTGCACATAGTTACACAGCAGTACACAGGTGCACACAGTTACACAGCAGTACACAGGTGCACATAGTTACACAGCAGTACACAGGTGCACATAGTTACACAGCAGTACACAGGTGCACATAGTTACACAGCAGTACACAGGTGCACATAGTTACACAGCAGTACACAGGTGCACACAGTTACACAGCAGTACACAGGTGCACATAGTTACACAGCAGTACACAGGTGCACATAGTTACACAGCAGTACACAGGTGCACATAGTTACATAGCAGTACACAGGTGCACACAGTTACACAGCAGTACACAGGTGCACACAGTTACAAAAGCAGTGTGTAAACAAGAGGCTGGGTTGATATATTTGGAGGAGAGTGTGAAGCCCAGACTGTTACTGGGTCTCAGCCAGCAAGGGAGGCGCCACGCTGCCAGATGCATCAGTGTAAACATTGCCCCAACATCCCAGTGGAGTGTTTAAGGCACTCAACAACGGGTCGTTAGCAGTGTCTCCTATGACCAACTGCTCATACCTTTCCATGCATGTAATATTCTTTTGTCTTGGTGTCGAGAATGGCTGATCTTAATTACCTCAGGTAATGTTATTGATGAACAATCGTCAAGGGACTTACCAATATTAGACATATATGTGCAAGTTAGTGTACCCATTTATTGTTGTCCATTATGTGGAGTGTTTGACCATATGTTGATTTATTGGTAACTATTCTTGCCCAGGAAGTGAAGGTTATGTGGTGAAGATATTGAGCACATGAACACATTAGATATATGTACAGTTTTGACCAAAGGTTCACCTCAGTTACAGAGGAGACAGTCACGTGTGATATAAGACAATTAACAACATGTTTGTGACATGGTGTAACGGGAGTGTTGAGGAGAGTTCAAGAAGAGTACACTGAGGGGTTGTGGGTCCAGCCTCAGTTATTATCAATATTTGCCATCGTCATTTATTTGTATTAAATGTTCTATTTTTTTACTTGGGAGTTTATTATCTACCTCTGCAGGTGTGGAAGTGAACCGAGAGTAATTAAAGCCCATCACTATTTCTCGAATACATATAGATACAAATCAGGATGGGAATAATCAAATTAGTGAGAAAATCCTTAGGAGCCGTGATGAGGATTCGAACCTATGTGGTGGGTATTCCCACGCACACACCCCAGACAATCAGGCCGCGACATGGAAAAGGACTGCAATCTGGAGTTCTGCTCAACACACGAAGGTTTCCTGAGGCTTAATAATAATAAATAAATAAATAAATAAATGTTTATTCAGGTAAGGTACATACATACAAGAGATTTTACAATCAATACCACTCTGACAAAGTGCATGGGGGGTAATCACATGTTATTGTCATTACTCTGTGTATTAAAAGAGGAGCATCAAAGGTAGAACATTCCTAGATGACAGCAAGAGTGCATGGGGGAGGAGGATTGTGTGAAAATCCCCCAGAGTGCATTGGGGGATTGTGTGAAAATCCCCCAGAGTGCATTGGGGGATTGTGTGAAAATTCCCCAGAGTGCATGGGAGGGGGGGGATTGGGTGAAAATCCCCCAGAGTGCATGGGGGAATTGTGTGAAAATCCTGGTCAGGCTTCAGTGGAAGCCTCAGGAAACCCTCGTGTGTTCAGTAGAACTCCAGGTTGAACTCCATGTCGTGGCCTGATTGTCTGAGGCGTGTGCATTGGACTACCAAACACATACCTTACCTTACACATTACACAAACCCTTACACATACCACACATGTGGTACACATACCTTACACATACCTTACGTATATATATATACCGTACACATACCTAAACACATACCTTACACATTACACATTACACAAACCCACATTACACGAAACCTTACACAAACACATACCTATACCTTACCTGAATAAACATCTGAATCTGAATCTGAATCTGACATAGGCTTGTTAGTGTGATTACTCGCTGTGAATCAAATTAGTATTAGTGAGGATTGCTAAACATGCCCTCGTACTGATTTTTTAGGCTTACACTAATTTCTTTGTCGTCCTCTGTGCATGAACCTTCGTTTATAATAATAGGTCCAATACTGGAGGAGATTTTTATTACGATTTCACATACAGTACTAGAAGAAATATTTAGGAGTGTTCTTTTCTCTTGAGTGACTTTCTGTTCTAATTAACAAGGCTTTGCAAGAATATAAAAACATCTTTGCTATGTATTCTTATAAGCCCAATGTACCTACTTTTATATAAATAAATAAATGGCATTAAATCTTCAATCTGTTCTTCAATCTGGTAAGGTTGGTGCACGTATGGTTGATGTGAGGCCTCACCAGGTGACTCTCTGGGTGTTACTGGCATCAGTGAAGTGCCAGAAGCAGAGCTTTCTTTCCTTCACAGTTGAGGGGAGGAACCAGTGGAGCTGGGGGTGCCCAAAGCCTCACAGCGACAACGACTATCCAAAGTGGACCTCTGGGCTCATATTGCTGCTCAGCAACGACAGCAGTGATTCTTGTTGACACTCCCAAGTTGGCTGAGAAAGAACTAAGAAATAATCCCCACCTGTTATGATATGAGGTTATGAACTCCCAACATACATACATACATATATATATATGTTAAGGGGGAGTAACCTACAGCATCAATGGAAGACATAGTCTGGCCAAATATCAATAAGTGTCTAGGGGAGTGATAGGCTAACAAAAATATTCCAGTTTACTGGGCATTAACATAACATAAAAAAGAATACAATCTATAAACTCACACTCAATGATTTATCCAGCTTCTCAAAGCTGGACATGATCATCAACAGGTCTCAAAACTGCATACAATCAGCACTAGCTGACGCCAGGCTCTATCGTGGGACACTAGCGCCTATTATGCTGCTAATAGCAATACAGGGTGGTGGTGGTGGTGTCACAACCATTAACAAATGAGGTATGAGGAATCAATATCATATACAGCACAATGGCATCACTTAAGATCCTCAGGTACCCACCTCACTAAGATATATAACAGCACCTATCACCTGGTATAAAGGATGCACAATGGTAGAACTGATCCATGGTATACATTACTGCAACATGACAAATATCCTTGCAGTCAAATGACACAAATAAGGTCACAAAACCCGGACCGTAGCGGCAACACATGCGCTCGACTGAGAAAATCAAAGAGTGACCGCCCGACTGAGAAAATCAAAGAGTGACCGCCCAGAGCCATGCTGGCCGGGAGCGACACTGTATCCACCTCTATGAGTCAGCTGACTCCTCTCTTTCAAATATCTCAAGCTCATATACAGACATATCTCAATCAAGAACTTCTAATTCATATATCAACAAAATAAAGACTATAACACACAACCTTACATAATAATACATATCAATAATTCAGTACATTAAAGATTATATCATGATATAAAAATATGTGAACAAAGAATTCATATTAGCAAGACATGGTAATACTGGCGGGAGAGGGGAGGAGGGGTTAAGGGAGGATTTCAAGACGTCTGCCCATCAGCCATTATACATATGTATACATGAATACAATATAAAGTATATATATATATATATTTATTCAACATGTGTATCAAAACCATGTTTATGTGGTATACATCTCACAGTGCCAAAATCTAATTTAATGTTAGAGGACAATGTAATGAACAATAATGAAAGGGGAATTACACAGTATACATGACAGTAATACATCCGAGACCTAAATTTATTCATTCTCCATCATTGTTCACATAATATTTCCTATACAGCATTATGTAGCATTCCATAATATAAGCATATACGGATGTTTTTCAAGCTAAATGATATTAGGCTACTGCTATTCACTAGACTTCTAATATATATCCACAAATACATGGCAAGGACTTATGGTACAGATATATAATATAAATAGATATATGTGGCATACTTTGGCAATACACATTTAATACTAGTGTGTTGTCGAAAAAAGAATAATTACATAAATTAATATTCGTGATACTAGGCTAATCAGTCAAGCATCACTATACAGTTTGAGCACATCATACACCAGCTACAGTATGATCATACTGGTGTATGTGTGGTCGTAACACCACCTCACACCCATATGGTAATATCACAACACCCCATGGACCAGTATGGTAATATCACAACACACCATGGACCAGTATGGTAATACCACAACACACCATGGTCCAGTATGGTAATATCACAACACACCATGGTCCAGTATGGTAATATCACAACACACCATGGACCAGTATGGTAATATCACAACACACCATGGTCCAGTATGGTAATATCACAACACACCATGGTCCAGTATGGTAATATCACAACACACCATGGACCAGTATGGTAATATCACAACACACCATGGTCCAGTATGGTAATATCACAACACACCATGGTCCAGTATGGTAATATCACAACACACCATGGTCCAGTATGGTAATATCACAACACACCATGGTCCAGTATGGTAATATCACAACACACCATGGACCAGTATGGTAATATCACAACACACCATGGTCCAGTATGGTAATATCACAACACACCATGGACCAGTATGGTAATATCACAACACATCATGGACCAGTATGGTAATATCACAACACACCATGGACCAGTATGGTAATATCACAACACACCTGAGTGATTGTGAGGTGATGGTGATATAGCAGTGATAGTATAATGGTGATATAGCAGTGACACTGAGATGATAGTGATATGACAGTGATGGTGATGGTGATATAGCAGTGATGGTGCGGTAGTGGTACTGTAGCAATGATAGTGATATAACAGTGAATGTAAGAAGGAAATACATCAGTGTGAGGTGATAATGCAGTGAAAGAGAAATGATGTTGGTGTAGCAGTGATAGTGTTATGTGATAGTGACCTGTTGGTGATATAACAGTGACAACAGCTGTCATATAGTGACACCAACAATTTGTTACTCAACATGGTCAGTATATGACCCCAAGTGTGGGGCCTGAGGTGATGGTGATATATAGAGGTGATAGTGAAGCTATAGTGATACAGCAATGACAGGTTACAGTACTGATAAGATATAGCACTGATGGTGATACAGCCGTGATTGTCAGGTATATGATACCAAAGTATAAATACCAAAGATAGTGAAATTATGATGATATAGTGATAAAAGTCTGTCCTTAAATTACATTGGCATCAAAACACGCTGTCCATGGTGATGCAGGAGTGATGGTGATAGTGGTGGTACAGTGAACTAGAGTGGCAGCACAACACCACAGTAGTGATGGTGGTGGTACAGTGAACTAGAGTGGCAGCACAACACCACAGTAGTGATGGTGGTGGTACAGTGAACTAGAGTGGCAGCACAACTCCACAGTAGTGATGGTGATGGTACAGTGAACTAGAGTGGCAGCACAACACCACAGTAGTGATGGTGGTGGTACAGTGAACTAGAGTGGCAGCACAACACCACAGTAGTGATGGTGATGGTACAGTGAACTAGAGTGGCAGCACAACACCACAGTAGTGATGGTGGTGGTACAGTGAACTAGAGTGGCAGCACAACACCACAGTAGTGATGGTGATGGTACAGTGAACTAGAGTGGCAGCACAACACCACAGTAGTGATGGTGGTGGTACAGTGAACTAGAGTGGCAGCACAACACCACAGTAGTGATGGTGGTGGTACAGTGAACTAGAGTGGCAGCACAACACCACAGTAGTGATGGTGATGGTACAGTGAACTAGAGTGGCAGCACAACACCACAGTAGTGATGGTGGTGATGGTACAGTGACCTAGAGTGGCAGCACAACACCACAGTAGTGATGGTACATTGAACTAGAGTGGCAGCACAACACCACAGTAGTGATGGTGATGGTACAGTAAACTAGAGTGACAGCACAACACCACAGTAGTGATGGTGATGGTACAGTGAACTAGAGTGGCAGCACAACACCACAGTAGTGATGGTACAGTGAACTAGAGTGGCAGCACAACACCACAGTAGTGATGGTGATGGTACAGTGAACTAGAGTGGTAGCACAACACCACAGTAGTGATGGTGATGGTACAGTGAACTAGAGTGGCAGCACAACACCACAGTAGTGATGGTGATGGTACAGTGAACTAGAGTGGCAGCACAACACCACAGTAGTGATGGTGATGGTACAGTGAACTAGAGTGGCAGCACAACACCACAGTAGTGATGGTGGTGGTACAGTGAACTAGAGTGGCAGCACAACACCACAGTAGTGATGGTGATGGTACAGTGAACTAGAGTGGCAGCACAACACCACAGTAGTGATGGTGGTGGTACAGTGAACTAGAGTGGCAGCACAACACCACAGTAGTGATGGTGGTGGTACAGTGAACTAGAGTGGCAGCACAACACCACAGTAGTGATGGTGATGGTACAGTGAACTAGAGTGGCAGCACAACACCACAGTAGTGATGGTGATGGTACAGTGAACTAGAGTGGCAGCACAACACCACAGTAGTGATGGTGATGGTACAGTGAACTAGAGTGGCAGCACAACACCACAGTAGTGATGGTGGTGGTACAGTGAACTAGAGTGGCAGCCCAACACCACAGCAGTGATCGTGGTGATACAGTGAACTAGAGTGGCAGCACAACACCACAGTAGTGATGGTGATGGTACAGTGAACTAGAGTGGAAGCACAACACCACAGTAGTGATGGTGGTGGTACAGTGAACTAGAGTGGCAGCACAACACCACAGTCCACCACAGTCACCTCCGTAATGTCACTGTGGTTGACTGCTGCCCTCACCACATCCAGGCCGCTCACCACATCACCGAAGACATATGACCACTGGTCATCATCCGGGAGGTCCCTGGTGGTGATGGCGAACTGGGCACTCATGGGACCCCCCGGCCTCCACAAGGACCACACAGCTCCTGCCCGGCCTGACCACCGGTACTGCCCCTGGAGGTCAGGCAGCAGTGGGGCTCCTCCCTCACCATCATTACTCTCGTAGTCTCCGCCCCCCACACTCTCCCCCGGCTGACCCTTGTCCCCCACCTGGAACAGTTTAGTGTTGCGGTAGGTGTGGCCCCGCTGGCCCGTACACAACAACACAAACTGTCTGGCCAGCGGAGTGTCAGGGGTCAGCCGGATGGTGACCCGCCCTCTTGTTGACCCCGCCCACCCGAGGTCAAGGAACGCCAGGGTGCAGGAGGGCTCCAGCACGCCCACAACCACACTCTCCTGCAGAAAATGAAATAAATTATGCTGATAACTGTATAACAAAATGCTATCATATTAGTTATCATAACTCAGTAATGTCAGTAAGACTAGTGGGTGTAATAAAGTAACCTGGAGGGTGTGGGCGTGGGCGGGCGTGGGCTGACGCAGGAGTGAGTGGAGGTACAGCTGTCCGTCTTGTAGAGTTATCCTGGCGGAGCGGCAGCCATCTTGGTCTTCCTGGACGGCCAACACCCGGCCAGCCTCCACCAGCCTCTTGACGGGCTCCCTCATCCTGCGGAGGTCCTCAACCTGTGGGTAGTGTCAGCACCATTATCACCTGTGGTCAGTGTCAGCCCAATTATCACCTGTGGTCAGTGTCAGCCCCATTATCATATGTGGACAGTGTCAGCCCCATTATCACCTGTGGTCAGTGTCAGCACCATTATCACCTGTGGACAGTGTCAGCCCCATTATCACCTGTGGTCAGTGTCAGCACCATTATCACCTGTGGTCAGTGTCAGCCCCATTATCACCTGTGGTCAGTGTCAGCCCCATTATCACCTGTGGACAGTGTCTGCCCCATTATCACCTGTGGTCAGTGTCAGCCCCATTATCACCTGTGGTCAGTGTCAGCCCCATTATCACCTGTGGTCAGTGTCAGCCCCATTATCACCTGTGGGCAGTGTCAGCCCCATTATCACCTGTGGTCAGTGTCAGCCCCATTATTACCTGTGGACAGTGTCTGCCCCATTATCACCTGTGGTCAGTGTCAGCCCCATTATCACCTGTGGTCAGTGTCAGCCCCATTATCACCTGTGGTCAGTGTCAGCCCCATTATAACCTGTGGTCCGTGTCAGCCCCATTATAACCTGTGGACAGTGTCAGCCCCATTATCACCTGTGGTCAGTGTCAGCCCCATTACCACCTGTCGTCAGTCTCAGCCCCATTATAACCTGTGGTCAGTGTCAGCCCCATTATCACCTGTGGTCAGTGTCAGCCCCATTATAACCTGTGGTCAGTGTCAGCCCCATTATCACCTGTGGTCAATGTCTGCCCCATTATGCTGGACCTGTACCTCCAGCCCCTCCTCTACTGGCAGGGGGTTAGTGCTGGACCTCTAACTCCAGCCCCCTCTACTGGCAGGGGGTTGGTGCTCGAACTGTAGCTCCTACCCCTCTCTACTGGCAGGGGGGTTGGTGCTGGGCTTGTACCTTCAGCCCCCCTCTACTAGCAGGGGGGCGGGGGGTTGGGGCTGGACCTGTAGCTCCATCCCTACTTTACTGGCAGGGGGTTGGTGCTGGACCTGTAGCTCCAGCCCCCCTCTACTGGCAGGGGGTTGGTGCTTGACCTGTAGCTCCAGCCCCCCTCTACTAGCAGGGGGGTGGGGGGTTGGGGCTGGACCTGTAGCTCCAGCCCCCTCTACTGGCAGGGGGTTGGTGCTCGAACTGTAGCTCCTACCCCTCTCTACTGGCAGGGGGGGTTGGTGCTGGGCCTGTAGCTTCAGCCCTCCTCTAATGGCAGGGGGTTGGTGCTGGACCTGTAGCTTCAGCCCCCCTCTAATGGCAGGGGGCTGGTGCTGGACCTTAAGCTCCAGCCCCCTCTACTAGCTGGGGATTGGGGCTGGATATGTAGCTCCAACACCCATCTACTGGCAGGGGGTTGGTGCTGGACCTGTAGCTCTAGCCCCCCCGTCATCTGGCAGGGGGTTAGTGCTGGACCTGTAGCTCCAGCCCCCCTCTACTGGCAGGGGGTAGGTGCTGGACCTGTAGCTCCAGCCCCCCTCTACTGGCAGGGGATTGGTGTTAAACCTGTAGCTCCAGTCCCCCTCTACTGGCAGGGGGGTAGGTGCTGGACCTGTAGCTCCAGCCCCCCTCTACTAGCATGGGATTGGTGCTGAACCTGTAGCTCCAGCCCCCCTCTACTGGCATGGGATTGGTGCTGAACCTGTAGCTCCAGCCCCCTTCTACTGGCAGGGGATTGGTGCTGAACCTGTAGCTCCAGCCCCTCTCTACTGGCAGGGGATTGGTGCTGAATCTGTAGCTCCAGCCCCCCTCTAATCGCAGGGGTTGGTGCTGGACCCGTAGCTTCATCCCCCCTCTACTGGCAAGGGGTTGGTGCTGGACCTGTAGCTCCAGCCCCCTATACTGGCAAGGGGTTGGTGCTGGACCTGTAGCTCCAGCCCACCCTCTAATTGCAGGGGCTGGTACTGGACCTGTAGCTCCAGCCCTCCCCTCTACTGGCAGGGGGTTGGTGCAGGACCTGTAGCTCCAGCCCCCCCTCTACTGGCAGGGGATTGGTGTTGAACCTGTAGCTCCAGTTCCCCCTCTACTGGCAAGGGGCTTGGTGCTGGACCTGCAGCTCCAGCCCCCTCTACTGGCATGGGATTGGTGCTGGACCTGTAGCTCCAGCCCCTCTCTACTGGCAGGGGGGTTGGTGCTGGACCTGTAGCTCCAGCCCTTCTCTATTGGCAGGGAGTTGGTGCTGGACTTGTAGCTCCAGCCCCCCCCCTCTACTGGCATGGGATTGGTGCTGGACCTGTAGCTCCAGCCCCTCTCTACTGGCAGGGGATTGGTGTTGAACCTGTAGCTCCAGTCCCCCTCTACTGGCAAGGAGGTTGGTGCTGGACCTGTAGCTCCAGCCCCCTCTACTGGCATGGGATTGTGCTGGACCTGTAGCTCCAGCCCCTCTCTACTGGCAGGGGATTGGTGTTGAACCTGTAGCTCCAGTCCCCCTCTACTGGCAAGGGGGTTGGTGCTGGACCTGTAGCTCCAGCCCCCCTTCTACTGGCAGCGGGTTGGTGCTGAACCTGTAGCTCCAGCCCCCCTCTACTGGAAGGGGATTGGTGCTGGACCTGTAGCTTCATCCCTCCTCTACTGGCAAGGGGTTGGTGCTGGACCTGTAGCTCCAGCCCCCCCCCCCTCTACTGGCAAGGGGGTAGGTGCTGGACCTGTAGCTCCAGCCCCCTCTACTGGCAGGGGGGTTTGGGGCTGAACCTGTAGCTCCATCCCTCCTCTACTGGCAAGGGGTTGGTGTTGGACCTGTAGCTTTATCCCTCCTCTACTGGCAGGGGGTTGGTGCTGCACTTGTAGCTCCAGCCCCCTTCTACTGGCAGGGGGAGGGGGGGGGTTGGTGCTGGACCTGCAGCTCCAATTCCCCCTCTACTGGCAGAAGGGGTTGGTGCTGGACCTGTAGCTCCAGCCTCCCTCTACTGGCAGGGGGGGGGGTTGGTGCTGGACCTGCAGCTCCAGCCCCCCTCTACTGGCAGGGGGTTGGTGCCGGACCTGTAGCTCCAGCCCCTCCTCTACTGGCAGGGAGATAGTGCTGGACCTGTAGCTCCAGCCCCCTCCCCCCCCCATCTACTGGCAGGAGGGTTGGTACTGGACCTGTAGCTCCAGCCCCCCCTCTACTGGCAGGGGGTTGGTGCCGGACCTGTAGCTCGAGCCCACCTCTACTGGCAGAGGGGTGGTGCAGGACCTGTAGCTCCAGCCCCCCTATACTGGCAAAGGGTTGGTGCTTGACCTGTAGCTCCAGCCCCCCCATCCCTCTACTGGCAGGGGGTTGATGCTGGACCTGTAGCTCCAGCCCCCCCCCCCCCCACTCGACTGGCAGCGGGTTGATGCTGGACCTGTAGCTCCAGCCCCCCTCTACTGGCAGGGGGTTGGTGCTGGACCTGTAGCTCTAGCACCCTCTACGGGCAGGGGGGGGGTTAGTGCTGGATCTGTAGCTCCAGCCCCCTCTACTGGCAGGGGGGGTGCTGGATCTGTAGCTCCAGCCCTCCTCTACTGGCAGGGGGATGGTGTTGGACTTGTAGCTCCAGCCTTGCTATATTGGCAGAGGTTGGTGCTGGACCTGTAGCTCCACCCCCACTACTGACAGGGGAGGTTGATGCTGGACCTGTAGCTCCAGCCCCCCTCTACTGGCAGAGGGTGGGGTGCTGGACCTGTAGCTCCAACCACACTCTACTGGCAGTGGGTTGGTGCTAGACCTGTAGCTCCAGCCCCCCTCTACTGGCAAGGGGTGGGGTGCTGCACCTGTAGCTCCAGCCCCCCTCTACTGGCAGGGGGTTGGTGCTGGACCTGTAGCTCCAGCCCCCCTCTACTGGCAGGGGGTTGGTGCCGGACCTGTAGCTCCAGCCCCCCTCTACTGGCATGGGGATGGTGCTGGACCTGTAGCTCCAGCCCCCCCCCCTCTACTGGCAGAGAGGTGGTGCTGGACCTGTAGCTCCAGCCCCCCCCCTCTACTGGCAGGGAGTTGGTGCTAGACCTGAAGCTCCAGCCCCCCCCCCCCCTCTACTGGCAGGGGGTTGGTGGTGGACCTGTAGCTCCAGCCCGCCCCCCCTCTACTGGCAGGGGGTTGGTGCTGGACCTGTAGCTCCAGCCCCCCTTCTACTGGCAGGGGGTTGGTGCTGGACCTAGCTCCAGGCCCCCCCCCCCCACTCTACTGGCAGCGGGTTGGTGCTGGACATGTAGCTCTAGCTCCCTCTACTGGCAAGGGGGGGAGAGCTAGTGCTGGATCTGTAGGTCCAGCCCCCTTTACTGGCAGGGGGTTGGTACTGGACCTGTAGCTCCAGCCCCCCTCTACTGGCAGGGGGTTGGTGCTGGACCTGTGGCTCCAGCCCCCCCCCCCCCCATCTACTGGCAGGAGGGTTGGTACTGGACCTGTAGCTCCAGCCCCCCTCTACTGGCAGGGGGTTGGTGCCGGACCTGTAGCTCGAGCCCACCTCTACTGGCAGGGGGATGGTGCTGGACTTGTAGCTCCAGCCTCCCCTCTACTGGCAGGGGGTTGGTGCTGGACCTTTAGCTCGAGCCCACCTCTACTGGCAGGGGGTTGGTGCTGGACCTGTAGCTCCAGCTGCCCCTCTACTTGCAGGGGGTTGGTGCTGGACCTGTATCTCCAGCCCACCTCTACTGGCAGGGGGTTGGTGCTGGACCTGTAGCTCCAGCCCACCTTTACTGGCAGGGGGTTGGTGCTGGACCTGTAGCTTCAGCTCCCCTCTACTGGCAGGGGGTTGGTGCTGGACCTGTATCTCCAGCTGCCCCTCTACTGGCAAGGGTTTGGTGCTGGACATGTTGCCCCAGCCCCCCTCTACTGGCAGGGGGTTGGTGCTGCACCTGTAGCTCCAGCCCCCCTCTACTGGCAGGGGGTTGCTGCTGGACCTGTAGCTCCAGCCCACCTCTACTGTCAGGAGGTTGGTGCTGGACCTGTAGCTGCAGCCCCCCTCTACTGGCAGGGTGGTGGTGCTGCCCCTGTAGCTCCAGCCCCCCACCCCACTCTACTGGGAGGGGGTTGGTTCTGGACCTGTAGCTCCAGCCCCCCTCTACTGGCAGGGTGGTGGTGTTGGACCTGTAGCTCCAGCCCCTCTCTATTGGCAAGGGGTTGGTGCTGGACCTTTAGCTCCAACGCCACTCTACTGGCAGGGGGTTGGTCCTGGACCTGTAGCTCCAGCCCAACTCTACTGGCAGGGGGTTGGTACTGGACCTGTAGCTGCAACCCCACCTCTACTGGCAGGGGGTTGGTGCTGGACCTGTTGCTCAAGCCCCACTCTACTGGCAGGGGTTTGGTGCGGGACCTGTTGCCCCAGCCCCCCCTCGACTGGCAGGGGGGTTGGTGCTGGACCTGTACCTCCTGCCCCCTCTCTACTGGCAGGGGGTTGGTGCTGGACATGTAGCTCTAGCCCCCCCCCTCAACTGGCAGGGGGTTGGTGCTGGACCTGAAGCTCTAGCCCCCCCCCCTCTACTGGCAGGGGGTTGGTGCTGGACCTGAAGCTCTAGCCCCCCCTCTACTGGCAGGGGGTTGGTGCTGGACCTGAAGCTCTGCCCCCCCCCCCTCTACTGGCAGGGGGTGTGTGCTGGACCTGTAGCTTCAGCCCCCCTCTACTGGCAGGGGGTTGGTGCTGAACCTGTAGCTCAAGCCCCCCTCTACTGGCAGGGGGTTGGTGCTGGACCTGTAGCTCCAGCCCGCTCTACTGGCATGGGATTGTTGCTGGACCTGTAGCTCCAGCCCCTCTCTACTGGCAGGGGATTGGTGTTGAACCTGTAGCTCCAGTCCCCCTCTACTGGCAGGGGGTTGGTGCCGGACCTGTAGCTCCAGCCCCTCCTCTACTGGCAGGGAGATAGTGCTGGACCTGTAGCTCCAGCCCCACCCCCATCTACTGGCAGGAGGGTTGGTACTGGACCTGTAGCTCCAGCCCCCCCTCTACTGGCAGGGGGTTGGTGCCGGACCTGTAGCTCGAGCCCACCTCTACTGGCAGGGGGATGGTGCTGGACTTGTAGCTCCAGCCTCCCCTCTACTGGCAGGGGGTTGGTGCTGGACCTTTAGCTCGAGCCCACCTCTACTGGCAGAGGGGTGGTGCTGGACCTGTAGCTCCAGCCCCCCTCTACTGGCAGGGGGTTGGTGCTGGACCTTTAGCTCGAGCCCACCTCTACTGGCAGAGGGGTGGTGCAGGACCTGTAGCTCCAGCCCCCCTCTACTGGCAGGGGGTTGGTGCTGGAAATGTAGCTCCAGCCCCCCTATACTGGCAAAGGGTTGGTGCTTGACCTGTAGCTCCAGCCCCCCCCCCCTCTACTGGCAGGGGGTTGATGCTGGACCTGTAGCTCCAGCCCCCCCCCCCCCACCCCCACTCGACTGGCAGCGGGTTGATGCTGGACCTGTAGCTCCAGCCCCCCTCTACTGGCAGGGGGTTGGTTCTGGACCTGTAGCTCTACCACCCTCTACTGGCAGGGGAAGGGTTAGTGCTGGATCTGTAGCTCCAGCCCCCTCTACTGGCAGGGGGTTGGTGCTGGACCTTTAGCTCGAGCCCACCTCTACTGGCAGGGGGTTGGTGCTGGACCTGTAGCTCCAGCTGCCCCTCTACTTGCAGGGGGTTGGTGCTGGACCTGTATCTCCAGCCCACCTCTACTGGCAGGGGGTTGGTGCTGGACCTGTAGCTCCAGCCCACCTTTACTGGCAGGGGGTTGGTGCTGGACCTGTAGCTTCAGCTCCCCTCTACTGGCAGGGGGTTGGTGCTGGACCTGTATCTCCAGCTGCCCCTCTACTGGCAAGGGTTTGGTGCTGGACCTGTTGCCCCAGCCCCCCTCTACTGGCAGGGGGTTGGTGCTGCACCTGTAGCTCCAGCCCATCTCTACTGGCAGGGGGTTGGTGCTGCACCTGTAGCTCCAGCCCCCCTCTACTTGCAGGGGGTTGCTGCTGGACCTGTAGCTCCAGCCCACCTCTACTGTCAGGAGGTTGGTGCTGGACCTGTAGCTGCAGCCCCCCTCTACTGGCAGGGTGGTGGTGCTGCACCTGTAGCTCCAGCCCCCCACCCCACTCTACTGGGAGGGGGTTGGTTCTGGACCTGTAGCTCTAGCACCCTCTACTGGCAGGGGGAGGGTTAGTGCTGGATCTGTAGCTCCAGCCCCCTCTACTGGCAGGGGGTTGGTTCTGGACCTGTAGCTCTAGCACCCTCTACTGGCAGGGGGAGGGTTAGTGCTGGATCTGTAGCTCCAGCCCCCTCTACTGGCAGGGGGTTGGTGCTGGACCTTTAGCTCGAGCCCACCTCTACTGGCAGGGAGTTGGTGCTGGACCTGTAGCTCCAGCTGCCCCTCTACTTGCAGGGGGTTGGTGCTGGACCTGTATCTCCAGCCCACCTCTACTGGCAGGGGGTTGGTGCTGGACCTGTAGCTCCAGCCCACCTTTACTGGCAGGGGGTTGGTGCTGGACCTGTAGCTTCAGCTCCCCTCTACTGGCAGGGGGTTGGTGCTGGACCTGTATCTCCAGCTGCCCCTCTACTGGCAAGGGTTTGGTGCTGGACCTGTTGCCCTAGCCCCCCTCTACTGGCAGGGGGTTGGTGCTGCACCTGTAGCTCCAGCCCATCTCTACTGGCAGGGGGTTGGTGCTGCACCTGTAGCTCCAGCCCCCCTCTACTTGCAGGGGGTTGCTGCTGGACCTGTAGCTCCAGCCCACCTCTACTGTCAGGAGGTTGGTGCTGGACCTGTAGCTGCAGCCCCCCTCTACTGGCAGGGTGGTGGTGCTGCACCTGTAGCTCCAGCCCCCCACCCCACTCTACTGGGAGGGGGTTGGTTCTGGACCTGTAGCTCCAGCCCCCCTCTACTGGCAGGGTGGTGGTGTTGGACCTGTAGCTCCAGCCCCTCTCTATTGGCAAGGGGTTGGTGCTGGACATTTAGCTCCAACGCCACTCTACTGGCAGGGGGTTGGTCCTGGACCTGTAGCTCCAGCCCAACTCTACTGGCAGGGGGTTGGTACTGGACCTGTAGCTGCAACCCCATCTCTACTGGCAGGGGGTTGGTGCTGGACCTGTAGCTCAAGCCCCACTCTACTGGCAGGGGTTTGGTGCGGGACCTGTTGCCCCAGCCCCCCCTCGACTGGCAGGGGGGTTGGTGCTGGACCTGTACCTCCAGCCCCCTCTCTACTGGCAGGGGGTTGGTGCTGGACATGTAGCTCTAGCCCCCCCTCAACTGGCAGGGGGTTGGTGCTGGACCTGAAGCTCTAGCCCCCCCCCTCTACTGGCAGGGGGTTGGTGCTGGACCTGAAGCTCTAGCCCCCCCTCTACTGGCAGGGGGTTGGTGCTGGACCTGAAGCTCTGCCCCCCCCCTCTACTGGCAGGGGGTGTGTGCTGGACCTGTAGCTTCAGCCCCCCTCTACTGGCAGGGGGTTGGTGCTGAACCTGTAGCTCAAGCCCCCCTCTACTGGCAGGGGGTTGGTGCTGGACCTGTAGCTCCAGGCCCCTCTACTGGCAGGGGGTTGGTGCTGGACCTGTAGCTCCAGTCCCTCCTCTACTGGCAGGGGGTTGGTGCTGGACCTGGAACTCCAGCTCCCCCTCTACTGGCAGGGGGTTGGTACTGAACCTGTAGCTCAAGCCCCCCCCCTCCCTCTACTGGCAGGAGGTTCGTGCAGGACCTGTAGCTCCAGCCCCCCTCTACTGGCAGGGGGTTCGTGCTGGACCTGTATCTCCAGCCCTCTCTCTACTGGCAGGGGGTTGGTTCTGGACCTGTAGCTCAAGCCCTCTATCCTGGCAGGGGGTTTGTTCTGGACCTGTAGCTCTAGCCCCCCCCTCTTCTGTCAGGGTGGGTTGGTGCTGGACCTGTTGCTCCAGCCCCCCCCTCTACTAGCAGGGGGGTTGGTGCTGGACCTGCATCTCCAACCCCTTCTCTACTGGAAGGGGGTTGGTGCTGGACCTGTAGCTCCAGCCCACCCTCTACTGGCAGGGGGTTGGTGCTGGATTGTAGCTCCAGCCCCCTCTACTGGCAGGGGATTAGTCCTGGATGTTGTGATGGTGTCCCCTACAGTTTCTCCCATATGCCAGGTTTAAGAGTCATATCAGCTTAGCTGCAGGTTCTCTGAGGCGCAGGGAATCTTTGAGATATGAGGCTTTCAGAATGGTTGTTAATTTGGGGAGAAATTTGCGTTTGTAAATTTGCAGAAAAGTGGAAAATTCGCGCCCTGGGTACAACAAAATGGCGCCGCCTGGCTTACAAATCCATCATTTTGTGTACGACGCCCTCTGATTCGGTGGCTGAGGTCACATGACTTCATTGACCAATCAGAGCCCGCCCCTGGGTCTGTGACGTCACCGAGAGATCTGGCCCGCCTGCAGAGCACCAGGTGCTCAGAGATACTCGGTGCTTCGTTGAGAGCGGACGTGCGCCGATTGAGCTCTTGAGTTTTGAGGTCTAGGAGCCTCTGTAAGTGGATATACACAGCCTGACGAGTATATAGTGACTAACAATGACTGCAGTACTTCAGGAAAGTGCGAGGAAGCCTAATCCAGTGGTGAAAGGGCGCCGAGGACCGTGTGCTAATAGTTTTGGAGAAGTTGAGAGAGTTACGACGGCTGGAGGAGTGAGTGACTCGCTGTCGGTGGAACTCCAAAGCATTCAGAGCTGTTGTGATTAGATCACGCCTACTAGGAACTGAGAAGGGAGAAAGTGCATCCTGATCCTTGAGTGTGGTCTCGGTGAAGGAATGCTTGAGGGAACGACGCATGCAGTGACGAATGGATGAGCCAACACCCAGGAACATCACTCAGGGAATGAGCACGGAGATGCCGAGGATCTTCACACCTATGGACTGGTGATGCTTCTGGAACACTGGGAACAACGCGAGGAACGGAGTACCCAGCGGGTGACTGGAGCCTAGGCGTCTGAGGACGGGATATGTTAAGGTAGATCATATTTCCCTCCTATATTTCCCTTGATTGTTAGGCAAGATATGCCTATTATTATGCTTAGGCATTTATTAGAGTGCATATAAGTCATAGGAGTAGATTAGTCTGTGTGACAGCACGTATATATTATTCTACTGAGTGGTGAAGACAGCGTGTGGCCGGCCCATGGAGGAGTGAGGAGCGACGCTGACGGAGCCGCCCCAGTGAGGAGGGGCCAGTGATCCCTTTAATTCATCAGCTGATGCGAGCTGCTGGCCGCCACCAGAGGAGCCCTGCTGTCATCATTATTATTATTATTTCCATAAATTCATACATGTATCTTGTGTGTTGTAGTATACTTTGAGTAAACTTTTACTATTTTATCACTGCTTTTGGTATAACCTCCATCTCATTGAGCTTTGTGGTTAATAACATGATTATACTGTACTGTTACTGGCATGGCATAGAGAGACCCTGTGTTGGCAACACGACATGAGATTTGAACACTGGTACTGGCATTCCCTAATGAATGACCCTGAGATGGCAACATGACTGTACATTTGAATTCTAGTATTGGCAGCACACAGTAAGGTCCTAGGCTGCTGTAAATATATTATATTTGAACTAACAGCGTTGCTGGGACACAGAGAGAATTACCCAGCTGGTGACCAGGAAGGAAGAGGTGGAAGTGAGGCTACGGCCGGAAGTCCGGCAAATTCTCTGCACGCACAGGTGGGCAGGCCCGGTGGTGGAGTCACATACTGCAGGATTGAGTTTAGTAGTGTGGGCTGGGCCTTCTCTCCTCCTTGGGTCCAAGGTCAAGTGATGACCGGTCTTGAGGCATGACTAGGAGAGCTCCCTGGGGTGATATGTGATACCCTAGTGGAGGGAGTGAAGTCCCATGGCATGAGATTATAGGATCAGTAGCACGATCCCCCGCTGTTTAACTGTAACCTCATGTAACACAAGGCCGAGGTGAGCAGCGCGTGACAGAATTGGCGACCTTGCCAGGATGTGTTGATCAGGCTACGGTGTTGCCAGGATGCGTTGATCAGGCTACGGTGTTGCCAGAATGCGTTGATCAGGCTACGCTTTGCCAGGATGCGTTGATCAGGCTACGGTGTTGCCAGGATGCGTTGATCAGGCTACGGTGTTGCCAGGATGTGTTGATCAGGCTACGGTGTTGCCAGGATGCGCTGATCAGGCTACGGTGTTGCCAGGATGTGTTGATCAGGCTACGGTGTTGCCAGGATGCGTTGATCAGGCTGCGGTGTTGCCAGGATGTGTTGATCAGGCTACGGTGTTGCCAGGATGCGTTGATCAGGCTACGGTGTTGCCAGGATGCGCTGATCAGGCTACAGTGTTGCCAGGATGTGTTGAGCAGGCTACGGTGTTGCCAGGATGTGTTGATCAGGCTACGGTGTTGCCAGGATGCGTTGATCAGGCTACAGTGTTGCCAGGATGTGCTGATCAGGCTACAGTGTTGCCAGGGTACGTTAATCAAGCTACAGTGTTGCCCAGATTTCAAGACAGTGTTGCCAGAGTACAAATACAGTGTTACCAGTGTCGTGACCAGGATTGCCAGTGAACTTAGTGAACAGTGCCAGTGTTGCCCAGTAGTGCAGAGACTGGAATAGTGAAACCAGTGAGACAGTAGTGCAATAGCTCAATTATTGAGATGGAGGAGGATAGAGTGGATAGATTTATTGCGACAAAGGATGAGAGAATTTTGGAAGAGTGTACCAAGGCCCAGCTCCAACAAGTGGCAGGCCACTTGGGGATCCGATTGAGGACGACCAAGGTAGCGGAGCGTAGGCTAGAAATAATGGCACAACTCACAGCTCGAGAAGAGACGACAGGGGAAGAGCCGTCCCGAGAAGGGCCGTCCCAGGTGAACCGTCCCAACTACAGCCATCCCAAGCGCCTACCAGTGTGGGGAGAACTCGTAGTGAACATAGGAGCAATGGAGGATCCAGCTGTAGTAAGAGGAGCCTGCAACTGGAAGTAATGAAGATGCAACTGGAAGCCCAGCTGCGACGAGAGGAGAGAGAAGTTCAGCTACAGCGAGAGGAGCATGCAGCTCAGCTACAGCAAGAGGAGCGTGCAGCTCAGCTACAGCGAGAGGAGCGTGCAGCTCAGCTACAGCGAGAGGAGCGTGCAGCTCAGCTACAGCGAGAGGAGCGTGCAGCTCAGCTACAGCGAGAGGAGCGTGCAGCTCAGCTACAGCGAGAGGAGCGTGCAGCTCAGCTACAGCGAGAGGAGCGTGCAGCTCAGCTACAGCGAGAGGAGCGTGCAGCTCAGCTACAGCGAGAGGAGCGTGCAGCTCAGCTACAGCGAGAGGAGCGTGCAGCTCAGCTACAGCGAGAGGAGCGTGCAGCTCAGCTACAGCGAGAGGAGCGTGCAGCTCAGCTACAGCGAGAGGAGCGTGCAGCTCAGCTACAGCGAGAGGAGCGTGCAGCTCAGCTACAGCGAGAGGATGAGTGATGAACCGGTCTTGAGGCATGACTAGGAGAGCTCCCTGGGGGTGATATGTGATACCCTAGTGGAGGGAGTGAAGTCCCATGGCATGAGGTTATAGGATCAGTAGCACGATCCCCCGCTGTTTAACTGTAACCTCATGTAACAAGGCCGAGGTGAGCAGCGCGTGACAACCTGTAGCTCCAGCTTCTATATACTGGCAGGGGGTTGGTGCTGGACCTGTAGCTCCAGCCCCCCTCTACTGGCAAGGGGGTTGGTGCTGGACCTGTAGCTCCAGCCCCCCCTCTACTGGCAGGGGGTTGGTGCTGGCATTGTTTGGGAGTTTGTTGGCAGTTTCAAGGCTTCAGTCTCTTCGAACCCATCAGTGGTCTGTTTTGGTTCACTGTCTTCCTGGATGCTTTCCCGGTAGGTTGGTGGAGTGTCACCCGCTCTCTGTGCCTCTGTGAGGGAGCCAGGATCCCGGGTTCAATTGAGGATCACAGGTTCAATCTTTATGCAGGACGGAAATGATTCACATGTTTCTTTTCACCTGTTTCTGTTGTTCACCTACCAGTAAATGTTTACCAGGAGTTAGGCAACTATTGTCTATTGTTAAAGAAAGTCAGTTGTTGACCTTGGGGAACCTCCATAAACCTAAGAACAGGCTTCCTCTCCTCAAAACGCAACTCAATATCTTGTGATATGAACCACGAGAGAAAATAAAAAACTTACTGTTAATTGCTTTTGGGGGGATCTCTCCAGTGATTTCCTGAACTTTATTCATGATGCTGGAGGCTGAGTCTCCCAGGTGTATGGGGTCAACTGTGGCACCTGTCTCTGTGGTCATCATCTCCAGGGCCTCCCTGATGGTCTCCTGCACCTGTCATTACCAACACAAACATTAATGGTGGAGGCTGAGTCTCCCAGGTGTACGGGGTCAGCTGTGGCACCTGTCTCTGTGGTCGTCATCTCCAGGGCCTCCCTGATGGTCTCCTGCACCTGTCATTACCAACACAAACATTAATGGTGGAGGCTGAGTCTCCCAGGTGTACAGGGTCAGCTGTGGCACCTGTCTCTGTGGTCGTCATCTCCAGGGCCTCCCTGATGGTCTCCTGCACCTGTCATTACGAACACAAACATTAATGGTGGAGGCTGAGTCTCCCAGGTGTACGGGGTCAGCTGTGGCACCTGTCTCTGTGGTCATCATCTCCAGGGCCTCCCTGATGGTCTCCTGCACCTGTCATTACCAACACAAACATTAATGTGGAACCTGGACTATAATGAAGCATCAGGCTCTGAGTAAAGTAACTGGACTATAATGAAGCATCAGACTCTGAGTAAAGTAACTGGACTATAATGAAGCATCAGGCTCTGAGTAAAGTAACTGCACTACAATGAAACATCAGGCTCTGAGTAAAGTAACTGGACTATAATGAAACATTAGGCTTTGAGTAAAGTAACTGCAGTACAATGAAATATCAGGCTCTGAGTAAAGTACCTGGACTATAATGAAGCATCAGGCTCTGAGTAAAGTAACTGGACTATAATGAAGTATCAGGCACTGAATAAAGTAACTGGACTATAATGAAGCATCAGACTGAGTAAAGTAATTTGACAATATAAGTAATGTTTCTCTACACTGTGGTCAGTGTAGAGAAACACCAAGATGACAGTTGACTTTATTAATAAAAATGTTTCAGGTGTTAGAGCAAAAAGTTTCCTATACATAAAGTCAACTCTCATCTTGATGTGTCTCCATGTCAAAAGTGTTTATATAGAGGCAATACTACACTCAAATGGGTGAGAACAATGTGACCTTCAGCAGCGTACCTTCACTGAGGTGTGGACAGTCTTGACATTTGGGAAGAGTTCCTGGCACTTCCTGAGCCAATTTTCTACCTCCATGTTGCCTTGGTCAACTTCATTGATGGTCATGAATACTTCCTGTGCTGTGTTGACTGTGTTGAGGCTCCCCAACATGGCCTGCAGCTGAGTCTTCCCTTCCTTTCCTTGTGTTGTCATATCCACCACACTGGTATCCTCCAGTTCCAAGAGCTTCATTGCTGACTTGTTCTGCTCTACCAGAGCATAGAGTCTGTCCTGGAGCTGCAGGTGGTGAGTCTTCCAGTCCCCCAGCTGCCCCCGGTACTCCCACAGCTGGGACAGTACCTCTTCACAGCTAGTAATGAGGATGCTGATGATGCTCTTCTGCTCCTGCACCAGGGAGCGTAACTTCTTGCTGATTCCTCTTGCAGGAGCTTTAATGGGTTTTGCTGATAACGTTTTCTCTGGTACAACCTCGATACCTTTTAGTTTTCTGATAAGGGCCTCCACAGCATAATTAATTGGAAACCGAGTAGCAGCTGTGGCAGCATGCTGGGCATGGCAGCTGGGGCAGGACAGCTGACCATTCTTGATACCATTGTTAATACACCGGGAGCAGAATGTGTGTCCGCAAGGCAGTGTGCGAGGCCGTAGCTGATTGTCGTCATAATTGTTAAAACACGCTGAACATTCCTCTGGGTTGTTATCCTGTGGAAAAAATATTTGGTTAAGCTAGAAGAATTTACAACAAAATGCAATATTACAGTACTGTGCTGTATTTACCAATACAAATTACATAATATTTACATAATTTCTTTGTACAGAGGAACCTCGGTATTTGCACTGCTAATAATTCGCACTTTTCGGTATTCAGACGCTGTGTTCATGTTTGGTATTCGTCTGTTTGCTCGGCATTCAGATGTAAACACGCGCCCTGATGCATCAGTTTCACCATAGCTGTTGTTCAGTGCACAACCTACTACACTTTTCTCTTGGATATTTTTTATATTCTTATTGTAAATAAGTCACCATGACACCTATGAAAGTTTATGATATGAGCCAATCAAAAAGAAAAATGGTTAGAATCACGATACAGATGAAGAAAGAACTCACAGCTAAATATGAGAGTGGTACCTGAGTGTCAGCCCTTGTTACAGAGTTTGTTATGCCTAACTCTAGTTCTCTATTAAAAGAAATGTGTGCAAAATGAGGGAAAGTGCAAACCTTTTCTTGAAATTATCGCCTTGACAAACTGTGTTACAAATCTGTTGAATGACAATGCTATGTCTCACTTTAAAAACATTTTAATGCACAGGCAAAAACAATCATCCTTGGACAGGTTTCTTGTAAGGAAAGCGTTCAGTGAGTGTAATGAGAGAAACAGAAAAAGACAGAAGAGAAAGAACATCAGAAGCACAACTTCTAGAAGTTTTAATGTTAGGGAACTCCCCTGCCAAAGAACATCTCTCTTCCTCTGCCTCATTAGTTTCCACATATGCCATCAACTCTCCGAAGTACAGGTAAAGTGTAGTGTGTTAGCATTTATTCCATTTAATTATTGTATAACTATACAGTATTTATTTTTGTGGTTTGGAACTAATTAACCCTTACACTGCTCAGGGGTCATATGGACATTTACACCCCTGTGCGCAAGAAAAAAAACAAATTCAAAAATTTTTTTTCGTCTTCTAAACATGTTAATTTGTGTCCCCTGAGCACGGAAAATATAAAAAAAAAATCGTAGGCGACATGTTTTGGGCGCAATTGAACGAGGAAGTCTGGCAAAAAGTGGGCGTTGACAGAGCGGTCGTCAGACCCGGTCAGCGTCACCCGCGTTGACAGATGGGAGTTGCCACAAAGATATTATTACCTAATTGTTTCAATGTCTCCGATTGATTTTTTCTTAGTTTTTTTGCAGTAATATTATTCAATAGTGTGTATTGTAATATATTTATATAATAAAAGTGGTTAATAATCGCTATACTCAAAAGTATGATGTGCATATTAGTGATTCAATTATTATGTTTATAAAACAATAAACAAATAGTTTTGCTGCTATTACACTCTATACACAGGTTATATATAAGTATTGGCATGTTTTGGTCACCATACCGAACCACTAAGTTGGTATTGAGAGTCGAAAAGCAACGAGGAGTTACCGCCACACACCAGCCAGCCACTCGCTGCCACTCCCTCAACACATGCACTAAACTTTCTCCCCCAACAATACCAGTTGTGGTGTTATTACACTATATACAGACGTTATATATAAGTATGTGTATATTTTGTTCACCACAACTGTACAGCTAAGGGGCCAACTCACCCGAAAATCCGATGAAAAATGGAATATTTACGAAAAATTATGAAAAATACTACAACGTTCTGGCAACACTGTGGTCCAAACCGTTTAATGATATCTTGAAAAATAACGTAATTAGAGTCAAATTTCCCGCTGCAACTTTCGTGAATCTGGTCCTCGCGCCGTGAGTACGCCGCGGGGTATTGTATCTTACGTTGTAGATGTCTTATTTTTCGTAATAGCGTTGAAAATAACATGTTATGCATAAAATGAATATAAACTAACCATATGGCAACACAACATATGGTCTGACACGAGGGTGGTGCAGTCAGTGACTGCGTGTCTCTCATGGAGAGAGGATGTATGCTGACGCGCTCACACAATATCTCCCAGAACATGCTATTTTTGGATTTTTAGCTATTTGTACAGCAATATGACTTACCAAACGAACAAGAGAGAAGCATTGACAGCTAGATGCATGCGAGCTCTCCATACGAGCTGGCCGCAATGCGTAAATCACCACTCACGAGTGACCGCAGGTTCAGTAGACTTTGAGAGCGCGCTACGCAACTCCAACTTTTAATACTAGATAAAATTTCACAGCCTTTATTTATTATTCTATTTACATGAAACTTGCACATTATATGTAGAAAATTCACCTCTATAAACGCATGTCATTATTCTTATCTACGTAGATTTATTGATTTTATAAATAATGATACACCTCATTTTGTTGCATACGTTTTTGGGAAACTTTTATAAAATCTGTATTATTGCACTAAATACATCTGGGATAATAATGTCACATGCAAATCTTTATTATATAGTAAGGTCATAGCTGAGTGTCTTATAAATGATTTTGGTTCACAATTGTGGGCTGTGAAATTTTTTGAACATGGTTGAAAAATTCGTCTTTTTTTTGTTTGTTTTTTTTTCTCCGTCTCTATTTAGGCTGAGATGCTGAAACTTGGCCTAGGTGCAGCACCTTTCACATGTATCAGGATAATAAATTATGAATGCCCTACAACAATTTTTTAAATCCGGGTGAGTTGGCCCCTAAGCTGATATAGTTAGTTCAGGCACTAAGAGTCGTCGCTATACACAGATGGCGGCTGGCGGCTCCCTCACTCTTTCAAAGTCACACGCACTAAACTTTCTCCCCCAACAATACCTTTTGCAGTGTTATTACCCTATATACACATATTATATATAAATATCTACATGTTTTATGCACCGTAACTGTACACCTAAGCTTGTAGTGCGCCCAAAGAGCATAGTGGCCACCCTCTAAACAGCTAGAGAAATCGTGCAGACGACGTCACCTCCGTCACCCATATGGCTCCTCCCAGCATAATCCTTTTGCTGTTATTACACTAATACACACATTATATATAAGTATCTACATTTGTGTTCACCATAGAGAACCACTGACCTGGTATGGTAAACGCAAACAATAACAGGTGGCCACACAGTCAGTAAACGATGCTGTCTCCCTCTGTCTCTCAGCATCACTCCTCACACAGCGCTAATTATTACAACAATCCTGCTATTATCACAACCCTGGTTATTTATATCACAGTCATTGGTCATCTGTAATATTGTCATCGCTAAATAATAACAATTATATATTTATTTTGACATTTTTCGGCGATGCTGTGGTCACAAGCTGAACTTCAATGCTGTTCGCTCATGCTGTGTGCGCCGGCCTTGGTTGCTCCAACAGTACTGTGCCTCTCACACCTGAGAATATTGCCCACGATTTTTTTTTAAATGGCATCTGTTTACAAGAGCCCTGAGGAAGCTACTGTGAACCCCGTGTAGCCGCGGGCCATTTGAATCAGGCCTGGCACCCTATGGCGTATATATACGCCATGCGCACCATGGGACATGTTACTCAGGGCGTATATATACGCCATGCGCAGTTTAAGGGTTAATCCAATATACATTATTCCTTACGAGCTGTACTTGGCCATGCATTGTTTTGGCTTAACAACCTTCCCCCGTCTCCCAGTCCTCCCCATCATTCCCCGGTCCCCTCATCCTCCCAACCATTCCTCACTCCTGCGTCCCCTCGTCCTCCTAATTATCTCTCACTCCCCCATCAACTCATCCACCCGACAATTCCCCCTCCCCCGTCCCCTCATCCTCTTCACCATCACCCACTTTCCCTGTCCCCTTGTGCTCCCCACCATTCTCCATTCCCTGGTCCCCACGTCACCAACCCCAACTCCCCCATCCCCTCATCCTTCCCATCATTACCCCGTCCCCCTTCACTATTCCCCACTCCCGTCCCCTCGTCCTCCCCACCATTCCCTACTCTCTCATCCGATACATTTCCAAATGATCTGATGTTCCCATTAGAAAATTGGGAACATCAAATGATCTGATGTTCCCATCACTGAAATATAAGAAAAACAGTTAAAAAACAAAACAAAATGAAAAAACAAAAAAAAACAATCTATACTCACAAAATTTACGGAATGATAAAAACACAACTCAATTCCAATGCCATGTCACACAAAATAATTACTGTAGACACTCGATTATCCGGGATTTGAATATCCGGAAAACACCCTTATACGGTCAAAATCGTGACCGGATAAAGTTATCTCAATATCTGGCCAAAATGTCCATAGTAGCCGGAATAAAAAAAAAAAGTAAAAAATAAAATGTTTATTTAGGTAAGGTACATACATACAATAAATTTTTACAAAGATTGGTTGACTTATAGGTAGAGCTAGTACATACAATGCCTAAAGCCACTATTACGCAAAGCGTTTCGGGCATGATAAACTTAAATGAGCTGAGCATAATGAGTAGAATGAAAACAAGAAATGAAAACATAGCTGAAAAAGCAGCACAAATACAATTATGTCGACAAACAGCGCTCTTTTAAAAAAAAGAAGACAGACATTGGTTGACAATAGAAGGGTAAGGTAGGTTACAGGGAATTTATTAGGTATAGCTTCGTTTTTATCTTAAACTGGTTGAGAGAGGTACAGTCTTTAACATGGTTGGGAAGGTCATATCAGGTGTTTGTCCGGATAAAAACGTGGGCCGGTTAACTTGCTGCCAATGTTGCAATATCCAGACAGTCAGCCAGACAAGGAGTGAATTGTCCGGATATGAAAGCCAGGCCGCGGGCCGTACCATATTAATCCAGTACGGCTGTGGCTCGAGGCGCATGGTGTAGGCAGGGGTGGGGTGGGTGGTTGGTATTGGGGGAGAGGGGAGCGTTGGGAGGGATAACCTGGGGGGATAAGGGGGATGTGGAGCGGCCTATACACTACAGTACACTAATTACCATTAATTTTAGAACAATTCATCATAACCAAAAACAAAAGAAATATTAGAATACTAAATATTTTTTCCAGTGTTCTGACATCAATTTTCGTGTTACGTCTTCCATTTTGGCATCAAATTGTGTGCAATCTAAAGGTGCTCATTTTGAAACCACACCCAGATTGATCAGTTAAAATTGTAATTTTTAACAAATATTTTAATGGATGATTTCAGACCGCGTCATCCGAGACGGCCCAGGAGAAAAACGGATGTCACTGGAAAGCGACATCGAAGCGTGAAAGTGATAATTATTAATTAATTAATTAAATATATATATATATATATATATATATATATATATATATATATATATATATATATATATATATATATATATATATATATATATATATATATATATATATATATATATATTTAATACTGAACTGCCTGAAGAACAAGAAGGTCAAAACTATTCAAGTGTAGCCATCAACTGATTAGATCAGAGATAAACTTTACTGATACTATTTAATCTATCAGAATAGATAAAAACAATCACCACAGCACCAGGCAGATGCTCACTAAACTAGCTTATCCCAATGATAAGTAAGACCTTATTCAAGCAGCTACAAATATAAAACCAATCTTTATATTAATGAGTGCCTTACCAAGCAGCGTTGATCCTTCTCTACAGACAGCATCATATTATATTAATGAGTGTCTTACCAAGCAGCGTTGATCCTCCTCTACAGACAGCATCATATTATATTAATGAGTGCCTTACCAAGCAGCGTTGATCCTCCTCTACAGACAGCATCATATTATATTAATGAGTGCCTTACCAAGCAGCGTTGATCCTCCTCTACAGACAGCATCATATTATATTAATGAGTGCCTTACCAAGCAGCGTTGATCCTCCTCTACAGACTGCATCATATTATATTAATGAGTGCCTTACCAAGCAGCGTTGATCCTCCTCTACAGACTGCATCATATTATATTAATGAGTGCCTTACCAAGCAGCGTTGATCCTCCTCTACAGACAGCATCATATTATATTAATGAGTGCCTTACCAAGCAGCGTTGATCCTCCTCTACAGACAGCATCATATTATATTAATGAGTGTCTTACCAAGCAGCGTTGATCCTCCTCTACAGACAGCATCATGTTCACAAATAAAACCCAAATCTTATCAAGCAGTGCTACACCAGGAATGGAACAATCATTGCTAAGAAAGAACAGGCAAAAGACATGAAATAAAAAGTGTCCAACAATTACTGGTTTTCTTTGTTGATTGTGATGTAACTGGAAGACAGCAAACTTCCAATGTTATTGTTGAGAGTAACACATGAGTGACCAAGCCTTACTGAGAGTAACACATGAGTGACCAAGCCTTACTGAGAGTAACACATGAGTGACCAAGCCTTACTGAGAGTAACACATGAGTGACTAAGCCTTACTGAGAGTAACACACGAGTGACCAAGCCTTACTGAGAGTAACACACGAGTGACCAAGCCTTACTGAGAGTAACACATGAGTGACCAAGCCTTACTGAGAGTAACACACGAGTGACCAAGCCTTAATGAGAGTAACACTTGAGTGACCAAGCCTTACCTTCCCCAACCATATTTATATTTAGACTTTTTATATTTGTATCTTAGTTACTAAATGCTTCCTTTTTATATTATTGGCTTCAGTTACATGTAATTTGCCCTCTTATAACTGTTACTACAAGCACTTCAATTTTATACAATGTAATAATTCTTTGAATGCCTAATATGTCTAGTTATCTGATTCTTAGCTTAAAATATTTGCATCTTACCCATTTATCTGTTGATACTAACACTTCAATTTCACAAAATTTTATAAACCTTCAACTCTTAATTTGTCAATGTATCTGAATCTTTAATTCATTACTTTGTGAATTATAAAATATTAATTTAATTTTTCGCTTATACATACCTGCCCATTAACATTAACTACTAGTTCTATCTGTTGTATAATATTCCTATATTGTTAATGGATTCTTAAACTTTAAGTACATGAGTGTCTCCAGCTTATACGTGTCTGTTTCTATGGCTTACCCTTATCCAACTTGTCTTATTACCATATGATATTACTGTATTACAATCTTAAGACATTACTGAATTTATAATTTGATTAATTATATGTATACTATTTTATTAAATATTTTGAATCTGAATCCATTTATTTATTCATAATCTTAATTATTTTTCTAATTCTCACTTTGTTCTCTCTTTTCTTTGCCTGTTTATGTCTCATATCCTTGCCCAGCTTGTATTATTACCATATGATATTAATGTATTGCAATAGTAATCTTAGTCTTAACTTAGCTAATTATTTGTATTCCAGTTGCATGATGGTGTTGACCTTGGTCGGCAGGGCAGGGCTGGTGAGAGTTGTGTACTGTACACACACTCTACATCGTCCACTTCAATATCCGTATCACTAGTATCAGACACCTGTGATAGGTCTTTTTCCAGATTTGTGTTATCAATATCACTGGCATGGTTATCTTCCAGCAATATGCCCTGTATGTCACCATCAGAGAGTGTTTTCTCAACAACACAGCTGGCTGGGGACTGGGAGCTTGCTGTCAATACGTCTGACATGGTTGTTACCTTCAACATGAGCCTTCCCACGGCCGCCCATCTGGCAAGCTGGCAGACGCTCACTGGAGTCCTCAAGACTCATTCTTGTACCCAAGCTTTGAATCCTACAATACGCCTACAAGTGCCTTAAACAATACAAAAATATTTTTGTTGTTATTACACTATTATTATTATTATTACATTTGGGAGCCGGTCGGCCGAGCGGACAGCACGCTGGACTTGTGATCCTGTGGTCCTGGGTTCGATCCCAGGCGCCGGCGAGAAACAATGGGCAGAGTTTTTTTCACCCTATGCCCCTGTTACCTAGCAGTAAATTAGGTACCTGGGTGTTAGTCAGCTGTCACGGGCTGCTACCTGGGGGTGGAGGCCTGGTCGAGGACCGGGCCGCGGGGACACTAATAGCCCCGAAATCATCTCAAGATAACCTCAAGATAAGATATGCACACGTTATATATAAGTATCTACATTTGTGTTCACCATAACGAACAATATCATCACTAAATAATAGCAGTTACATATATTTGTTTTTTTTTAGTTGATGCTGTGGTCACAAGCTGAACAGCAGTGCTGTTAGCTCATGCTGCGTGCAGCAGCCTTGGTGGCTCACTCAGTACTGAGGCTCTCACACCTGGGAATGTTGCCCACGATTTTCCTTTAAATGGCGTCTGTTTACTAGAGCCTTGAGGAAGCTGATGTGAACCCTGTGTAGCCGCGTGAACCCTGTGTAGCCGCGTGAACCCTGTGTAGCCCCGTGAACCCTGTGTAGCCCCGTGAACCCTGTGTAGCCGCGTAAACCCTGTGTAGCCCCGTGAACCCTGTGTAGCCGCGTGAACCCTGTGTAGCCCCGTGAACCCTGTGTAGCCGCGTGAACCCTGTGTAGCCCCGTGAACCCTGTGTAGCCGCGTGAACCCTGTGTAGCCACGTGAACCCTGTGTAGCTGTGTGAACCCTGTGTAGCTGCGTGAACCCTGTGTAGCCGCGTGAACCCTGTGTAGCCGCGTGAACCCTGTGTAGCCGCGTGAACCCTGTGTAGCCGCGTGAACCCTGTGTAGCTGTGTGAACCCTGTGTAGCTGCGTGAACCCTGTGTAGCCGCGTGAACCCTGTGTAGCTGCGTGAACCCTGTGTAGCCGCGTGAACCCTGTGTAGCCGCGTGAACCCTGTGTAGCCGCGTGAACCCTGTGTAGCCGCGTGAACCCTGTGTAGCCGCGTGAACCCTGTGTAGCCGCGTGAACCCTGTGTAGCCGCGTGAACCCTGTGTAGCCGCGTGAACCCTGTGTAGCCGTGTGAACCCTGTGCAGCCGCGTGAACCCTGTGCAGCCGCGTGAACCCTGTGTAGCCGCGTGAATCCTGTGTAGCCGCGTGAATCCTGTGTAGCCGCGTGAACCCTGTGTAGCTGTGTGAACCCTGTGTAGCCACGTGAACCCTGTGTAGCCGCGTGAACCCTGTGTAGCTGTGTGAACCCTGTGTAGCCACGTGAACCCTGTGTAGCCCCGTGAACCCTGTGTAGCTGCGTGAACCCTGTGTAGCCACGTGAACCCTGTGTAGCCCCGTGAACCCTGTGTAGCTGCGTGAACCCTGTGTAGCCGCGTGAACCCTGTGTAGCTGTGTGAACCCTGTGTAGCCGCGTGAACCCTGTGTAGCTGTGTGAACCCTGTGTAGCCGCGTGAACCCTGTGTAGCTATGTGAACCCTCTGCAGCCACGTGAACCCTGTGTAGCCGCGTGAACCCTATGTAGCTGTGTGAATCCTGTGTAGCCACGTGAACCCTGTGTAGCCGCGTGAACCCTGTGTAGCCGCGTGAACCCTGTGTAGCCACGTGAACCCTGTGTAGCCGCGTGAACCCTGTGTAGCTGTGTGAACCCTGTGTAGCCACGTGAACCCTGTGTAGCCGCGTGAACCCTGTGTAGCCGCGTGAACCCTGTGTAGCCGCGTGAACCCTGTGTAGCCGCATGAACCCTGTGTAGCCGCGTGAACCCTGTGTAGCCGCGTGAACCCTGTGTAGCTGTGTGAACCCTGTGTAGCCGCGTGAACCCTGTGTAGCCGCGTGAACCCTGTGTAGCCGCGTGAACCCTGTGTAGCTGTGTGAACCTTGTGTAGCTGTGTGAACCCTGTGTAGCCGCGTGAACCCTGTGTAGCTATGTGAACCCTGTGTAGCTGTGTGAACCCTGTGTAGCCGCGTGAACCCTGTGTAGCCGCGTGAACCCTGTGTAGCTGTGTGAACCCTGTGTAGCCACGTGAACCCTGTGGAAGGAAGCTAATATCAATTTCAAATTTTTAAATGCCTCTGCACAGTCTGATGACCACTTAAATTTAACGGCTTTCCGCAACAAGTCTGTGAGAGGAGTGGCAACACTGGAAAAGTTCTGACAAAAACGTCGATAGTACGCACACATACCGATAAATCTTTGAACGTCCTTTTTAGACTTTAGTACTGGATACTCCAGAATGGCACTGATTTTATCTTGCCGAGGTAACACTTTTCCTTGGCCCACTTCATAACCGAGGTACGTCACTGTGCCTTGGCCAAAATGACACTTTTTAGCATTTAAGGTAAGATTTGCCCTTTTCAAGATGGCAAACAACTGGCGTAACCTAGCTATGTGGTCAGCCCAATTACTGTCAAACAGCACGATATCATCTAAATACGCCCGACAATTTGGAACCTTAGCGAGTAGAGAGTTCATGAGTCTCTGGAACGTGGCAGGGGCATTACGCAAGCCGAACGGTAACACTTGATACTCAAAAACACCCTCGGGTGTCACGAACGCGGTGAGCTGTTTAGCACGTTCAGTGAGTGGGATTTGATAATACCTCCTCGAGAGGTCGAATTTCGAAACGTACTTGGCATTTCCCAACTCGTCAATGCAGTCCTCGAGGAGGGGCAGCGGATAGGCATCCACAATGGTCACCTTGTTGAGCTGCCGATAGTCGGTGCATAATCGCCAGGAGCCGTCTGGTTTGGGGACCAAAAGGCAGGGCGAGCACCAAGAGCCCTGGCTCGGCCGGATGAGGCCGTGCTGGAGCAAGAAGTCGACCTCCTTCCGTACGATGGCCTTCTTTTCTGGACTCATCCGATAGGGTTGAAGGCGAATGGGAGTGTAGTCCGTCAATTCGACATCATGGCAAATGGCATCAGTCTGGGTCGGGACATCCCCGAACAGACTGGAGAATTCAGCAACCAACGACTGCACCTCTTCACGTTGGGCCATCTGCAAATGGGACAGTTCCTCCACAGCATTCACAGAACTAGAATTATTGAAAATGAGATTAGTTGGATCCCCAGAACAATCATCCCCTCTCTCACTGGAAATGGAAACATTGGTTAGTGCAATGGGCCTGGGGCCCTGGAACTTCTTCAGTCGATTTACATGTATGAGCATTACCTGGTTACGTTTGTCAGAGTGCCTCACTTTGTACGTGAGGTCCCCAGTCTTTTCTGTCACAATGTAGGGGCCTTCGTACTTGTGGGACATAGTGTTCCCTAGTCGAGGCTTTAATACCAGGACAGGGTCGCCAGGCTGAAATACCCGTAACTTAGATTTAGCATCGTTACGTTCTTTCATCTTTTCTTGGGCCTTGCCAAGATACTTAAATGCAGCCGCCTTGCAGTCCTTGAGTCTCTGGTGGTGTTGCGCAAAGAAAGCCGAACCTTCGGATAACGTTACGTTCCCTAACAGATTCTCCTGTAACATTTGCAAGGGTCCACGAACTTTATGGCCAAAGACTAACTCAAAAGGAGAACAGCCCAGTGAACTTTGTAATCCCTCTCTAGCCGCAAACAAAACATACGGTAAATTCTCATCCCAGAAGGTGAGGGAACTCTCGCACGATGTCTTCAACATCTGCTTCAGAGTTAGATGGAAACGTTCAATTACCCCCTGACTCTGTGGATGGTATGGGCTGGAAACCTTATGAGTTATTCCATGTTCCTTACAAAATTGCTCGAAAACATCAGACTTAAAATTAGTACCATTGTCAGTTTGCATGACCCGAGGCAGTCCAAAAGTGGAAAAAAATTGCAACATATGAGCAACAACAGTTTTTGCTCGGATGTTCCTTACAGCAAAAGCCTCTGGGTAACGAGTAGTGATACACATCATCGTGATTAGGTAAATATTACCAGACTTAGTTCTAGGTAATGGTCCAACACAGTCCATTACCACATGAGAAAATGGTTCCTCTGGCACGACAATAGGCCTTAGAGGAGCTTTAGGTGGAGTCTGGTTTGGTTTCCCAACCAGTTGACAAACAATACACGCATTACAAAATTTTGCCACATCGCTTTTCAGCTTGGGCCAGAAAAAATACTTTAAAATTTTGTGATACGTAATATTAATACCTTGATGTCCCCCCATAGGATCATCATGAGCAGCTGCCAAAACTCTTTCTCTATAGCAGGTCGGCAACATAACCTGGTGGACTACTTCCCACTCATTTGACAAGGGAGCACTCTGTGGTCTCCATTTTCTCATCAAAATCCGATCATTGTAGTAGTACCCAGTTGCTGCGTCTACAATTTCCTCCATAGAGACAGCTGTCTCATGACAATCTGCAAGAGTGGGGTCAGCTTTCTGTAACTCACTCAAGGAGGCATCTAGGCCTTGGTCAGATGCCATTGGCCGAGGCTCAACAGCGTTCTCCTCCACCTCCCCACTACTCTCTGTAGATGGCGGTGGCAGGCTCTCCACAATGTCCTCGGCCACGTCATCGAGTCGGGCCATGAATGTGTCCGCGAGGTCCACTTGGTTTTCACCACTCGGAAAGCTCCTCGTGACCTCGGGATTTACCACCTTGGCAAGCACAGGGCTGCCCTTACATTTAAGTCCCATAGACCTGGTCACCGCGCACGCAGGGTACACAACATTATCCTCTGAGGCGGGTGGATCCAGGCAAACCTTAGGGGTAGGCAACATAATAGGCAGTCTGGAGTCCCCTACCTTATCCCCTGCTAAATCATTACCAACTATTACATCAACATTAGGGAAAGGTAGGTATGAAGTGACTCCGACTGTATAAACAACCTTGTGGAAATCAGATTCCAGGGTAACCTTATGGAGGGGTACGGCTCGAGTATCACTAGTGACACCCTCGACCAGTACCACCTCTCCAGTGTCGAGAGTGTTGGCACCTTGCAATGCACTCTCTAAAATTAAAGTCTGGATGGCACCGGTGTCTCGGAAGATCACCACGTCCTTCCAGGAAGAACCCTCAGACAAAAGTAGTCTCCCTTTCGATAAGAATGGGGTAAGCAAGTCCAACCACTGTGGGTTGGAGGTCTTACTCCCTAACCCTTCTGAAAGCCTCAAGCCCTGTGTCACAACTAGAGCATTGGGTCTTTTTTCAGGGTGCAGTTGCCAACAACGGCTAATAGTGTGGTTTGGACGATTACAGTGACCACAAAAACGTCGGGGAGAAGAGACATTACTAACAGAATTACCCTTCGGTTCACCTTTAGGTGCCGTTGGGCTAGACACTTTAACAGGGTTAGTTATGTCTGAAACAGAAGGTGCATTAGGTAAAGGGTTAGAATGAGCTGATCTGGACTGGCTGTGGGTATAAGGTTTGCTACTCTGTGGGGTATAATTATTTTTATTGGGCCTTTTGCCCGCCAATTGGTAGTTTTCTGCCAACTTGGCCAAATCCCCTATTTTAGAATTTAACTCAATCCTTCCTCTAATATACTGGGAAACATTCTCTGACATAATATCTATAAAATGCTCCATTAAAATTAAGTTCCTGAGAGCCTCGTATGTTTCGGCTTTCGCCGAGCGAATCCATCTATCAAATAATCGAATTTGATCATTCACAAATTCAGTGAGCGGTTGGTTGTGAGTAGGCCTAAGGTTACGATAAACTTGGCGGTGAGCTTCAGGAGTAATTTCATATGCCCGCAAAATACATTCCCTGACTTTATCATATTCGAAACACTCGTCGTCAGGCATGTTTATAAAAATATCTTGTGCTTTACCCCTAAGTCTTCCCTGTAGGATTTTCACCCATTCTTCCTTTGGCCAGTTCATGGACGTGGCCACTCTCTGAAAATGGTTGAAAAACCTTTCAGGGTCAGACTCGGAAAATTCAGGCAAATTATGCTTTTTCTCATAATGCCTGGGGTTTGAATCCCCGGCAGGTGGAGGTCCAGTGGCATTCGCTCTAATTCTAGCCTCCTCGGTTTTGAGTTTTTGCTCCTCTAATTTTATTTTTGCTAACTCTAAAGCTAATTCACTTTCCCTATGAGTTGCACTTTCTGCTTGGCTAGGCTGGCATAAAGGTGTATCACTTGCCAATAGTTGTTCATCAATACAATGTTCTAATATTTCATTTACCAAAGTCCACTTTTTATCTGCGACATTTAATTCTAGGCCAAATTCCTGGCCTAACAATACTAAATTAGACTTTTTAAGTTTCTTTATCTCTACCACTGAAGGCTCCCTTGCCAGTTCCTGCATTTCAAAAGACATCACTAATAATTTTAGCTCCCAGCCAAAGAAAAAATTAAAAAATAAAAATTGGAAAAAAACAAAAATTTGCACGGCCCCTAACACAAGGCCACACTAACCTTAATCGTGAAGGGATCCAGCTGGGTGTCCAGTCAGTGCAAGAATGTCCTTTGCTAGATGAGCTGGACCCTAGGCTAGCACACAACCGTTCCCAGGTCTCACCAATAGTTACTACCAGAGTAGGTACACTTACTGATGCCCCGTACTTAGCTTAAGGATACAGGGACTTCAGGTAAGGGAAATAAGTAAGAGGAGAAGGGAGAAGAGTAGGGATACAGCCACAGAGTAGGTCTTATCCGCACACACCAGCCAGAGAGAAGAACGAGCTAGCCACCAGCTGCCTCCCTCATGTCGTGGTGCCGGGAGGAGCCTAATTGATCGTGCAGCTAAGCACATTAAAGATCTTCCCCTATGCAACGTATTGTTACTTTATGAATGATTAGAAAGTATTAGTAAGCAAAGTTGGTGCCTATGTTATTATTTAATAATCAACCCCCAGCTCAGTCTTTAAATGCTCTTTGAGAAACAATAATAGTCTTACGTCTGGCAGGGAAGATACAAACAATTGCTATTCGAGATGCCCAACTGTACTACCAGGAAGTTTAATAGCTCAATTTTGACCTCTGGTTTCCACTGGAGAACCCAGGGTCATAACAAGCCGCGTGAACCCTGTGTAGCTGTGTGAACCCTGTGTAGCCACGTGAACCCTGTGTAGCCCCGTGAACCCTGTGTAGCTGCGAGAACCCTGTGTAGCCGCGTGAACCCTGTGTAGCTGTGTGAACCCTGTGTAGCCGCGTGAACCCTGTGTAGCCGCGTGAACCCTGTGTAGCCGCGTGAACCCTGTGTAGCCGCGTGAACCCTGTGTAGCCGCGTGAACCCTGTGTAGCCGCGTGAACCCTGTGTAGCCGCGTGAACCCTGTGTAGCTGTGTGAACCCTGTGTAGCCGCGTGAACCCTGTGTAGCCGCGTGAACCCTGTGTAGCCGCGTGAACCTTGTGTAGCTGTGTGAACCCTGTGTAGCCGCGTGAACCCTGTGTAGCTATGTGAACCCTGTGTAGCTGTGTGAACCCTGTGTAGCCGCGTGAACCCTGTGTAGCTGTGTGAACCCTGTGTAGCTGTGTGAACCCTGTGTAGCCGCGTGAACCCTGTGTAGCTGTGTGAACCCTGTGTAGCTGTGTGAACCCTGTGTAGCCGCGTGAACCCTGTGTAGCCGCGTGAACCCTGTGTAGCCGCGTGTACCCTGTGTAGCCGCGTGAACCCTGTGTAGCCGCATGAACCCTGTGTAGCCGCGTGAACCCTGTGTAGCCGCGTGAACCCTGTGTAGCTGTGTGAACCCTGTGTAGCCGCGTGAACCCTGTGTAGCCGCGTGAACCCTGTGTAGCCGCGTGAACCTTGTGTAGCTGTGTGAACCCTGTGTAGCCGCGTGAACCCTGTGTAGCTATGTGAACCCTGCGTAGCTGTGTGAACCCTGTGTAGCCGCGTGAACCCTGTGTAGCTGTGTGAACCCTGTGTAGCTGTGTGAACCCTGTGTAGCCGCGTGAACCCTGTGTAGCTGTGTGAACCCTGTGTAGCTGTGTGAACCCTGTGTAGCCGCGTGAACCCTGTGTAGCCGCGTGAACCCTGTGTAGCCGCGTGTACCCTGTGTAGCCGCGTGAACCCTGTGTAGCCGCATGAACCCTGTGTAGCCGCGTGAACCCTGTGTAGCCGCGTGAACCCTGTGTTTAACACTTTTAAATCTTACACGGTACTTTAACATGTATATATACAATGTACGATGTGCAGGCAGTTAGACCAAAAGTGTATACAAACAATTTGTGCTGTTAAAGGGTCAAGGTGCTATGTGCAGTTCAGAGGGCACTTAACATCACTGGGTAATGACAATATGATTAATACACTCACAATCACTGGATATCGACATCAACATGATAAACACACACACTGGTAGTACAGTAAGAATAAAATTGTCCTTACCATCATTAATGGGCAAGAGTTGTGTTTGCTATCGTCCTGGGTAGCCGAGCAGAGACTGGAAGCAGTATTACCTATTAAGGCAAAATAAAACAAATTTAAGGTTTCTATGACTAAATTTTTCCCACCAAAACATAGTAAATGTTTAGAAAAATTAAATAATTTTTTTTAGGTATTATGCTTTGAGCAAAAGTAAGGAGGGTGGGCAGGAGTAAGGAGGGTGGGCAGGAGTAAGGAGGGTGGGCAGGAGTAAGGAGGGTGGGCAGGAGTAAGGAGGGTGGGCAGGAGTAAAGATGGTGGGCAGGAGTAAGGAGGGTGGGCAGGAGTAAGGAGGGTGGGCAGGAGTAAGGAGGGTGGGCAGGAGTAAGGAGGGTGGGCAGGAGTAAAGAGGGTGGGCAGGAGTAAGGAGGGTGGGCAGGAGTAAAGATGGTGGGCAGGAGTAAGGAGGGCAAGGAGGGACCCTGTCTGGCAGGGAAGGTGGGAGTCAGGCTATGGGTGGGTGGGCAAGCAGGGAGGCTGGAGTGGGTGTTCACCCACCTGCAAACCTGCTCCTCCACCCATCTGCCAACCATCAAACCCTTCTTCCTGCCATCCATTCATCCAGCCCACTTTCCTGCCAGCCATCCAGCCCACCCGTTCACCCACCTGTCTCCCCGCCCACTTGCCCTGCCCACCTTCCTGCCAGGCAGCTACCCACCCAGCTCACCACCCACCCAGCACCACACACTAATTATAGTGTGTGTGTGGAAAATCAAATCACGTTGGCTGTGATACATAAAGATTGTGAATGTTAATTTATTCTTCCTCGGTAAAACTCGGCTAATACGGATGTCGGGCTTAACTGGATAGGAGTCCTTCCCATATAGTCTGGATAATCGAGTTCATACAGTATATATAATATATTATCCAGGATATATGACCTCTATCAAGCATATTTAGGTCATTTTTACATATTATTTAGCACTAATAACTAACCTTGCTTACAACTATTCTAATACTTCATTTCAAGTCCAAAACAAGGCATACATACACTTATATTATTAAGCCTCTCGTCTGGAAATACTTTATATAAATCAGCCAAGCCTACTCAGGCCACACTCACTGAATGAAAGGTTTCTGATCTTTCCATATGAAAACACTCATAATAATGCCAGATTATTTTAACCATTGAGAACCCACGTAATAGTGTGCAAGAGGCAGAGGTGTAATTAACGGAGGGAAGCGCGATCACATGTTAGGTATCCAGTGTAAGTTATGTCTTATAAGACATTCAGGTATTCATAATTAAATATCTTATGAGAAAATATATAGGATTCTGTAATGAGAAAATGTGACTAACTCTACAGTAGACGGGAAAACACCACGATTTACATATTTGAAATCACAAATTTAAATAAAATAAACCTAACAAATAAAGTATAGAGAAGACTCTTGAAATGTGATTCACTGACCACTTGGAAATTCAAATGTATTTTACCTACAAATAATACACTATCATACGTTAGCTTGAATTTTCCTGGAGTGACTCTCATACATTCTCTCTCTCTCCATATAATTTCAAACATTTCCTTCATATCAGAAAGTTGGATATACCAAATCTTTTAAATGTTAAACATCGACAAATTTAACATTTAAAAATGTAATTTACTGGTGTAAATGTGTATTTATGAGTGTATAAACATCTATTTAAATGTATAATAAAACAAATATAAAAGACAAAAGCATATAAAGAATAAACTAGAAAACAGAATGTAGCAACTCTTTGATTAATGAAAATGTTTGAAACATTTTATGTCATCATTCATTCATTCATAATTTACATCATTTACACAACATAATTTACATAATAGTAGGCATCCATCAGTCTCAGGAGACTATTGAGTTGTGCTCTGCTTGTAGGTCTGGAGTGGCCTCTCCAGGGCACAAAGCCAGGGTAGGTTGATATGCTGGAGAAACTGTTATCCAAGCAGCAGGCGCCGAAAGTCTCCAATGGAAAGGCAAACGCCAATACGATTGGTTCCAGCGCCGTCGCATGAACTGTCAGGACGAGAGACTCCAACTCCGGAGTTAACCTCGAGGTTGGTAAAAGAGGGCACAGGGACTCCAGACCCGGAGACCGCCGGGGTCGGAGAAGAACCAGCCCAGCAAGGGGCAAGAACGACCCCAGCCTCCTGAAGCAGAGCCTGGGCTCCCTGAGCCCCAGGTGGAGGATGTCCAACCCTGCACCTATGGGTTCATCACCGCCACCTTACACCCGAGGCTACCTTCCTTCATGACCCACCAGAAGGAAGAGTAATAATTATTAATTACAACAAGTCGTATTAAAATTATTATTATAATAATATAGTTATTAATATCATTATAATAATACAGAGTAACTAGGGCAGGGCGAGGAAGAAACTATCCGACAATTTACATACACAGTAACATAATAACATACATAACATAATTAACATACACAAAAAACACCTGCTTGCCATAAGTCCCTTTGTACGCTAAATAAAATGTTCTATAGTATTAAACATGGCATATTGTGGAATATAATGTTTACTACATGAATAAAATTCAAATACAGTGGTACCTTCATTTACGATCGTAATCCATTCCCAGAGACTCTGCGTCAACCAAAAATTCGGCAACAAAACAAATTTTCCCATAAGAAATAATGTAAGTTTAATTAATCCGTTCCACGCCCCCCCCCAATAAAAACAGCGTTGAATGTAATGAAACGCCATTTTCTGGGTGATACCCGGAGGCTCCCCGGAGCTTACTAGGCTGATATGCTAATGTCAGACATTGGCATCAGTCATGTGTATGGAGTTCTGTGGGTCTACTGGGGACCACGAGCCAGAACCTGGCCCCCTCAGAGAAGCATGGGGAGCAATGGCCTTTAGAAACCCCCGTGTGGTTGGAAGCATTCTATGTCTGCCATCGACCGGGTCAGGCACCCAGAAAGGTAAGCATCCCAAAACAAACCCCTATTCTGGTGAAATTATTGCTACCAAAAGCCAAACAAGTGGATTGAACTCTCCTAAAAGAAACGAACAAACGATCATGACGTCACACGTCGCCGAGCCGCTGTCGCACAGCTCCCCCGTCCCCTGGAGGGGGAAGCCCCAGACCCCTCACGCCTGCTATCCACCAGTCAGTTCTGAGGCTGGATGTCAAAAAACACGAAAAAAACGCCGACCGGGGGGAGGGAGGGATGCCGGGGGAGCCTCCAGGTCTCACCCAGAAAATGGCGTTTCATTACATTCAACGCTGGTTTTCTGGGGGGACCCCCTTCGGCTCCCCGGAGCTAACTACCCACAGAGGAAGAACGTAAGGACTTACCCGGGAGGCGGTCGTTGTTCACTCCACAACTCAAAGTCGAGACAACTTGCTGCAACCACCGACCGAAGACGACACAGCCCCGACTAGGCCCAGGGACGTGCACGAGGTAACGAGCAGCCTGTTACCTATCGTTCGTTACGGCTCGTGACCCTACAGCAGCCAAGCTTTAATTACGTCTAGGGATACGAGAAAACTGCTGTTCTCAAGAGCGGGTCACCAGTATAACCCCTTGATAAGTAATGAGCACATAAATAAAAATCTTCCTTTAGGACTGAAGAATAGATACAAAAACTTATATAGATATATTCAAGACAGTATAATATAAAAACACAGATGGTAAAGTTAACTTATACAACAAACCAAAAAAATATTGTCATTACACTTAATATAACATAATAAAATATGGCACAACATGAATGTTACAGACTTAACTCTACAAAGGTGTGAGCTCCCTTGGCCCGTATCAGCTACTGAACTCTCGCTCTGTCGCTACCCATAATCCTCCCCTCCTCTGCCTCACCCAGGATGAGGGATGGAAACTAAAGATTTTTTAATATTTAAAACTAATTGAACAACCACTTGTTCTCAAAACACACAAGAATGCAAATTACAGATAATAGTTACTTACAAAATATATAAGTACAATGCCACCTGTTTAATTGCAGAAAATAAACAATTATATAAACTAAATAAAAGTGACATCTGTAACTCCCAACTGAACAGGTCCAACTTCCCGAATCTAACAGGTATTAGACGTGTGCAAAGCAACCGCGCTCCTGTCCCCACTGACGCTGCCACACCACACGATAATTTACAAAAACACAATGTGTGTACATATACAGGCAATGATATAATGGAACAAAACAAGTTATTTTAAATTTATATACGTATTCAGCTACGAGTACGTAACACTTCCACCTCCAAGAAAAAAAATGCAATAGATTGAAGATCAATGGCATTTTTTCAAAGTAAAATGTATGACACTTGAGATTTATGGTATTAATTACACCAAACATGTAAAAGTAACAAGAACACATTTCTGGACAAAAATGAAAACACTCTAAATATAGTCTTACAGGAAACTCAGAAAGTTCAGTCTTATGACTATGTTCTACACATGTGTCACTGGAGTATGCAAATTTATCTCTCCAAGGTACTATCTCATTTATTTCACTTTGTTTCAGATCATATTTCACACTCCTATCTACAACAGTATCATTAGTAGCATGAATAGAATTGTCAATAAAGGTAGCTGCTTTCACACAGTTATCATGGCAATTTAGCTTTTCATTTGTTTCTACTCTTCCTCTAAGATCAGTCCCATATTTCCATGTGATCCCTTTTCCACATGGTGAATTTTTCCAAGACAGGCTCCATTTCCCATTTCTCCCTTTTTCTGGAGCTGAACTGCTTAATTGAAGCTGACTGGATGTTGAGTAGATTTGGGACGTCTCCTGGGTATGCTCTGACACAGACATCTGCCCTTCATCACTCTTGATCCTCTGTGGAACACATACTCTCGCACAATGTATACTAAAATTAGAGAAATTAGCATTAAACCTCACAATTATGCATAAGACTTTCCCATTCATAGAACCTTCCGAAACACAAGACACCAACTTAGCAAACCTTTGACCTTCAAACCAAGAAATACAACCCAAGATAAGTGCAAAGACTACCTGATCGAACTGACTCAGATGATCCATAAGGAACACAGAAATCAATTTCCTCATAACTCTGTCATAACGATCAGTGAAAGAAAACAGGCATATGCCTAGGCACCATATCTCAATCAGAACTCCGAAGACAAGTTCACACCCTCTGATGGTGAACTTGAACACCACACACACTTCCATCAACCGTCTAGTCTGCCAAAAGACTAAATAAAACATGCCGGAAACTTTACAACCCTCACCATCACTTCCCAAGTGATTTACGTCTGATGACAACCAATCAACCAAGAGGTTTAAGGGTCTTAACATCTTGAAGATGAACAGCAGATTACCTGGGAAACACCCAAGGACAATCTGAAACCCTTCACAATGATTAACACTAGGTAGGATAACCTTATCCCCCAACTTGAAATACACACCTGGAGCCTCAAACATCTGCTCCCCAGTATGATTTAATCCTTCACCCACAATATGACTCTGAAAGTCAACTCCAATATGACTCTGAAAGTCAACACCACACTGGAGTGGAACATACACTTTTATCACTCGTGCATCAAAATTAACTGGATCTGAATATAGAGACACTGCTCTAGCATAACTCACCACTTCCTCAGAACTACTGGTTGCACAACCTACTTGAGTAAACTCTCTCTGCTCCACCACAAGGCTTGACAAAGATGTCCCACAGTCCATTACTTCACAAGAAAATGGCTCCTGCAGAATAAAAGTAGATTTCAACATCCTACACACACTGACTCAATGTACACAATGAGAAATACTTACTCCACATGGAATAAGAATCACAACTCCGCAACTTAGATCCAAATGCTACTTTACCACTCTTAATGATTTTACCAAAATTTCCTCCCATGACTTCTGGAGCTGCTTGGAGTACTGTCTGCTCACAATCAATAATAACACTACTAAGTTGGGTCACATCCTCACAGACAACTGAAGAGGGAGGCTCAATGAGTCTCCATCTACTCAACAGAAGCTGATCCTCTGGCTGCTTTCCCACGCTCTCCAAAACTGGATCTACAGTACAGACTGTCTCCTTGCTTCTCTCTGAAATCTTAGGGTCAGTTCTACTCAATGCACATAAATTAAGGGAATCTGAAACGAGCGGGCAAGTAACAGGTAGTTTGACCTCCTCCCCTATTATATCACCTTGACTAGGGTGAGGCGGGGCCTCTACAACAGACTTACTCTCGACAACCGATTCTAAACTTGGAGTGAGCGGGAATACTTCTGCCAACCCGACATCTTGTCCTAAACCATTCACTTGGCTAGAATACAGAGTCGTGGCTTTTAAGTTTCTCTCAACTCCTGGCACAACGTTCGTAGTGAGCGGGCAAGACAATGGTACATGGACATCCTTTCCCAATTTATTGGAATAAAGCAGAGTCATAGTATCAGGCTTACTCTCAACAACTAAATCGGCCACACAGGAATCTGGAACAACCACATCCCACTTCTCCACTGAAGGGGTACTGGAACAAATGCTTGAGTAACAACATCAGAACTGACAACTGGATTTATAATAGTACCGACATCAGCACAGGTAGAATGGACAAAACCATCTTCTACAACAGGTTCATTCATAGAACTAACTTCAGCACAGGCAGAATAAACATGGTCTGCAACTGGCTGTTTACACAAACGGGGATCAATCTCACCCACAACATGATTTATGGCCACATCATTACCCAATATAACATCCACACCTGGGATGGGCAACAGTGTACTAACACCCACAGTGCATAAACTTGGTGTAATGGTGGATCTGAAATTAATGTCTATTAGAGGTACAGTTTTACATCCTGCAACACTCTGAAGAACAACAAACTTTCCAGTCTCTCTCTTTTAAACATCAGAAAGAATACTGGATGAAATTATGGTTTGGGAAGCACCTGTATCACGAAGAATAACCACTGGCTTCCACTTCCCATTAATACACAAAACTTCACCTGAAGACATATATGGTGAATACTGTTTCACCCAATTGGGGTTTACAGTTACATGTTTATTAGTAAGTTTATTTTGCACACCTCTACAATAAATGAGACCAGTTGGTTGTAACTCAGGGTGCAATATAAAACAGGAATTAATTCCATGGCCTTTTCTCTTACAATGGGAACAGGACCTTACAGTGGACACACTGATAGAACCAACTGTAGGTTTAGAAATAACCTTATTATTATTTGACATTCCTGACAATGAAGTAGCAGGATTAGGTTTTGTAAGAGAAGAGCTCATGGGAGTAACTGGAGCACTAGGACTGGATGGATTCTGATAAGGAGTTCGGTGAGCATTATAATTTACTCTACGACTAGACTTAGGTGAAGTGGCCGTAAACTGGGCCTTAGTCAACAACTCATGCTCATCCGCGAGCTTTGACAGCTCATAAATGTCTGTTACATTCTTGTGTTCTACCATAAAAGTAGACAACTTGTCTGGGAGACATGACAATACTTCTTCCATGATAAGAAGATTCTTTAAAGCATCAAAGTCAGTGACTGAAAGTGACTTTAGCCATCTGTTGCAAAAATTCGACTTCTGACGAGTAAAATCTGCTATTGTCTGATCACTTATCCTCCTTAGGTTCCTAAACTTTTGCCTGTGTGCCTCTGGATTTATTTGATATGCATTTAAGATGCTTTTCTTTACAAATTCGTAATCAAAGCTATGAGCGTCAGGTAGGGATGTAAAAACCTCCTGACTACGCCCCTTAAATTGAGACTGCATAATGGCTACCCACTGATCCCTTGGCCAGTTCATACTGATGGCAATTTTATAAAAATGGGCAAAGAAAACCTCAGGATTCTCCTCATTAAACTTGGGTAACTATATACTTATTCATCCTGATGGGATTATTATCACTATTTATTGAAACATTACTAGTATTTCCATGCCCAGCTGCCATACGCTGTGTTTCAAGCCTGAAGTTAGTGTCAGCCATTTGTTGTTGAATCTCTAATTGCCTAGTTTGTTCCTTTTGAGCTTCAAGTTCTAATATTCTCTGTTCTTTTTGAGCATCAAGCTTAGCATTGGCTATTTGCGCTTCTAACTCAAGACGCTTTAACGTCATCTGATCACTCGACTCCTCTCTTAACTCTTCTAGAATTTCTTCATCTAACTCTCCATTCTTAACAAAATGTGTCACAATGACTTTCAATATTTGAGCTTTAACCATTCTATTGTTGGCGGTCAATTCCAAATGATTTGCCATTTGTATTAACTCAGTCTTTTTAAGGCTCTGAATCCCTTCAAAGTCTGGGTGAGCCACCAACGATGCAACTTTCTCCTCCATCGTTACTAACACTTGGCACTTTATTCACAACAATAATTAAAAACAATGGCACTGCACTACACTTCACTGTAAAATTGTCACCACACTGAAAATTTGCTTGGCCTCACTGCACAAACAAAATATATAGGATGACTTACCTCAAAATCGTGAAACGTTGTTACTTGACACACAGGAAGGCTTGCTTGGCACATGGAATAGTTCTTAAGAAACACACAGACACTTAACACACTGGTACCTAGGAAGGCAAGGTTAGATTAGCATAGTTAAGGTTAAGTGGGAACAATATTTCCCGGCACAGGCCCCCATAAATCTTTGTTACCTATCGTTCGTTACGGCTCGTGACCCTACAGCAGCCAAGCTTTAATTACGTCTAGGGATACGAGAAAACTGCTGTTCTCAAGAGCGGGTCACCAGTATAACCCCTTGATAAGTAATGAGCACATAAATAAAAATCTTCCTTTAGGACTGAAGAATAGATACAAAAACTTATAGATATATTCAAGACAGTATAATATAAAAACACAGATGGTAAAGTTAACTTATACAACAAACCAAAAAAATATTGTCATTACACTTAATATAACATAATAAAATATGGCACAACATGAATGTTAAAGACTTAACTCTACAAAGGTGTGAGCTCCCTTGGCCCGTATCAGCTACTGAACTCTCGCTCTGTCGCTACCCATAATCCTCCCCTCCTCTGCCTCACCCAGGATGAGGGATGGAAACTAAAGATTTTTTAATATTTAAAACTAATTGAACAACCACTTGTTCTCAAAACACACAAGAATGCAAATTACAGATAATAGTTACTTACAAAATATATAAGTACAATGCCACCTGTTTAATTGCAGAAAATAAACAATTATATAAACTAAATAAAAGTGACATCTGTAACTCCCAACTGAACAGGTCCAACTTCCCGAATCTAACAGGTATTAGACGTGTGCAAAGCAACCGCGCTCCTGTCCCCACTGACGCTGCCACACCACACGATAATTTACAAAAAACACAATGTGTGTACATATACAGGCAATGATATAATGGAACAAAACAAGTTATTTTAAATTTATATACGTATTCAGCTACGAGTACGTAACACAGCCAGGACCCTGTACGACCGCCAAAAGCCCCGCGCCCGAATGCCAGCCCAGGACATGGTGCCAAAGACGGCAGCAAGCACAGTGAACGTACAAACGTCATGGGCACGGGGATTGACCACAGGCTGGCTAGCCTGCAGGCTGGCTATCAATGAAAATACAGGCAGCTACAAGGAAAGTGTAGAGTTGAAAAATAAACAACTTTCCCTGTCATGAACACTCACCCACCACGTTACTGTAAGTAACATGTGAGTCATGAACACTCACCCACCACGTTACTGTAAGTAACATGCGAGTCATAAACACTCACCCACCACGTTACTGTAAGCAACATGCGAGTCATAAACACTCACCCACCACACTACTGTAAGCAACATGTGAGTCATAAACACGCTTCTTCCCTTAGTTTTATCATTTATATTTAAACAAAACACAAACACGTAGGGCATTATCTTGTTTAACTGAATCTATGCTGCAGGTGCTTTGAGAGAAATCTTAATTTTTAAGTGTTCCAGGAGACGTTTCCTTGCAAGCTTCTCTAGCGCCTAACTGAGAATGGTGGATAATGAAGCTACTGTGTAGTTTAGTGGCTCCTGTGTCCTTTCATTCTGGCACATTGGCACTACATTGGCTGTCTTCCATTCCTTTGGCAACTCTCTCTTTTTCACTGATGAGTCGAAGAGTTAATGGGAGGCTCAAGTCCGCAGCTCCAACTTTCAGTCTCCACAAATACCATTTGTTGCTTACAGTGTAATGGTAGGCGAGTGTTTATGACTCACATGTTACTTACAGTAACGTGGTGGGTGAGTGTTTATGACTCACATGTTACTTACAGTAACGTGGTGGTGAGTGTTTATGACTCACATGTTACTTACAGTAACGTGGTGGGTGAGTGTTTATGACTCACATGTTGCTTACAGTAACGTGGTGGGTGAGTGTTTATGACTCACATGTTACTTACAGTAACGTGGTGGGTGAGTGTTTATGACTCACATGTTGCTTACAGTAACGTGGTGGGTGAGTGTTTATGACTCACATGTTGCTTTCACTTTGACTTCAAACCTTCACCATAATGAACCACTAATTTAAGCTGGTATGGTGTCCAAACAGCTTAGTGTCAGCACACAAGCAAGCAAACGACGTCACCTTACTCAGCAAGAATCCTTCTCTCAATATGCAGTTTTTGCTGGTATTACACTACACACACACACACACACACGTTATATATAACGTGTGGGTATATACCCCCACCCCCCCCCTCACATCTAATTAGTTAAAAAAAAATCTATATTATTTTAAGTTTTGCCCAAAATGTTTTGTGTGATAGTGGCTTCATTATAAGTAGTAAGTGTAACTCCTGTCCTTCCAATTGTACATTATTCTTACGTTCTTTGTTCACACACATTATTTTGAATAAACATTATTAGTATTATTATTCTATAGGCTAATATTCACACCCCAACAATGGCATAAGCATATAATTCATCCCTAACAATTCCAAAGGCATATGTCCATACCCCAAAAATTATCGAGGCCTATGTCCACACTGAACAATTCCATAGGCCTGGGTGCACACCCCAACAATACCAGTCCCCAACAAAACCATTCAAAAGGCCTATATCCACACCTGAACATATGATTCACCCCAACAATTCCAAAGGCCCATGTCCACACCCCCAACAATTCCACAGGCCTTAGTCCACAACCCAGCAGTTCCATACACCCATGTCCACACCCCAAACTATGGGGTGTATAGGCCTATGTAAGACAATGGTGGAGCAGAAAGTACTCCAGTACTTACGGAGGATGATGAGAGTGCGAGGAACAAGGTGGTCAGGTGGAGCCAGTGACTCCTTCCTTCAACAGTTTTGTCTCTCCCTCGTGGTATATATCCTCAATGTCTTCAGTGGTGTGGCCTCACCACACACTTACACTGCCATAAGTGTCCTGAGAGTACTGTGGGAGGGACAATTTGGCGGGTATTGTGGACACAGGTGACCGTCTCTAAGACAGTGAGGAGCGTCAGTGTTATCTTCTTCATGATGGTAGCTGCATTTCTTATCAGAGTTGTTATCGTGTTGGTAGTGATTGCGTGGCGACATTGTTATCAGTTGAGGCGTGGCAGTGTTATCTCACGGGTCGTCGTCTACACCTCGTGTAGCAGCTTGGCTTTTGTTGTGATGACGTCACTCGCTCGCCATCTTGCTCCGTACATTTTCTTTGGTTACTGATCTCTGCCGAAACTGACTTTTTAATTGTCTTTATTTATATACACAGGAGTTTGTTTATTTATTTATATATATACAAGAAGGTACAATAGGTTTATGAGAGTACATAACATTGATGTTTTTACATTCATGTAAAGCCACTAGCACACATAGCGTCTCGGGCAGGTCCTTAATCTAACAGATAATTTTAAGTAGGTAAATTGTAGCTAAATTGAGAAAAGTTAATAGTTACATTGTAAGGAAATTTGAGGATTATTATTAGGTACATTGTAGTAAAATTTGCGTTCAACATAACCATGATAAGATGATGGCAAGATACAACGGTGAAGTTATATGGCTTAGACACATATTTTGGGGCAGCACAAGATACAACAGTGAAGTTATATGGCTTAGACACATATTTTGGGGCAGCACAAGATACAACGGTGAAGTTATATGGCTTAGACACATATTTTGGGGCAGCACAAGATACAGTGCGAGTGTGAAGCACTAGGTAGAAAACTATGAAGATGAAATTAGGTACTTTTTGGTGGTACTTTTGAATAAGCGGTAGGATGCACAGCTTTTTAATTCATTAGGGAGTGAGTTCATAGACTATGTCCCTTTATTTGCGTAAAGTGTTTATACAGAGTTAGTTTGACTCTGGAGATATCAAAGAGATATTTATTTCTGGTGTGGTGATAGTGAGTTCTATAACATCTGTCAAAGAAAAGTTTCAGATCAGAGTCTCCGTGTGATGAATGGGGGGGGGTATGGTTTAGTATAGGGGGGGGGGGGCTGTGTAGCATGTGTGCAGATGTGTATATTGAGGTGCAAGTAAAGGTGTATGGTAAAGTGTATGTATTGGGAGCGTAGAGTTGTACAGGTGCATCTACATCCGCCACCAAGATAACGTTAATAAAACGAGACTAAAACCAGTGCACTAAAACAGAAGTGATAAACAAACAGGGAAAAAGGAGGAATCCCCTCCTCCATTTTAAACCTAGACCCAAATGTCACAGAAACAAGGTTATCGCGAATAACCGAACTCAATTACGGGCTCACCATAGCCTGTGCTACATGGACACTTCGTTCTGAGTAGCTAAATCTGAAACAACAACAAATTTCCTTATTATTTATGGGTTATTCATGCCCGTGCCACCTCTTGGGTGGCTTAATCTTTATCAATCAATCCCTTATTATGATGGTCTCAGAACAATGCTGGGATCACCTATATGGACGCGTCGAGAGAATCTAAGAATGGAAACCAACTTACCAGCCTTAGAAAACATGATCAAACAAAGGATAGCCGCCATAACAGCAAAACTTGTTGGAACCATCGCCAGACTGCCAATCAAAGACAGCATACACAGATCGCTTCAGAGAAACCTTCAATAAAGAACAAGTGCATGGACGGATAATCTGGCCAAGATTCTAGAGAAAGTGGACTTGAAATGGGCCACTAAATACAAAGGAGCAGACAGACCATATCAACACTTTCGGCAGCCTCCTCCATGGGAATAATCGAGTCTAAATATCATCATTGAAGGATTACCAGTTACAAAATCAGCATGTGACTCGCAGAGGATCAAAGCAGCCATAGACCTCAGACCTCAAGACCTACAACGATTCACATCATCACAGACGGATCAGTTGATCAAGAAAAAGGTTCTGCTGGGGCAGCAGTTTACACTACCAACCATGAAGCTTACTGGAGCATGAATAGTGGGTGCTCAACATTGCAAACAGAATTATATGCCCTGAAGGAGGCCATAAACTATTCAATTGAGAATAATTTACATGATGTCATCATTCATACCGACTAAATCTTTGCTCCAGGCATTGTTATCCAGTCAGCAGAGATAATATACAACTCCTCACAGAAATTCAACATACAGGAAAAGAAGCTCATAATCTAGTGCTGTCAATCACCCTAAATTGGATACCAAGTCACATTGGCACAGATGGTAATGAAAAGGCAGACTCACTAGCAAAAACTGCCACTGCTCTACCTGTTGTACAGGTAGAAATACCTCCAAGTTTTTCACAGATTAAGGAGCAAATCAAGAAGAAAATACTCAATTATCAAAAGTTGCCACAGAGCCAAAGTATCGGAAGGAAGATCCACTGGTGCTCTAAGAACCACATCCGACGGACATTCACCATACGTTCAAAAGAGTTTGCAGATGCAACGTGTGAGGGCAGTGGGGCGGAAGTCCTTAGAGACCCTGGTTTCCGAATAGGAAGAACAAGTGCCTCGAGCCGGTCCTCAGGGACTGACGCCGACTCCCCAAATACGGTTATAGATACAGTAAATACTGAAATGCACATGGAGGGAGATGATGCAGCATCTCATGATGAATGTCATCTGAGCCTTGTGACACTGCACTTATGCATTTGAGGGTACCAAGCCCAGCACCTATTGCAAAGTACAGGAGAGGGAATGTACTCCTGAACGGAGCATCTGGCACCAGCAAGAATTATAGAAGGCGGAAGGGACCTACTATCAAAAGTGATCGTCACAACTCGAAGAGGCTGATGACGACATCCACATGGGGGCCAAGTGACCGTATCAACCTGGAGGACAGAATGGCCTTAGGCTTCAAGGATATGTTTAATATCTTCGTGGCAGTCTTTCAGTTCCCCAACACCATTCGCAATATGGTGTGGGCAGATTATAGTGCCAATACTGACATTTAACCAGGTATTTTTGGAGATCCTAACAGGGGTCTTCCCAATGTTGAACAATGCGACTAAGCCGGCAGCTGCTTCCTGAGAAGGAACAGTAATGACACGTGTACCAGAGCGAGTGGGGTTAAAAGTAACAGTTTTCCCCTGAAAGAATGAGCTGTTTATGGAGGAAGAAATTATCAGGCCGTGTAGAATCCAGATGGTCGAGATCAAAGTATTTAGTCCACGTAGCAGGACCAAACAAGGCGTGGAACATATTAGCATTGGCAGGAATCATGTGAGTGCAACTGTGGGGGGTTGGCACCAAGCACCTCCAGTAAGTGGAGGGGTAAATGGCCCTGTTGTCACAATGAGAGAAGGAGCCACTCCAGGTGATGAGGTGGTCATCCCTTGGGTTTTGGGACTCAACCCTACCAAAGAGGTGGGGAGGGGGGGGGGGACCGGAAGGGTGTAGTTAGGAGGGTCAAATGAGTAGCTAGGTTTGAGCCCAATGTAGCAGGGGCTACATAGCCCAGTCTTCCAACACAGTCCGACTTAGGGGCTTGGTCGCCCACTCCACACGCCTGGGAAGTTATAAGAGGATCATTCAGTGGCATAACAATGAGCAGGTAATAATTTCATTCAAGAATAAGCCCCCATACCCTTCATGGAGCCACAATTAGGAGGATAGAACACCCAACAAGATGGGGCTCCCCCCCCCCAGGGGTGCATCATGAGTATACACCCCGCAATCGTCACCTAAAGAACCTTCAGTCCATCGAAATTGGGTTGAGCAACGAAGGCGAGGATTGACAATAGAAGCGTCCCCTCCCTCACAGCGTCGGGTACCACAGTTTTACGGGTGAAAGTGTGCCTTCCCAAACATCCGGGCGTCAAAACAGAAGATGTTCGAAAGAATATTCAAGAATGGCAAAAGGTCAGCGGGAAATGACAATTAGAAAGGAGATGGGGAAGGCAAAATGAAACATAAGGGAGAGGAAATAGTATCCAGCAAAATTAGTGAAGACGGCAGAGGACTGTCCCATGGAGCATCACACCCTGGCAGCTGCCCACCAAGCTCCCTCACTACGACAACGGGCTGGAAAGGTAGGTGGGGGGGGGGGGGGGTGACCATAAGACTTCAAAAGTACAGAAGAAATGCTGTCCCATGGACCATCACACTGACAGCAGCCCACCAAGCCTCCTCACGACAACAACGGGCTGGAAAGTGAGCCCGTTGAAAGTGAGAAAGGACACTATATGCCTCTGACGAGGTCTTCAAGGCACCACTAGCCCTTACGCTATCTGCCGTTATGGAGCCGTCTTCAAATGCTCCACCTCTGTAGCGCACTCGCTACTACGCTCATCCGCCAATGTCCAAAGCGCTCACCTAGCCCCACTGGCTAGCACCTTCCAATAGTGAAGTCCACAGTACCCAACAACAGCACTCAACTAGCCCTATTGGCTAGCATCTCCAGGAGTGAAGTCCAACGCCCTCAACTAGCCCAACTGGCTAGCCCCTCCAGAAGTAAAGGCCACAGCGTCACACTAGCCAGCACCTCAGGTCGACCTAAGCACTCTTCCACTCTCCTGGCTTCACTGCCTTCCATTGCCTGTCCCTGGTTGGTCGTCACCTTCCAGCTCAGCCGACTATAAGATGGGAACCTACAATTAACAGGAGGGTCAACTGCTATAATTCGGCACCTAGATCGTAGATGGCGCCGAGGTCCGTCACACCCAACATTCCAGTGTAAACAAGAGGCTGGGTTGATATATTTGGAGGACAGTGTGAAGCCCAGACTGTTACTGGGTCTCAGCCAGCAAGGGAGGCGCCACGCTGCCAGATGCATCAGTGTGAACTTTGTCCCAACATCACAGTGGAGTGTTTAAGGCACTCAACAACGGGTCGTTAGCAGTGTCTCCTATGACCAACTGCTCATACCTTTCCATGCATGTAATATTCTTTTGTCTTAGTGTCGAGAATGGCTGATCTTGATTACCTCAGGGAATGTTACTGATGAACAATCGTCAAGGGACTTTCCAATATTAGATATATATGTGCAAGTTTGTGTACCCTTTATTGTTGTCCATTATGTAGAGTGTTTGACCATATGTTGATTTATTTTTGTCCAGGAAGGGAAGGTTATGTCGTGAAGTTATTGAGCACATGAACACATTAGATGTATGTACAGTTTTGACCAGAGGTTCACTTCAATTACAGAGGAGACAGTCACATGTGATATAAGACAATTAACAGCATGTTTGTGACATGACGTTGATGAGAGTTCAAGAAGAGTACACTGAGGGGTTGTGGGTCCAGCCTCAGTTAATATCATTATTTCCCATCATCACTTATTTGTATGTTCTATTTTTTGACTTGGGAGTTTATTTCCTACCTCTGCAGGCGTGGAAGTAAATCAAGAGTAATTAAAGCCCATCCTTATTTCTTAAATACATATAGATACTAATCAGGATGGGAAGAATCAAATTAGTGAGAAAATCCGTAGGATCAGTGATGAGGATTCGAACCTATGTGGTGGGGTATTCCCACGCACACACCCCAGACAATCAGGCCACGACATGGAAAGGGACTGCAATCTGGAGTTCTGCCGAACACACGAGGGTTCCCAAGGCTTCTACTGAAGCCGGACCAGGATTTTCACACATTCCCCCCCCCCCCCAACGCACTCTGACAAAGTGCATGGGGGGTAATCACATGTTAGTGTCATTACTCTGTGTATTAAAAGAGGAGCATCAGAGGTAGTACATTCCTAGATGACAGCGAGAGTGCATGGGGTGATTGTGTGAAAATCTCCCTAGAGTGCATGGGGAATTGTGTGAAAATCCCCAGAGTGCATGGGAGGGGGGGGGGAGGATTGTGTGAAAATCTCCCTAGAGTGCATGGGGGATTGTGTGAAAATCCACCAGAGTGCATGGGGGGATTGTGTGAAAATCCTGGTCAGGCTTCAGTGGAAGCCTCAGGACATTCTCGTGTGTTCAGCAGAACTCCAGGTTGCAGTCCTTTTCCATGTTGTGGCCTGATTGTCTGAGGCATGTGCATTGGACTACCAAACACATAGGTTGTTAGTGTGATTACTCGCTGTGAATCAAATTAGTATTGGTGAGGATTGCTAAACATGCCCTCGTACTAATTTTTTAGGCTTACGCTAATTTCTTTGTCGTCCTCTGTGCATGAACCTTCGTTTATAATAATAGGTCCAATACTGGAGGAGATTTTTATTACGATTTCACATTCTTGAATAAATATTCTGGACTGTTCTTTATCTCATGAGTGGCTTTCTGTTCTAATTTACAAGACTTTACAAGAATGTAAAAACATCATTGCTATGTATTCCTATAAGCCCAATGTACCTTCTTGTATATAAATAAATGGCATTTCTTCAATCTGGTATGGTTGGTGGACGTATGGTTGATGTGAGGCCTCACCAGGTGACTCTCTGCGGGTGTTACTGGCATCAGTGAAGTGCCAGAAGCAGAGCTTTCTTTCCTTCACAGTTGAGGGGAGGAACCAGTGGAGCTGGGGGTGCCCAAAGCCTCACAGGGACAACGACTATCCAAAGTGGACCTCTGGGCTCATATTGCTGCTCAGCAACGACAGCAGTGATTCTTGTTGACACTCCCAAGCTGGGTGAGAAAGAACTAAGAAATAATCCCCACCTGTTATGATATAAGGTTATTGACTCCCAATAATATATAAATATATTGTGACGATAATCTCTTTATAGAAAGATTGAGCCTGCTCTTCCCTACAAAGTACGTCACTATACAAGATAATATAGAAGATACGTCCACCAAATATCTCCAAAACGTTTTGCCCAGAGAGCAAAACGTATCCAGCACACCGGCACACCTGCTAGCTACCACCGCCGTAACCAGCAAACTGCTCATCCTTTGCCTGCCTGTCGCTGATTGGATGGTGTCCCGTCGCACCTGCCCTCCGCCCTCCACCACAAGTCGATGTCTGGGCTGCAGTGCTCCAGTATCGTCAGAATATCTCAGTGCTCCAAGCAGTTGACATCTCTCTCTGGTAGACTAAGCCTTGGCTTTCGTGTACTAAGGGAGGTGGCAGCTCGAAGCCGATATTCCACCACCACTTTATTTTGCTATCACTGTACTCACTTGTCTTAACGTAACTTTTCATTTGCCAGTGATTATTCATATTATTTTGTTTGTTGACTTGTCTTTCATATTTTATATGATTAACTTTATTCATGTCTTGTTTTTCTAAAGTAATTAAAATTTCATTGTTAATTTACTTGTGTTTTGTGTGTCTTCCCATTACCTTACCACAGACGAAAGCTCCAGCTTTTCTCTTTTTTTTCTATAATGTGACGAGGCCCTGCCCCTAGCTTTTGAAACAGCCGAACAGCAACGCTTTACCGTCACAATATATATATGTATGTATATATATATATATATGTCGTACCTAGTAGCCAGAACGCACTTCTCAGCCTACTATGCAAGGCCCGATTTGCCTAATAAGCTAAGTTTTCCTGAATTAATATATTTTCTCTAATTTTTTTCTTATGAAATGATAAAGCTACCCATTTCATTATGTATGAGGTCAATTTTTTTTATTGGAGTTAAAATTAACGTTGATATATGACCGAACCTAACCAACCCTACCTAACCTAACCTAACCTATCTTTATAGGTTAGGTTAGGTTAGGTAGCCGAAAAAGTTAGGTTAGGTTAGGTTAGGTAGGTTAGGTAGTCGAAAAACAATTAATTCATGAAAACTTGGCTTATTAGGCAAATCGGGCCTTGCATAGTAGGCTGAGAAGTGCGTTCTGGCTACTAGGTACGACATATATATATATATATATATATATATATATATATATATATATATATATATATATATATATATATATATATATATATATATATATTAGTATATTTTGGTAGCAGTCTTTCCTGTAGACATATATTATTAAATATGACCGAAAAAGTAAGATTAATAATTCTAACATGAATTTTCTCAATCTTTCGTACATTACGCTTCACTGTTGGAGGTAAATCAAAAATCACTTCTCCAAAATTCATTTTTATTTCTAGTCTGACGCGACACGGGCGCGTTTCGTAAAACTTATTACATTTTCAAAGACTTCACAAATACACAACTGATTAGAACTTGCGTTTCCCTGATTTTATATCTACATTTGAGTGAGGTGGGAAGGGTGATGTGGCATTAACACAAGACAGAACACTAGGGGATATTAATAGGGTATTAAAAGTATCAACACAAGACAGAACAGAAACAATGGGTATTGAATAGAAGTGTTTGTAGAAAGCCTATTGGTCCATATTTCTTGATGCTTCTATATTGGAGCGGAGTCTTGAGGTGGGTAGAATATAGTTGTGCAATAATTGGCTGTTGATTGCTGGTGTTGACTTCTTGATGTGTAGTGCCTCACAAACGTCAAGCCGCCTGCTATCGCTGTATCTATCGATGATTTCTGTGTTGTTTACTAGGATTTCTCTGGCGATGGTTTGGTTATGGGAAGAGATTATATGTTCCTTAATGGAGCCCTGTTGCTTATGCATCGTTAAACGCCTAGAAAGAGATGTTGTTGTCTTGCCTATATACTGGGTTTTTTGGAGCTTACAGTCCCCAAGTGGGCATTTGAAGGCATAGACGACGTTAGTCTCTTTTAAAGCGTTCTGTTTTGTGTCTGGAGAGTTTCTCATGAGTAGGCTGGCCGTTTTTCTGGTTTTATAGTAAATCGTCAGTTGTATCCTCTGATTTTTGTCTGTAGGGATAACGTTTCTATTAACAATATCTTTCAGGACCCTTTCCTCCGTTTTATGAGCTGTGGAAAAGAAGTTCCTGTAAAATAGTCTAATAGGGGGTATAGGTGTTGTGTTAGTTGTCTCTTCGGAGGTTGCATGGCTTTTCACTTTCCTTCTTATGATGTCTTCGATGAAACCATTGGAGAAGCCGTTATTGACTAGGACCTGCCTTACCCTACAGAGTTCTTCGTCGACTTGCTTCCATTCTGAGCTGTGGCTGAGAGCACGGTCGACGTATGCGTTAACAACACTCCTCTTGTACCTGTCAGGGCAGTCGCTGTTGGCATTTAGGCACATTCCTATGTTTGTTTCCTTAGTGTAGACTGCAGTGTGGAAACCTCCGCCCTTTTCCATGACTGTTACATCTAGAAAAGGCAGCTTCCCATCCTTTTCCGTCTCGTAAGTGAAACGCAGCACGGAACTCTGCTCAAATGCCTCCTTCAGCTCCTGCAGATGTCTGACATCAGGTACCTGTGTAAAAATGTCGTCAACATACCTGCAGTATATGGCCGGTTTCAAGTTCATGTCGACTAAGACTTTTTGCTCGATGGTACCCATGTAGAAGTTTGCAAACAGGACACCTAGGGGAGAACCCATGGCGACCCCATCTACTTGCTTATACATGTGCCCATCCGGGCTCAAGAAGGGTGCCTCTTTAGTACAAGCTTGGAGTAGTTTCCTCAGAATACTTTCTGGCATGTCAAGAGGAGTACAGGCTGGATCACGATACACTCTGTCGGCTATCATTCCGATTGTCTCGTCCACAGGTACGTTGGTAAACAGCGATTCTACGTCCAACGAGGCTCTTATCCCTGTGGCCTGTGCGCCCCGCAGTAAGTCCACAAATTCCTTTGGAGACTTCAGGCTGAAGGCGCAAGGAACATAAGGAGTCAGCAGGCCGTTGAGTCGCTTCGCCAGTCTGTACGTGGGTGTGGGTATCTGGCTAATGATTGGCCGAAGTGGGTTTCCAGGCTTGTGCGTTTTGACATTTCCATACGCATATCCAGGTTTATATTCCCCAATGATCTTTGGCAGGTGGAGTCCGGATTTTTTGGCGTTCACAGTTTCGATCAGTTTGTTGACCTTTGCTTTTAATTCGGCTGTAGTGTCCTTCGTTACCCTTTGGAACTTAGTTTGGTCAGAGAGTATGATGTTCATTTTCGCCAGATATTCGTCTTTTTTAAGAATGACATATATTGGCGACTTGTCACCTCTCCTGACAACTATCTCCTTGTTCTCACGAAGGCTTTTAGCTGCCGCTTTAAGCTCGGGGGACAGTATGGTGCTTCTGTAGTTGCCTCGATTCTTTCCTCCTTCTGCAATAAGTTCTGCTTGTAAGGTATCTTTGGTAGTGACCTTCTTTTGTGTCTCGAGGTCGAATATGTCGTCCAACAGAATTTCCAACTCTACTTTCCGGGCCATTTCACTCGGTCTGGACATAACATGACAGTTTATGCCCAGATTTAGGAGAGTGACTTGGTCCTCAGTGAGGTTAATTCCTGCAAGGTTCAGGAAGCCATCTCTTGGTCGTGGAATTGCCATAGGTCCTCCATATAATGTTGTTAGTTTCTTGATAATCCTTGTTTCAGTGCTGAGGTGATGTTGGTCTGTGAGGATGTCGAGGTGTTGTTCAATGTGGGTACGGATACTATGGTCGATGTTGCTATTTCTCCACTCGTTTGTAGCATGAAGTAGTTGCGTTTTGTTGTCTTTGATTTCATTCTCTGCCTTGTATATCTGATCACGAATCAGATCCTGGCGATATTTTATCGTGAAGGCTTGATTCCTTGCTGCTGGGTCGTGCACTTTAACATTAGTATATTTTGGTAGCAGTCTTTCCTGTAGACATATATTATTAAATATGACCGAAAAAGTAAGATTAATAATTCTAACACGAATTTTCTCAATCTTTCGTACATTACGCTTCACTGTTGGAGGTAAATAAAAAATCACTTCTCCAAAATTCATTTTTATTTCTAGTCTGACGCGACACGGGCGCGTTTCGTAAAACTTATTACATTTTCAAAGACTTCACAAATACACAACTGATTAGAACTTGCGTTTCCCTGATTTTATATCTACATTTGAGTGAGGTGGGAAGGGTGATGTGGCATTAACACAAGACAGAACACTAGGGGATATTAATAGGGTATTAAAAGTATCAACACAAGACAGAACAGAAAGAATGGGTATTGAATAGAAGTGTTTGTAGAAAGCCTATTGGTCCATATTTCTTGATGCTTCTATATTGGAGCGGAGTCTTGAGGTGGGTAGAATATAGTTGTGCAATAATTGGCTGTTGATTGCTGGTGTTGACTTCTTGATGTGTAGTGCCTCGCAAACGTCAAGCCGCCTGCTATCGCTGTATCTATCGATGATTTCTGTGTTGTTTACTAGGATTTCTCTGGCGATGGTTTGGTTATGGGAAGAGATTATATGTTCCTTAATGGAGCCCTGTTGCTTATGCATCGTTAAACGCCTAGAAAGAGATGTTGTTGTCTTGCCTATATACTGGGTTTTTTGGGGCTTACAGTCCCCAAGTGGGCATTTGAAGGCATAGACGACGTTAGTCTCTTTTAAAGCGTTCTGTTTTGTGTCTGGAGAGTTTCTTATGAGTAGGCTGGCCGTTTTTCTGGTTTTATAGTAAATCGTCAGTTGTATCCTCTGATTTTTGTCTGTAGGGATAACGTTTCTATTAACAATATCTTTCAGGACCCTTTCCTCCGTTTTATGAGCTGTGGAAAAGAAGTTCCTGTAAAATAGTCTAATAGGGGGTATAGGTGTTGTGTTAGTTGTCTCTTCGGAGGTTGCATGGCTTTTCACTTTCCTTCTTATGATGTCTTCGATGAAACCATTGGAGAAGCCGTTACTGACTAGGACCTGCCTTACCCTACAGAGTTCTTCGTCGACTTGCTTCCATTCTGAGCTGTGGCTGAGAGCACGGTCGACGTATGCGTTAACAACACTCCTCTTGTACCTGTCAGGGCAGTCGCTGTTGGCATTTAGGCACATTCCTATGTTTGTTTCCTTTGTGTAGACTGCAGTGTGGAAACCTCCGCCCTTTTCCATGACTGTTACATCTAGAAAAGGCAGCTTCCCATCCTTTTCCGTCTCGTAAGTGAAACGCAGCACGGAACTCTGCTCAAATGCCTCCTTCAGCTCCTGCAGATGTCTGACATCAGGTACCTGTGTAAAAATGTCGTCAACATACCTGCAGTATATGGCCGGTTTCAAGTTCATGTCGACTAAGACTTTTTGCTCGATGGTACCCATGTAGAAGTTTGCAAACAGGACACCTCATAAAACGTGTCCAAACAGGACACTCATAAAACGGAGGAAAGGGTCCTGAAAGATATTGTTAATAGAAACGTTATCCCTACAGACAAAAATCAGAGGATACAACTGACGATTTACTATAAAACCAGAAAAACGGCCAGCCTACTCATGAGAAACTCTCCAGACACAAAACAGAACGCTTTAAAAGAGACTAACGTCGTCTATGCCTTCAAATGCCCACTTGGGGACTGTAAGCTCCAAAAAACCCAGTATATAGGCAAGACAACAACATCTCTTTCTAGGCGTTTAACGATGCATATGCAACAGGGCTCCATTAAGGAACATATAATCTCTTCCCATAACCAAACCATCGCCAGAGAAATCCTAGTAAACAACACAGAAATCATCGATAGATACAGCGATAGCAGGCGGCTTGACGTTTGCGAGGCACTACACATCAAGAAGTCAACACCAGCAATCAACAGCCAATTATTGCACAACTATATTCTACCCACCTCAAGACTCCGCTCCAATATAGAAGCATCAAGAAATATGGACCAATAGGCTTTCTACAAACACTTCTATTCAATACCCATTGTTTCTGTTCTGTCTTGTGTTGATACTTTTAATACCCTATTAATATCCCCTAGTGTTCTGTCTTGTGTTAATGCCACATCACCCTTCCCACCTCACTCAAATGTAGATATAAAATCAGGGAAACGCAAGTTCTAATCAGTTGTGTATTTGTGAAGTCTTTGAAAATGTAATAAGTTTTACGAAACGCGCCCGTGTCGCGTCAGACTAGAAATAAAAATGAATTTTGGAGAAGTGATTTTTGATTTACCTCCAACAGTGAAGCGTAATGTACGAAAGATTGAGAAAATTCGTGTTAGAATTATTAATCTTACTTTTTCGGTCATATTTAATAATATATATATATATATATATATATATATATATATATATATATATATATATATATATATATATATATATATATATATATATATATGTCGTACCTAGTAGCCAGAACGCACTTCTCGGCCTAATATGCAAGGCCCGATTTGCTTAATAAGCCAAGTTTTCCTGAATTAATATATTTTCTCTAATTTTTTTCTTATGAAATGATAAAGCTACCTATTTCATTATGTATGAGGTCAATTTTATTTTATTGGCGTTTAAATTAACGTAGATATATGACCGAACCTAACCAACCCTACCTAACCTAACCTAACCTATCTTTATAGGTTAGGTAGCCGAAAAAGTTAGGTTAGGTTAGGTTAGGTAGGTTAGGAAGTCGAAAAATCATTAATTCATGAAAACTTGGCTTATTAGGTAAATCGGGCCTTGCATAGTAGGCTGAGAAGTGCATTCTGGCTACTAGGTACGGCATATATATATGTTAAGCGGGAGTAACCTACAGCATCAATGTAAAACATAGCCTGGCCAAATATCAATAAGTGTCTAGGGGAGTGAAAGGCTCACAAAAAATATTCCAGTTTACTGGGCATTAACATAACATAAAAAAGAATACAATCTATAAACTCACACTCAATGATTTATCCAGCTTCTCAAAGCTGGGCATGATCATCAACAGGTCTCAAAACTGCATACAATCAGCACTAGCTGACGCCAGGCTCTATCGTGGCGCAGTGGGACACTAGCGCCTATTATGCTGCTAATACCAATACAGGGTGGTGGTGGTGGTGTCACAATCATTAACAAATGAGGTATGAGGAATCAATATCATATACAGCACAATGGCATCACTTAAGATCCTCAGCTACCCACCTCACTAAGATATATAACAGCACCTATCACCTGGTATAAAGGATGCACAATGGTAGAACTGATCCATGGTATACATTACTGCAACATGACAAATATCCTAGCAGTCAAATGACACAAATAAGGTCACAAAACCCGGACCGTAGCGGCAACACATGCGCTCGACTGAGAACTCTTGTTGGCAAAGGATTTTTCAGTAACATAAAATATACTCGTAGTTTTTATATTGCCTTTATACAATCTGTTCTTAATTATTATGCCTTGCATCTTCTTAATTTTTCTCCTAAACAATTACAAGGCCTAGATGTAGTACAGAATGATGCCATGCGCATCATCCTGGGTTGTCCTAGAACTGTCAGAATTGTTAACTTGAGAAAGGAACTAAACTTCCCTTCAATTTACGAAAGAATAGTTCTATTTAATACTATGTTTTGCGCCAAAACTTTGAAAAATAATGGTCCCCCCAGCTCTATTCAAATTAAATTGAGATCTATTCTAAACAATTCTGACTGTTCCCTCAATCCGCCGCAAAAAGCTCCCTACAGTGTGTGGCTCAGTTGTTGTGTCTATAATCTATTGAAACTGAATGTGTCTCTTAACCCTGATAAAACTGTTCACTATATTCCCCCTTGGAAAGAAGTGGAGGTCTCTCGGCATTATACCCCCCATCAGTGTAAAACAAATGTATAACACTGACATTTTGAGATGTATAACATTAGAAGCTATTGACAGTCATCTTCAAATTCTCAAACCGACTGAATCCTATGCCTTTACTGATGCCTCTGCGCAGTTAGGCACTGGTAGAACAGGTTGTGCATGTGCAGTATGTGAAGGGAATGAAATGATCATGTCTAGTACAAAGAGATTGAACTGGGCAAGCACGACACAGACCGAGCTATTGGGCATTTATCTAACCGCTGAATACCTTAAGCTCAATGGTGGTGGAGTTATTTTCTGTGACTCTAAAAGTGCTCTGCAGTCCTTAAATAACCCATCACAATGTATGTTGGAAGTAGCTTGTAATATTAAATGGAATGTAATTTTTGCCAATGATAATAACTCTTGTATAAAATTTGTGTGGATCCCATCCCATGTTGGAGTTGGAAAACATGACTTTGTAGATCGATTGGCCAATGAGGCTTGTAGGAAAGAAAACATTGATTATGACTTTGGACTATGTAATGCAATTATTAATAACATACAAATTAAAGAAATTACTTCAGATTTAGAAGAACTAAGAAATGCCCAGAGGCCTGAAAGCTGCAGTATTAAAAGTTATGACAAGTTTTGTAATAATAGGTATTTGAATGGTCAGCACAGTAACCGAACCAGGCAATGTGATGTAGTCATTGAGCGAATTCGCCTTGGCTATAGACACATCTGGCAGGTTAGTGAGGCTGAGCCACTACCAGAATACTCAGATTGTAAATTCTGTGATAAACCTTTAATGCATTCACTAGAACACTATATTGTTGAATGTGAAACCGTAAAGGACTTTAGACCTCCTGGCCTCTTGTACCACCAACTGTGTAACTATTTTATTGACTCAGGTGTTCTGGACGACATCCTAACAATTTATCCAAAATTTGCTTGTCCATTTTAAAGAATGAAGAACAATTTTTATTTATATCACTTCTAAGCTGCATCACTTATGAACCATCCCTGCTCTTGTGTGGCAGTGCACAATAGAAAGTTGTTTTCACATATCCATACATTAAAACATTGATTGTAACCATTATATATATGTGCTTCAGCCTACAGTTTAGACCTATTGTCTTATGTATGACCCTCTGTCCTGCATGACAGTGAATACCAGCATTATCCTCACTTTAATAAGACTTTATCAAAATCCTCAGATTAGGCAAAATTGTAATTATTTTTGTCAATAAAGATGTTAATAATAATAATCAACTGAGAAAATCAAAGAGTGACAGCCCAGAGCCATGCTGGCCGGGAGCGACACTGTATCCACCTCTATGAGTCAGCTGACTCCTCTCTTTCAAATATCTCAAGCTCATATACAGACATACCTCGATCAAGAACTTCTAATTCATATATCAACAAAATAAAGACTATAATACACAACCTTACATATCAATAATTCAGTACATTAAAGATTATATCATGATATAAAAATATGTGAACAAAGAATTCATATTGGCAAGACATGGTAACACTGGCGGGAGAGGGGAGGAGGGGTTAAGGGAGGATTTCAAGACGTCTGCCAACCAGCCATTATACATAAGTATACATGAATACAATATAAAGTATATATATATATACATGTGTGTATCAAAACTATGTTCATATGGTATATATCTCACAGTGCCAAAATCTAATTTACTGTTAGAGGACAATGTAATGCACAATAATGAAAGGGAAATTACACAGTATACATGACAGTAATACATCCGAGACCTAAATTTATACATTCTCCATCATAGTTCACATAATATTTCCTATACAGCATTATGTAGCATTCCATAATATAAGTATATACGGATGTTTTTCAAGCTACATGACATTAGGCTACTACTATTCACTAGACTTCTAATATATATCCACAAATACATGGCAAGGACTTATGGTACAGATATATAATATACATAGATATATGTGGCATACATTGGCAATACACATTTAATTCTAGTGTGCTGACAAAAAGAGAATACCTACATAAATTAATATTCATGATACTAGGCTAATCAGCCAAGACCTCACTATACAGTTTGAGCACATCATACCCCAGCTACAGTATGATCATATTGGTGTATGTGTGGTCATAACACCACCTCACACCCATATGGTGATAACACAACACACCATGGTCCAGTATGGTAATATCACAACACACCATGGACCAGTATGGTAATATCACAACACACCATGGTCCAGTATGGTAATATCACAACACACCATGGACCAGTATGGTAATATCACAACACACCATGGACCAGTATGGTAATATCACAACACACCATGGACCAGTATGGTAATATCACAACACATCATGGTCCAGTATGGTAATATCACAACACACCATGGACCAGTATGGTAATATCACAACACACCATGGTCCAGTATGGTAATATCACAACACATCATGGTCCAGTATGGTAATATCACAACACACCATGGACCAGTATGGTAATATCACAACACACCATGGTCCAGTATGGTAATATCACAACACACCATGGACCAGTATGGTAATATCACAACACACCCGAGTGATAGTGAAGTGATGGTAGTATAGTAGTGGTAGTGAGGTGATGGTGATATGACAGTGATGGTGATATAGTAGTGATGGTGAGGTAGTGGTACTGTAGCAGTGATAGTGATATAACAGTGAATGTAAGGAGGAAATCTATCAGAGTGAGGTGATAATGCGGTGAAAGTGAAATGATGTTGGTGTAGCAGTGACAGTGTTATGTGATAGTGAGATGTTGGTGATATAACAGTGACAACAGCTGTCATATAGTGACACCAACAATTTGTTACTCAACATGGTCAGTATATGACCCCAAGTGTGGGGCCTGAGGTGATGGTGATATATAGAGGTGATAGTGAAGCTATAGTGATACAGCAATGATAGGTTACAGTACTGAGAAGATATAGCATTGATGGTGATACAGCCGTGATTGTCAGGTATATGATACCAAAGTATAAATACCAAAGATAGTTAAGTTATGATGATATAGTGATAAAGGTATGTCCTTAAACTACATTGTCATCAAAATACGCAGTTCAGGGTGATGCAGGAGTGGTGGTGATGATGGTGGTACAGTGAACTAGAGTGGCAGCACAACACCACAGTAGTGATGGTGATGGTACAGTGAACTAGAGTGGCAGCACAACACCAGAGTAGTGATGGTGGTGGTACAGTGAACTAGAGTGGCAGCACAACACCACAGTAATGATGGTGGTGGTACAGTGAACTAGAGTGGCAGCACAACACCACAGTAGTGATGGTGGTGGTACAGTGAACTAAAGTGGCAGCACAACACCACAGTAGTGATGGTGGTGGTACAGTGAACTAGAGTGGCAGCACAACACCACAGTAGTGATGGTGGTGGTACAGTGAACTAGAGAGGCAGCACAAAACCACAGTAGTGATGGTGGTGGTACAGTGAACTAGTGTGGCAGCACAACACCACAGTAGTGGTGGTGGTGGTACAGTGAACTAGAGTGGCAGTACAACACCACAGTAGTGATGGTGATGGTACAGTGAACTAGAGTGGCAGCACAACACCACACTAGTGGTGGTGGTGGTACAGTGAACTAGAGTGGCAGCACAACACCACAGTAGTGATGGTGGTGGTACAGTGAACTAGAGTGGCAGTACAACACCACAGTAGTGATGGTGATGGTACAGTGAACTAGAGTGGCAGCACAACACCACACTAGTGGTGGTGGTGGTACAGTGAACTAGAGTGGCAGCACAACACCACAGTAGTGATGGTGGTGGTACAGTGAACTAGAGTGGCAGTACAACACCACAGTAGTGATGGTGGTGGAACAGTGAACTAGAGTGGGAGCACAACACCACAGTAGTGATGGTGGTGGTACAGTGAACTAGAGTGGCAGCACATCACCACAGTAGTGATAGTGATGGTACAGTGAACTAGAGTGGCAGCACAGCACCACAGTAGTGATGGTGATGGTACAGTGAACTAGAGTGGCAGCACAACACCACAGTAGTGATGGTGATGGTACAGTGAACCAAAGTGGCAGTACAGCACCACAGTAGTGGTGGTACAGTGAACTAGAGTGGCAGCACAACACCACAGTAGTGATGGTGATGGTACAGTGAACTAGAGTGGCAGCACAACACCACAGTAGTGATGGTAGTGGTACAGTGAACTAGAGTGGCAGCACAACACCACAGTAGTGATGGTGATGGTACAGTGAACTTGAGTGGCAACACAACACCACAGTAGTGATGGTGATGGTACAGTGAACTAGAGTGGCAGCACAACACCACACTAGTGGTGGTGGTGGTACAGTGAACTAGAGTGGCAGCACAACACCACAGTAGTGATGGTGGTGGTACAGTGAACTAGAGTGGCAGTACAACACCACAGTAGTGATGGTGGTGGAACAGTGAACTAGAGTGGGAGCACAACACCACAGTAGTGATGGTGGTGGTACAGTGAACTAGAGTGGCAGCACATCACCACAGTAGTGATAGTGATGGTACAGTGAACTAGAGTGGCAGCACAACACCACAGTAGTGATGGTGATGGTACAGTGAACTAGAGTGGCAGCACAACACCACAGTAGTGATGGTGATGGTACAGTGAACCAAAGTGGCAGTACAGCACTGTCATGTTCACAGAAAATGGTACCATCCGTTTTCTATGTGCGGCGGCTGGGACGCCAGAGAGAGAGAGAGAAGGTAAACAGAGCGTACAGGACGCCAGCCAAGCTTGGTAGCTACTAGTCATGTAATCATATTAAGTATTAAAGTCAGTAACCAAATCATGACTTTACATCAACCCTACAACCAAGACTTCCTCAGTAACACACAAACACCACATTGGCGACGAGGATGAACTGTGAACGCAGGTATTTGTTCAGTTTCAAACACAAGGGAGAAGCATGCTGCCTGGAGGAGGAAGAGAAGCTGTGAGCGCCATACCCGATGCTGTATGCTAACCGATGCTGTGTGCTAAACGATGCTGTGTGCTAACCAATGCTGTGTGCTACCCAAGCTGTGTGCTACCCAAGCTGTGCTGAAGAAACTGTACTGAGGAATCTGCCGACGTTGTGTACGAAACGACGCTTTGATGTGTACAAAACCTGATGTTTTGGTTACGAAACGACGCTTCGTGCTACAAAATTCATTACACTGTACCGACTGCTGTACCAACTGCTGCACCAACTGCTGCTGTACCAACTGCTGCTGTACCAACTGCTGCTGTACCAACTGCTGCTATACCAACTGCTGCTGTACCAACTGCTGTGCCAACTGCTGTGCTGCTGCTGTGAGTAGGAACAACACATGTACACAAGGGCTAGGTAAGAAGTCAGTTGCTGCTATATTGTGCACTGTTGTGAACTTTTGCATTAAAATGCTTGTGTGCTTTGCAAAATTAAAGTAATTACAGTGAATTCTTGACTAACATATTCAGTGCAGTAAGTGTTTAATATTCTGAGGAACATTTAAGTGATAAGTTACATTTATTCAGTAAAAATGGCAAATATACCTCAGTTTCCTGCATTTGATCCTGACTGTGACCAGACGAACCTGTCACAGAGGTGGGTCAAATGGCTTAAAAGGTTTGAAAATTTGTTGATAGTTTCTGACATCAAAAGTGCTGAAAGAAAGCGTGCCTTTCTACTTCATTATGCAGGTGATAGAGTTTGTGACATCTTTGACACACTGAAAGACACTGGTGGTGCCAAAGATTATGACACTGCCAAAGCCAAACTAACAGAGCATTTCAAACCAAGGCAAAATACTGCAATGGAAATTATGCATTTCAGGAGAGCAAAACAACTCTCTAATGAAACTGTGGATCAATACCACACACGTCTGCAGGGTTTAGCAGCCCATTGTGAGTTTGCTGATGTTGACAAAGAAATCAAACAGCAAATAATTGAAACATGCACATCTACACGTCTCCGTCGAAGAGCTCTAGAACTTGTTGATGATGAAAGTTCTCTTACCAAGATACTGGATATTGCTCGTCGAATGGAAGATGCTGCACGTGATGCTCGTGTCATGGAGTGCAGTGCCAATAACGGTTCTGCCACTGTTACTAACAGTGATGAGGTACGTAAGGTTCAGGGAGGACACCGTGATCAAAGAAGATATCATGGCAAACCTAACAGTAAATTTAGCCGAGAACCACGTCACAACTGGGGTCAAGGAACAAGGCTCAAGCAGTCACAACGACCCACATCAGAGGGTGTCAACAATAAATGTTACAATTGTGGAGGAGACTACCCACACCAAGATAATGTTTGTCCTGCTCAAGGTAAGAAGTGCTATGAGTGTGGAAAACTAGGTCATTTTGGTGCTATGTGTCGTTCCGCACTAAAGAAACCACAGTCAATGAATAAAAGCACTGTACGAGGATCAGGTCATAGGGGTCGAGGTGGTAAACACAATATTGCACCTCATATCCAGAATGTTAATAATGTACAAGACAACATTTCATTACAACCAGTCTCAGATGACAGTGAATGTGATTATACTTATGGAGTACAAGCAATCACAGAATGGAATGATCTTCCAAACAACCCAGAGACATGTGTATACATTGCTGGTATTTGTCTCAAGGTTCTCATTGACACTGGATCAAACATTGACACCATTGCTGAGTGCCACTATGAAAAATTTAAAAAACAGTTCCCAAAGCTAGAAAAATACAATGGTAAAGCCACTGCCTATGCTTCGAAGTTAGCCTTGCCAGTGATTGGAACTTTCACTGCAGAGATTAAGTCAAAGAATGCAATGCTCATTACTACATTCCATGTTGTTAGGAATGCAAAGGAGTCTTTACTCAGTTACAAGACTTCAACCAAATTGGGGCTACTTCAGCTTTCTAATGCTGTAGCAGTGGAATCTGCAAACAATGTTGATGGTATTGTTGCTGAATTTTCTGATCGATTTAAATCCATAGGTTGTTATACTGATAGCAAAGTACATCTGCATATCAACCCAGATGTAATTCCAGTTGCCCAACCACATCGCCGACAACCATTCCATACTCGCAAGAAAGTCGATGCCGAACTGGATAGGCTGATAGAACTAGATATCATTGAACCAGTAACAGGCCCAACACCATGGGTAAGCCCAATTGTCACTCCACCAAAGCCGAAGAATCCAGATGAGATATGCATTTGTGTGGACATGCGTGTTCCCAACAAGGCAATAATGCGTGAACGCCATCCTACACCCACTGTAGATTATATGATCTACCGCTTGAATGGTGCAACCGTATTCAGCAAGTTAGATTTAAACAAGGGCTATCATCAGCTTGAACTTGATGATGAGAGTCGCTTCATCACAACGTTTACGACACATCGAGGTCTGTATAGGTACAAGCGCCTGAGTTTTGGTATTAACAGTGCTGCCGAGGTATTCCAGCACACCATCAGCCAGGTATTACAAGATATACCTAACGCTGACAACATGTCTGATGACATCATTGTTTATGGCCGTACCCAAGCTGAACACGACAAAGCTCTTCGTGCAACATTGCAACGCTTACGAGAAAAGAATTTGACGCTAAGCCGAGCAAAGTGTGAGTTCAATCAACATAAAATTGAATTCTTTGGACATGTACTTAGTGACAAAGGTCTGTCTCCAGATCCTAAGAAAGTTGCAGATATCAAGAATGCTGCACCTCCTTCAACGTCCACTGAAGTACATAGTTTTCTGGGAATGGCAAACTACTGTTCTCGCTTCATTCCAGATTTTGCTACCATTACGAAGCCTCTACGTGAGTTCCTGAAGAAAAATGCATCATGGTACTGGAGCGATATCGAGCAAAATGCATTTGATGCTGTGAAAGATGCACTAGTAGAGAATGCGACTGCTGCATACTTTGATCCATCAATGGACACTGAATTAACGGTGGATGCTAGTCCTGTTGGATTAGGTGCTGTTTTAGCCCAACACAAACCTGGTCAACCAGATTCCAGAGTAGTAATTGCCTACGCCAGCCGTTCTCTCACAGATGTTGAGCAACGATACAGTCAGACAGAGAAGGAAGCTCTTGCTCTTGTATGGGGCTGTGAACACTTCAATGTGTATCTGCTTGGTGCACCCTTCACCACGATAGTCACTGACCACAAACCGTTGGAGACCATCTTCAATAATCCAAAGTCCAAACCACCAGCTCGCATTGAGAGATGGGCTCTTCGTCTGCAACCATACAACTTTACGGTGAAATACAAGCCGGGTGCAGGCAATCCCGCTGATTACATCAGTCGACATCCTGCAAACAGTTTCACCATCACCAAGCATCAGCAAGTTGCCGAGGAATATGTACACTCTGTAACCTGTGATGCAGTCCCTAAGGCTCTCACTCTTGATGAAATCCATACTGCAACCCTAGAGGACCCAACTCTGCAAGCAACAGTGGATGCATTGACTAAGAAAAAGTTTCCACGCATCCCACCCTCAGGAGTTGACCAAGATGCATTCAAAGCACTTGAACGCATCCAGACAGAATTAAGTGTTACGCAACAACGCGACACTGTGCTGCGAGGTACTCGTATCGTTATTCCAGCTATTCTCCAGCAACGTGCTCTGAAGCTTGCACATCAAGGACACCAAGGTCTTGTTAGGACCAAACAGCTGCTACGAGAAAAGGTCTGGTTTCCTGGCATTGATCGTCAAGCAAAGGATATGCATGATGCCTGTGTCCCTTGCCAAGCTGCAGTGGATACTTCAAGACCAACACCTCTACAACCTTCACCACTACCTGCTGCACCATGGACGGAAGTATCGATGGACTTCTGCGGACCACTACCAACTGGAGAGTACTTGATGGTAGTCATTGACGATCACTCACGTTATCCAGAAGTAGAAATCATCAATTCCACATCTGCAAAGGCCGTCATCCCGAAACTTGACAAGATCTTTTCAAACTTTGGCATTCCTGAAGTTGTCAAGACGGACAATGGACCGCCATTCAATGGACAAGACTTTGTCAACTTTGCTGAGCATATTGGATTCAAACATCGCCGTGTGATGCCACTACATCCCCAAGTAAGTAAGTAAGTAATTATCAAAAGAAGGCACCAAACCGGGAAGGCTATGTAGCACCATCAAATACGCAAAATAATCAGAGGGCGCTAAATATCACCAAGGATGCCAATACGAGAACAAAAACGCATAAGGCGAACGATATCAAAAGTATCCGAGTCACCAAGAATTCTATCGAGGGACAGGTGACCGCGAGGGGCGGTCGGAAAGCAAGACATACGCTCGTCCTGGAAGTCAGGACATTCAAGAAGGACATGCACGACCGTAAGAGGGACAATGCAACTAGGACAATAAGGAGCAGGGCGGCGCTCCATCAAGTGACCATGGGTTAAGCGAGTATGGCCAATACGCAACCTCGCCAGAGCTGTTTCCCACCGCCGGTTACGGTGGAAGGAGGACTGCCACGAGGAAACACAACATTTAAGAGTACGTAGCTTGTTACCAGTAACAGACAACCAAGAAGCCTGCCAACGGGTAAGGACTGAGGAATGGATAACCGGGTAAAAGTCGGAATATGGAATGCCCTTACGAGAGATGGGACAAGAGCGGACAGCTTCCCTGGCGGCAGCATCCGCACGCTCATTTAAAGACACACCAATATGGCTGGGAACCCAACAAAACTCAACCGACTTAAATTTACTATGAACGAGAAACAGCCAATGCTGGATCTCGACAACCACTGGATGAACTGGATTAAAGGACCAGAGAGCCATGAGGGCACTACGAGAGTCAACAACAACTACAAAGGAAGACTGACAACGAGAAAGTAGGAGACGAAGAGCATAGAGAATAGCATAAAGGTCCGCTGTAAAGATGCTAGTCTCCGGAGGCAAGCGACACATATAAGTGCGATCAGGAAAAACAACAGAGTAGCCAACACCGTCCGCTGACTTAGACCCATCGGTGAAGACAGAAACGGAGCGGGAGTGAGAAGAAAAGTGCTCGAGGAAAAGGCGTTTTAGAACCGTAGGAGGGGTAAAAGCTTTAGTGATACGGGTCAAGGAAGTACAAAACCGCGGAAGAGGGACCCTCCACGGGGGCAAAGAAGGAACAACACGAGGAGAAACATCAGAAATACGAACGGAAAGAGAATCCTGCAGGCGAGATAACCGGACAGAAAGAGGGAGGTGGTGAAGAGGAACAGGAACCGCAGGAGGGGTAAAAGTTAAAGCACGACAGAGGCGAGAGGAAGGATGTTGCAAGGACCGCGCAAGATAGCGAAGACAGTAGCGATCACGGCGGTCCTGGAGAGACAGGAAGCCAGTGTCAACATACAAGCTAAGGACGGGAGTCGAACGAAAGGCACCAGAACTGAGGCGCAACCCAGTATGGTGCAAAGCATCAAGACGGCGAAGAGTAGAAGGAGAAGCAGACGAGTAAGCAGGGCAACCATAATCGAGCTTAGACAGGACGAGAGAAGAATGTAAAGCAAGGAGAGTGCGCCTATCTGCCCCCCAAGAAGTATGGGACAAGACCCGAAGGAGGGTAAGGGCCTTAGAGCACTCAACACGGAGGTAAGAGATATGGGGAGACCAAGACAAACGAGTGTCAAGGAATAACCCCAAAAGCTTCGCGGAATCTTTGTATTCAAGGGGATGACCATAAAGTGACAAAGAGGGACGAAGAACAACCCGTTTCCGCGTAAATGTCATGGCACAAGTCTTAGAAGTAGAGAACTTGAAGCCATGATCAGTGGCCCAAGACGACACGGCATCAATTGCAAGTTGAAGCCGGCGTTGAAGGAAAGGCGAATCATCACCCTGACAACAAAGGGTAAGATCATCGACATAGAGAGCGGAGAAGACACCAGAAGGAAGAGAGGAAAGAAGACCATTGAGGGCAACCAGAAAAAGAGTAGTGCTCAGAACACTACCCTGGGGCACACCTTCGTATTGCTGAAAAGAGGGAGAGAGAGCGGTACCAAGGCGCACCCGAAAGGAACGACGAGAGAGGAAGCTGCGGAGAAAGAGAGGGAGATGACCACGAAGGCCAAAAGAATGAAGTTGAGATAGGATATGATAACGCCAAGTGGTGTCGTAAGCCTTTTCCAGGTCAAAAAGGACGGCAACAACGGAGGTCTGCGCAGCAAAAGCAGTACGAATATAGACCTCCAAGTTCACCAGGACATCTGTCGTGCTGCGGCACTTGCGGAAACCAAATTGAGAAGGGGAGAGGAGGTGATGGTGTTCCAGGAACCACATCAGACGAACGTTAACCATACGTTCAAAAAGTTTGCAGACACAACTTGTGAGAGCAATAGGGCGAAAGTCCTTAGGGGAAGTACCCAGAGACCCCGGTTTGCGAACAGGGAGGACAACGGCATCGAGCCAGTCCTCAGGGACTGACGACGACTCCCAGATCCGATTATACAGACTCAGTAAATACTGAGACGTGCTCGGAGGGAGATGGCGAAGCATCTCATAATGAATACCATCGGAGCCTGCCGCCGTAGAACCGCAGAGGGCCAGAGCAGAACGAAGTTCAGAGAGAGAGAAGGGATCATTATAGGGAAGCTGAAGATGAGTGCAGAAATCTAAAGGACGAGACTCAAGGACAGGTTTACGAAGAAGGAAAGATTGGGGAAGATGAAGACCAGAGCTAACAGAAGAAAAGTGGGAACCCAGTTCGGAAGCGACCTGCAACGGGTCCGCCACAAGATTATCATGGAGGTGAAGGACCGGTGAAACATCGGGAGCGAACTTACCCGCTATCTTGCGGATACGCTTCCAGATCTGGGCCAGAGGGGTTTCGGACGTAATTGTTGAGACATAAGATGCCCAACATTCACGTTTAGCCGTACGGATGGCCCTACGGGCCACCGCACTCGCTTTCCGAAAGAAAAGAAAAGAATCGGTCGTCTGCCTACGGCGGTGACTCTTCCAGGCTGCACGCTTACAGCGGACAGCCCGAGCACAGTCCGCATTCCACCAGGGAACGCACTTCCGTGGACCCCGAGAGGAAGAGCGAGGAATAGAGCGGAGGGCAGCGTTGAAGACAGTGTCATGAAAAAGGAGGAGAGCGCGAGAGAGAGGCAGAAGGGAGAGGTCAGAGAGAGTAGCACTGAGGGTAAATAGGGTCCAGTCCGCCTTAGCAAACTGCCACCTAGGGAAAGAGACGGAAGGGCGAAAAGAGAAAAAGGAAACAAGGATGGGGAAATGATCACTTCCATGGAGGTCATCAAGAACCTGCCACGTGAAATCTAAGTAAAGAGAAGAAGAGCAGAGAGAAAGATCAAGACAAGAAAGGGTGCGAGACCGAGAGTCCAAATGAGTGGGCTCACCAGAATTCAGAAGAGACAGGGAAGAAGATAGGAGAAACGGCTCAAGGAGGCGACCCCGGGTATTCGTCAGAACGTCACCCCAAAGAGAATGACGACAATTGAAGTCACCCAGCAGGAGCACAGGCTCCGGCAAGGAGTCTAGGAGGTGTTTCAAATCAGGAAGAGAGAGCGGGACACTCGGGGGGAGATAAATGGAACAAACTGTGTACCATTTCCCCACAAAGATACGAGCAGCAGAACAATGGAGAGGCGAAGGAAAAAGTAAAGGAACAAAGGGAACATCTGCACGAATCAAGAGAGCAGAAGAATTAGAATCCCCAGCAATGGCTGGGGGGGGGGAGAGAAAGGAATAGCCACGAAAACGACCAGGACGAGCACCAAGCATTGGCTCCTGGAGACAGACACAAAGGGGCGAAAACCGCGAAATCAGAAGTTGGAGTTCGAGGAAATTGGCGTAATAACCTCGAACGTTCCATTGAAGAATGGACAACGACGGGAAGAGAAAGGACAAAAACAGAGAACAAGGAAGAAACAAAGGCGAAAGAGCAACAGAGCACGTTAAAGAATATCAGGGTCGGGATCAGGGTCAGCAAAGTCAGGGTTAGGGGGCATGGGTAAACTGAGCAAAGACGGAGGGAAGGAAACGGGAGAACAGATCAGAGGTGGGCGGGCGGGGTCCGGAGGAGGAGGAGGAAGAGGAGGAGACAACGGAGAGGAGCAGTCAAGGACAGCAGTAGGAAGAGGGGGAGTAGAAAGAGGGGAGCGCACCCCAGCAAGAGCAGCAACCGAAAGGGAAGCAGGGGCCAAAGAAACCTCCATAGCAGGAACAGGGGGCGCAACCACTGAAACGGGAGGGGAAGGAGCAACAGAGCCCGAAGTAGGAGCTAAGGAAGAAAGCGAAGCCTTCTTACCCGCCGGGGAAGAGGAAGGAGAGGAGCCAGGCTTACGCTTCTGACTTAAAGAGACAGGTGTCCCAGCAACTACGTACCGGGCAACGGATTCCAGTGTCTCAACAGGAGAAGCCGAACGAGAGCACACACGACGGCCGTTAGGAGAGCGATGGACATCCGCCTGCACCGACAGGCGGCGGGGAGAGCCGATAGATGGAGGAAGAGGATGGGAAGGAGGATCGGAGGGGGACGAGGAAGAAGACACAGGAGACATGACAGACCGGGTTGAAAGAAGGGGAACCCCAGACAGAGGACCAGGAGGGGGACCCCTCGGGAAAGAACTCAAAGGAACAGAGGAGGGGGCAGTGGGCGTATCAGGGTCCAAGGCCCGGAAACGGTTGAGAGTCTGAGGAAGGGGGGAAGGACGAGGAGAGGAAGAGCGCAACACGCGAGCATAAGAGATGTTAGTATAAGGCGGGAGCCGGCGAACCTGGCGCCTCGCCTCAGGAAAAGACAAACGCTCCCGGTGCTTCAGGTTAAGGACGGCCGCCTCAAGCTTGTAATGGACACAGGCACGGGAGAACGTAGGATGGGCCTCACCGCAGTTGAGGCAGCGAGCTTGGGGAGAAGTGCACTCCGACTTAGAGTGACCCTCACTCCCACACAAGGGACAGAGAGAGACAGTCCCAGAGCAGCGGAGGGCACCATGCCCAAACCTCCAGCACTTATTACAAAGTCGAGGAGAAGGAATATACTCCTGGACAGAGCACCTAGCACCAGCAAGAATGACAGAGGATGGAAGGGTCCTACCATCAAAGGTGATCTTCACAACGCGAAGGGGTTGACGGCGACGACCACGAGGGGGACGAGTAAACGAGTCAACCTGGAGGACAGAATGGCCTTGGGCATCAAGGATATGCCGAATATCATCGTGGCAATCCTGCAGATTCCGAACACCGGTTGCAACATGGGGTGGGAGGAGAATAGTGCCAACACTGGAATTCATCTGAACGTTCTTGGAGACCCGAACAGGGATCTCGCCAAGGCAAGATAAGGCAGCCAAGCGGGAAGCCGCATCCTGAGAAGGAGCAGCAACGACACGTGTACCGAGACGAGTGGGGTTGAAAGTAACACACGCATCCACGGAATCTACAAGATGCCGATGGAGGGAGAAATCGTCAGGAGGCGCAGAATCAAGAGGGAGGAGATCAAAGTATTTGGCCCATGAAGCAGGACCAAACAAGGCCTGATACGCATCAGCACGGGAAGGAATCGAGCGAGTGCGGTTGGGGCGCGAACGGCGGTGAGAACCCCTAGAGAGAGAGGGGTCAAAAGGCGCAGTAGTCACAACGAAAGACTTAGCCACACCAGGGGACGAAGTGGTCACCACCGGGGGCTGGAGGCTCGACCCAACCTCAGAGGAGGGAGGGGAGCTGGGGGAAGAAGTCAGGACGGTCAAAGGAGGAGCAAGGTCGGGGCCCAACGCAGCGGGAGCTACAGAGCCTGGTCTTCCAATACAGGCCGACTCGGGGGCTTGGTCGCCCACCCCACGAGCCTGAGAGGGTACAACGGAAACATTCAACGACATAGAGACGAAAAGTGACAAATTCATCCACGAATGTGCCCCCATACCCACCATGGAGCCACAATTAGAGGCAGGACACCCAACAGGAAGCCATCTCTGATCATGCCGGGGCCCCCTAGGGGTGCGTCGTGAGTATACGCCCCACAAACGCCACCTTAAGAACCGTCAGTCCGTCGAGATCGGGTTCAGCGACGAAAGGGGGATTGACAATAAAAGGTTCCCCTCGCTCGAGACGTCGGGTACTACAGTTCTACGGGTGCAAGAGTATGCCTCCTCAAGCACCCGGGCGTCAAAATAGAAGAAGTCCAAAGAAAGAATCCAAAACAAGCAAAAGGTCGGCAGGAAACGACAAGCAGATAGGAGAAGAGGGGGGAGAAAAACGAAACATAAGGAAAAGGAAAAGCGATCCGGCACAATTGGAGAAGACAGCAGCAGGAATGCAAGGCCAGAAAAGGACAGAGGACTGCCCAACGGAGCATCACACTCCGGCAGCCGTCCACCAAGCCCCCTCACGACGCCAACGGGCCGGAAGGGGAGGGGGCTACATCCCCAAGCAAATGGAGAAGTTGAGAGATTCATGCAACCTCTCATGAAATCGGTATGCTGTGCTCATGCCGAAGGACGATCCTGGAAACAAGCTATGTATGCTTTTCTCAGGAACTACCGTGCAACACCACATGGAACACTGGGCAAGTCACCTGGTGAACTTTTATTTGGACGTCCTATGAGAATCACACTACCCGTCATGCCAGCCGAGGTAACGGATAAACGTCTCGCTCAGAAGGATGCACTAGCCAAGGGCAAAATGAAAATTGCTCATGATCAACGTGCAAAGGAACAGTTCATAAAGGTTGGAGACACTGTTCTCGTTAAAAAGAAAAAAGAGGGAAAGTTAGATATGCCGTATGATACAAAACCATATAAAGTGATTAGTGTAAAAGGAACTATGGTAACAGCTAGTAATAGAGATCATAGTATAACACGTAATATGGCTTATTTCAAAGTGATTCCAACTAGTGTAGAAAATGATGAAGTGCAAAGTCGTGCAAAAGAAAAAGAAAAAAATAGTTATAACCCGACAAACAATTCATCAAGGGATGTTATTGCATTTAAGGACTCTCGTCCTAAACGTCATGTTAAACGCCCTACACGATTTGATGATTAATTGTGTTCCTATGTAATGCAAAATATTTACTTGTCATGCTGAACTAAATTTAATATTGTTTGAATAATGCAGATATCTCATTCAATATTTTGTAACTTTGTATTACAGTTTCTTTCATGTTTGTTTAACATTGCATATGTATTTTTAACATTGAAATCCTTTGTGGAAAAGATTAAGTTGTTTAAATTCTTTGTGTGCTTAATTAATGTTAAATGTATGCAGTATCTCTTGATATGGTAATAACTTACTTTGTGTCAATAACTTTGCTTTGTGCTACAAGCATGGTAGACATCCTGTATTCATTCTTTTTAAAGAAAAGGAGGGATGTCATGTTCACAGAAAATGGTACCATCCGTTTTCTATGTGCGGCGGCTGGGACGCCAGAGAGAGAGAGAGAAGGTAAACAGAGCGTACAGGACGCCAGCCAAGCTTGGTAGCTACTAGTCATGTAATCATATTAAGTATTAAAGTCAGTAACCAAATCATGACTTTACATCAACCCTACAACCAAGACTTCCTCAGTAACACACAAACACCACAAGCACCACAGTAGTGGTGGTACAGTGAACTAGAGTGGCAGCACAACACCACAGTAGTGATGGTGATGGTACAGTGAACTAGAGTGGCAGCACAACACCACAGTAGTGATGGTGGTGGTACAGTGAACTAGAGTGGCAGCACAACACCACAGTAGTGATGGTGATGGTACAGTGAACTTGAGTGGCAGCACAACACCACAGTAGTGATGGTGATGGTACAGTGAACTAGAGTGGCAGCACATCACCACAGTAGTGATAGTGATGGTACAGTGAACTAGAGTGGCAGCACAACACCACAGTAGTGATGGTGGCGGTACAGTGTACCAAAGTGGCAGTACAGCACCACAGTAGTGGTGGTACAGTGAACTAGAGTGGCAGCACAACACCACAGTAGTGGTGATAGTGAACTAGAGTGGCAGCACAACACCACAGTAGTGGTGATAGTGAACTAGAGTGGCAGCACCACACCACAGTAGTGATGGTGATGATACAGTGAACTAGAGTGGCAGCACAACACCACAGTAGTGATAATGCCGGTACAGTGAACTAGAGTGGCAGCACAACACCACAGTCCACCACAGTCACCTCCGTAATGTCACTGTGGTTGACTGCTGCCCTCACCACATCCAGGCCGCTCACCACATCACCGAAGACATTTAGCAAGTCGTAACCATTATGGAGGTCCCTGGTGGTGATGACGAACTGGGCACTCCTGGGACCCCCCGGCCCCCACCTGGCCCACACATCTCCTGCCCGGGCTGACTCCCGGTACTGCCCCTGGAGGTCAGGCAGCAGTGGGGCTCCTCCCTCACCATCATTACTTTCGTAGTCTCCGCCCCCCACACTCTCCCCCGGCTGACCCTTGCACACCACCTGCAACAGTTTAGTGTTGCGGTAGGTGTGGCCCCGCTGGCCCGTACACAACAACACAAACTGTCTGGCTAGCGGAGTGTCAGGGGTCAGCCGGATGGTGACCCGCCCTCTTGTTGACCCCGCCCACCCGAGGTCAAGGAACGCCAGGGTGCAGGAGGGCTCCAGCATGCCCACAACCTCACTCTCCTGCAGAAATTGAAATAAATCATGCTGATAACTGTATAACAAAATGTTATCATATTAGTTATCATAACTCAGTAAGTCAGTAATGTCAGTAAGACTAGTGAGTGTAATAAAGTAACCTGGAGGGTGTGGGCGTGGGCGGGCGTGGGCTGACGCAGGAGTGGGTGGAGGTATAGCTGTCCGTCTTGTAGAGTTATCCTGGCGGCGCGGCGGCCATCTTGGTCTTCCTGGACGGCCAACACCCGGCCAGCCTCCACCAGCCTCTTGACGGGCTCCCTCATCCTGCGGAGGTCCTCAACCTGTGGACAGTGTCAGCCCCTTTATCACCTGTGGACAGTGTCAGCCCCATTATCACCTGTGGTCAGTGTCAGCCCCATTATCACCTGTGGTCAGTGTCAGCCCCATTATCACTTGTGGTCAGTGTCAGCCCCATTATCACCTGTGGTCAGTGTCAGCCCCATTATCACCTGTGGTCAGTGTCAGCCCCATTATCACCTGTGGTCAGTGTCAGCCCCATTATCACCTGTGGTCAGTGTCAGCCCCATTATCACCTGTGGACAGTGTCAGCACCATTATCACCAGTGGACAGTGTCAGCCCCATTATGACCTGTGGACAGTGTCAGCCCCATTATAACCTGTGGACAGTGTCAGCCCCATTATAACCTGTGGTCAATGTCAGCCCCATTATAACCTGTGGACAGTGTCAGCCCCATTATCACCTGTGGTCAGTGTCAGCCTCATTATCACCTGTGGACAGTGTCAGCCCAATTATCACCTGTGGACAGTGTCAGCCCCATTATCATCTGTGGTCAGTGTCAGCCCCATTATCACCTGTGGACAGTGTCAACCCCATTATCATCTGTGGACAGTGTCAGCCCCATTATCACCTGTGGTCAGTGTCAGCACCATTGTCACCTGTGGTCAGTGTCAGCACCATTATCACCTATGATCAGTGTCAGCACCATTATCACCTGTGGTCAGTGTCAGCCCCATTATTACATGTGGACAGTGTCAGCACCATTATCACCTGTGGACAGTGTCAGCCCCATTATCACCTGTGGTCAGTGTCAGCCCCATTATCACCTGTGGTCAGTGTCAGCTCCATTATCACCTGTGGTCAGTGTCAGCCCCATTATAACCTGTGGACAGTGTCAGCCCCATTATCACCTGTGGTCAGTGTCAGGCCCATTATCACCTGTGGTCAGTGTCAGCCCCATTATCACCTGTAGTCAGTGTCAGCTCCATTATCACCTGTGGACATTGTCAGCCCCATTATCACCTGTGGTCAGTGTCAGCCCCATTATGTTGCACTTGTAGCTTCAGCCCCCCCCCCTCTCCTGGCAGGGGGTTGGTGCTGAACCTGTGGCTCCAGCCCCCCTGTACTCGAAGGGGGTTGGTGATGGACCTGTAGCTCCAGCCCCGATCTACTGGAAGGGGGTTGGTGATGGACCTGTAGCTCCAGCCCCCCCCCTCTACTGACAGAGGGTTGGTTCTGGACTTGTAGCTCCAGACTCCCTCTACTGGCAGGGGGTTGTTCTGGACCTGTAGCTCCAGACCCCCTCTACTGGCAGGGGGTTGTTCTGGACATGTAGCTCCAGCCCCCCTCTACTGGCAGGGGGTTGTTCTGGACATGTAGCTCCAGCCCCCCTCTACTGGCAGGGGGTTGTTCTGGACATGTAGCACCAGACCCCCTCTACTGGCAGGGGGTTGTTCTGGACATGTAGCTCCAGCCCCCCTCTACTGGAAGGGGTTGGTGCTGGACCTGTAGCTCAAGCCCCCCCTCTACTGGCAGGGGGTTGGTGCGGGACCTGTAGCTCCAACCCCCCCTCTACTGGCAGGGGGTTGGTGCTGGACCTGTAGCTCCAGCCCCCCTCTACATGAAGGGGGTTGGTGCTGGACCTGAAGCTCAAGCCCCCTCTACTGGCAGGGGGTTGGTGCTGGACCTGTATCTCCAGGCCCCCCTTTACTGGCAGGGGGTTGGTGCTGGACCTGTATCTCCAGTCCACCTCTACTGGCAGGGGGTTGGTTCTGGACCTGTAGCTCCAGACCCCCTCTATTGGCAGGGGGTTGGTTTTGGACCTGTAGCTCCAGCCCCACTTCTACTGGCAAGGGGTTGCTGCTGGACCTGAGGCTCCAGCCCACCTCTACTGGCAGGGGGTTGGTGCTGAACCTGTAGCTCCAGCCCCCTCTACTGGCAGGGGGTTGGTGCCGGACCTGTAGCTCCTGCCCCCCTCTACTGGCAGGGGGGGATAGTGCTGGACCTGTAGCTCCTGCCCCTCTCTACTGGCAGGGGGTTGGTGCCGGACCAGTAGCTCCAGCCCCCCCTCTACTGGCAGGGGGTTGGTGTTGGACCTGTAGCCCCAGCCCATTTCTGCTGGCAGAGGGTTGGTGCTGATCCTGTAGCTCCAGCTCGCCTCTACTGGCAGCGAGCTGTGCTGGACCTGTAGCTTCAGCCCCCCTCTACTGGCAGGGGGGTTGGTGCTGGACCTGTAGCTCCAGCCCCCCTCTACTAGCAGGGTTTGGTGCTGGACCTGTAGCTCCAGCCTCCTCTACTGGCAGGGGGTTGGTGCTGGACCTGTAGCTCCAGTCACCTTCTACTGGCAGGGGAGGTTCGTGCTGGACCTGTAGCTCCAGCCCCACCCCTCTACTGGCAGGCGGGTTGGTGCTGGACCTGTAGCTCCAGCCCCACTCTACTGGCAGGAGGTTGGTGCTGGACCTGTAGCTCCATTCCCCCTCTACTAGCACGGGGGTTGGTGCTGGACTTGTAGCTCCAGCCCCCTCTCTACTGGCAGGGGGGGTTGGTGCTGGACCAGTAGCTCCAGCCCCGCCCCCTCTCTACTGGCAGGAGGGAGGGTTGTTGCTGGACCTGTAGCTCCAGTCCCCCTCTACTAGCAGAGGGTTGGTGCTGAACCTGTAGCTCCAGACCCCCTTAATTGGCAGGGGGTTGCTGATGGACCTGTAGCTGATGCCAGTAGAGGGGGGGGCGGCAAGGGGTTGGTGCTGGACCTGTACCCACAGCCCCCCTCTATTGACAGGGGATTGGTGATGGACCTGTAAGTCCAGCCCCCCCCCCTCTACTGGCAGGGGGGTGGTGCTGGACCTGTAGGTCCAGCCCCCTCTCCTGGCAGGGGGTTGGTGCTGGACTTGTAGCTCCAGCCCACCCCCTCTACTGGCAGGGGGTTGGTGCTGGACCTGTAGCCCAAGCTCCCTTCTACTGGCAGGGGGTTGGTGCTGGACCTGTAGCTGCAGCCCCCCTCTACTGGCTGGGCGTTGGTGATGGACCTGTAGCTCCAGCCCCCGTCTACTGGCAGGGGGGTTGGTGCTGGGCCTGTAGCTACAGCCCCCGTCTTCTGGCTGGGCGTTGGTGCTGGACCTGTAGCCCAAGCTCCCTTCTACTGGCAGGTGGTTGGTGCTGGACCTGTAGCTCCAGCCCCCCTCTACTGGCAGGAGGGTTGGTGCTGGACCTGTAGCTCCAACCCCCCCCCCTTCTACTGGCAGAGGGTTGGTGCTGGACCTGTAGCTCCAACCCCCACCCCTCTAATGGCAGGGGGGTTGGTGATGGACCTGTAGTTCCAGCCCCTCCCCCCTCTCTACTGCCAGGGGGTTGGGTCTGGACCTGTAGCTCCAGCCCCCCTCTACTGGCAGGGGGTTGGTGCTGGACCTGTAGCTCCAGCTCCCTTCTACTGGCAAGGGGTTGGTGCTGGACCTGTAGCTCCAGCCCCCCTCTACTGGCAGGGGGTTAGTCCTAGACCTGTATCTCCAGCCCCCCTCTACTGGCAGGGGGTTGGTGTTGGACCTGTAGCTCCAGTCCCCCTCTACTGGCACGGGGGTTGGTGCTGGACCAGTAGCTCCAGCCATCCTCTATTGGCAAGATGTTGGTGCAGGACCTGTAGCTCCAGCCCCCCCTCTACTGGCAGGGGGGGTTGGTGCTGGACCAGTAGTTCCAGCCCCGCCCCCTCTACTGGCAGGAGGGGGGGTTGGTGCTGGACCTGTAGCTCCAGCCCCCCTCTACTAGTAAGGGGTTGGTATTGGACCTGTAGCTCCAGCCCCCCTCTACTGACAGAGGGTTAGTCCTAGACCTGTATCTCCAGCCCCCCTCTACTGGCAGGGGGGTTGGTGTTGGACCTGTAGCTCCAGTCCCCCTCTACTGGCACGGGGGTTGGTGCTGGACCTGTAGCCCTAGATCCCTTCTACTGGCAGGGGGTTGGTGCTGGACCTGTAACTCCAGATCCCCTCTATTGGCAGGGGGTTGGTGCTGGACCTGAAACTCCAGATCCCCTCTATTGGCAGGGGGTTGGTGCTGGACCTGTAGCTCCAGCCCCCATCTACTGGCAGGGGGGTTGGTGCTGGACCAGTAGCTCCTGCCCCCCTCTACCGGCAGGGGGTTGGTGCTGGACCTGTAGCTCCAGCCCCCCTCTACTGGCAAGGGGTTGGTGCTGGACCTGTAGCACCAGCCCCCCTCTACTGGCAAGGGGTTGGTGCTGAACCAGTAGCTCCAGCCCCTCTCTACTGGCAGGGGGTTGGTGCTGGACCTGTAGCTCCAGCCCCTCTCTACTGGCAGGGGGTTGGTGCTGGACCTGTAGCTCCAGCCTCCTCTCTACTGGCAGGGGGGTTGGTGCTGGACCTGTAGATCCAGCCCCCCTCTATTGACAGGGGGTTGGTGTTGGACCAGTAGCTCCAGCCCCCCTCTACTGGCAGGGGGTTGGTGCTGGACCTGTAGCTCCAGCCCACCTCTACTGGCAGGGGGTTGGTCCTGGACCTGTAGCTCCAGCCCACATCTACTGGCAGAGGGTTGGTGCTGGAACTGTAGCTTTAGCCCCCCCTCTACTAGCAGGGGGTTGGTGCGGGACATGTAGCTCCAGCCCCCATCTACTGGCAGGGGGGTTGGTGCTAGATCAGTAGCTCCTGCCCTCCCTCTACCAGCAGGGGGTTGGTGCTGGACCTGTAGCTCCAGCCACCCTGTACTGGCAGGGGGTTGGTTCTGAACCTGTAGCTCCAGCCCACCTCTACTGGCAGAGGATTGGTGTTGGACCTGTAGCTCCACCCATATCTACTGGCAGGGGGTTGGTGCTGGACCTATATCTCCAGCCGCCCCCCCCCCCCTCTACTGACAGGGGGGTTGGTGCTGGACCTGTAGCTCCAGCCCTCCTCTACTGGCAGGGGATTGGTGCTGGACCTGTAGCTCCAGCCCCCCTCTACTGGCAGGGGGGTTGGTGCTGGACCTGTAGCTCCAGCCCCCCCCCCCCTAGTCTCTACTGCCAGGGGTGTGGTTCTGGGCGTGTAGCTCCAGCCCACCTCTACTGGCAGGGGGTTGGTGCTGGACCTGTAGCTCCAGCCCACCTCTACTGGCAGGGGGTTGGTGCTGGACCTGTAGCTCCAGCCCCCGTCCACTGGCAGGGGGTTGGTTCTGGACCTGTAGCTCCAGCCTCCCTCTACTGGCAGGGATTGGTGCTGGACCTGTAGCTCCAGCCCCCCTCTACTGGCAGGGGGGTTGGTGCTGGACCTGTAGCTCCAGGCCCCCCTCTACTAGCAGAGGATTGGTGCTGGACCTGTAGCTCCAGCCCCCTCTCTACTGGCAGGGGGTTGGTGTTGGACCTGTAGCTCCAGCCCCCCTCTACTGGCAGGAGGTTGGTGCTGGACCTGTAGCTTCAGCCTTGCTCTACTGGCAGAGGGTTGGTGCTGGACCTGTAGCTTCAGCCCCCCTCTACTGGCAAGGGGTTGGTGCTGAACCAGTAGTTCCAGCCCCCCTCTACTGGCAGAGGGTTGGTGCTGAAAATCTAGCTCCAGCCCCCCTGTACTGGCAGGGTGTTGGTGCTGGACCTGTAGCTCCAGCCTCCCTCTACTGGCATGGGGTTGGTGGTGGACCTGTATCTCCAGCCCCCCCCCTCTACTGGCAGGGTGTTGGTGCTGGACCTGTACCTCCAGCCCACCTCTACTGACAGGGGGGTTGGTGTTAGACCTGTAGCTCCAGCCCCCCCTCTACTGGCAGGGGGTTGGTTCTGGACCTGTAGCTCCAGCCTCCCTCTACTGGCAGGGGATTGGTGCTGGACCTGTAGCTCCAGCCCCCCTCTACTGGCAGGGGGGTTGGTGCTGGACCTGTAGCTCCAGCCCCCCCTCTACTGGCAGAGGATTGGTGCTGGACCTGTAGCTCCAGCCCCCTCTCTACTGGCAGGGGGGTTGGTGCTGGACCTGTAGCTCCAGCCCCCCTATACTGACAGGGGGTTGGTGTTGGACCTGTAGCTCCAGCCCCCCTCTACTGGCAGGAGGTTGGTGCTGGACCTGTAGCTCCAGCCCCTCTACTGGCAGGAGGTTGGTGCTGGACCTGTAGCTTCAGCCTTGCTCTACTGGCAGAGGGTTGGTGCTGGACCTGTAGCTTCAGCCCTCCTCTACTGGCAAGGGGTTGGTGCTGGACCTGTAGTTCCAGCCCCCCTCTACTGGCAGGGGGTTGGTGCTGAAAATCTAGCTCCAGCCCCCCCTGTACTGGCAGGGGATGGTGCTGGACCTGTAGCTCCAGCCCTTCTCTAATGGCATGGGGTTGGTGCTGAATTTGTAACTCCAACCCCCCTTTACTGGCAGGGGGTTGGTGCTGGATTTCTAGCTCCAGCCCCCTCTCTACTGGCAGGGGTTGGTGCTGGACCTGTAGCTCCAACCCCCTTTACTGGCAGGGGTTGGTGCTGGACCTGTAGCTCCAGCCCCCCTTCTACTGGCAAGGGGTTGGTGCTGGACCTGTAGCTCCAACCCCCCCTCTACTGACAGGGGGTTGATGCTGGACTTGTAGCTCCAGCCTCTCTCTACTGGCAGGGGGTTGGTGCTGGACTTGTAGCTCCAGCCCCCTTTCTACTGGCAGGGGGGTTGGTGCTGATGCTGTAACCCCAGCCCCCCTCTACTGGCAGGGGGTTGGGGCTGGACCTGTAGCTCCAGCCCCCCTCTACTGGCAGGGGGTTTGGTGCTGGACCTGTAGCTCCAGCCCACCTATACTGGCAGGGGGTTGGTGCTGGACCTGTACCTCCAGCCCCCCCCCCCCTCTGCTGGCAGTGGTGGGGGGGGGGGTTGGTTCTGGACCTGTAGCTCCAGCCCACCTCTACTGGCAGGGGGTTGGTGCTGGACCTATAGCTCCAGTCCCCCTCTACTGGCAGGGGGTTGGTGCTGGACCTATAGCTCCAGCTCCCCTCTATTGGCAGGAGGTTGGTGCTGGACCTGTAGCTCCACCCCTTTTCTACTGGCAGTGGGTTGGTGCTGAACCTGTAGCTCCAGCCCCCCTCTACTGGCAGGGGGTTGGTGCTGGACCTGTAACTCCAGCCCACTTCTACTGGCAAGGGGTTGGTGCTGGACCTGTAGCTCCAGCCCCCCTCTACTAGCAGGGGGGTAGTCCTAGACCTGTATCTCCAGCCCCCCTCTACTGGCAGGGGGTTGGTGTTGGAACTGTAGCTCCAGCCCCCCTCTACTGGCATGGGGTTGCTGCTGGATCTGTAGCTCCAGCCCCCATCTACTGGCAGGAGGTTGGTGCTGGACCTGTAGCTCCAGTCCCCCTCTAGTGGCACGGGGGTTGTTGCTGGACCTGTAGCTCCAGCCCCCCACCTCTACTGGCAGGGGGGGGGTTGGTGCTGGACCAGTAGCTCCAGCCCTGCCCCCTCTACTGGCAGGAGGGAGGGTTGGTGCTGGACCTGTAGCTCCAGCCCCCCTTAACTGGCAGAGGGTTGCTGAGGGACCTGTAGCTGATGCCGCCCCCCTCTACTGGCAAGGGGTTGGTGCTGGACCTGTAGCTCCAGCCCCTTCCCCCCTCTCTGCAGGCAGGAAAGGTTGGTGCTGGACCTGTAGCTTCAGCCCCCCTTCTACTGGCAAGGGGTTGGTGGTGGACCTGTAGCTCCAACCCCCCCTCTACTGACAGGGGGTTGATGCTGGACCTGTAGCTCCAGCCTCTCTCTACTGGCAGGGGATTGGTGATGGACCTGTAATTCCAGCCCCCCTCTACTGGCAGGGGGTTGGTGCTGAACCTGTAGGTCCAGCCCCCCCTCTACTGGCAGGGGGGTGGTGCTGGACCTGTAGGTCCAGCCCTTTCTGCTGGCAGGGGGATGGTGCTGGACTTGTAGCTCCAGCCCCCCCCCCTCTACTGGCAGGGGGTTGGTGCTGGACCTGTAGCCCTAGCTCCCTTCTACTGGCAGGGTGTTGGTGCTGGACCTGTAGATCCAGCCCCCCTCTACTGGCAGGGGGTTGGTGGTGGACCTGTAGCTCCAGCTCCTCTCTACTGGCAGGGGGTTGGTGCTGGACCTGTAGCTCCAGCCCACCTCTACTGGCATGGGGTTGGTGCTGGACCTGTAGCTCCAGCCCCTAGCTACTGGCAGGGGGTTGGTGCTGGACCTGTAGCTCCAGCCCCCCTCTACTGGCAGGGGGTTGGTGCTGGACCTGTAGCTCCAGCCCATCTCTACTGGCAGGGGGGTTGGTGCTGGACCTGTAGCTCCAGCCCCCCTATACTGACAGAGGGTTGGTGTTGGACCTGTAGCTCCAGCCCCCCTCTACTGGCAGGAGGTTGGTGCTGGACCTGTAGCTTCAGCCTTGCTCTACTGGCAGAGGGTTGGTGCTGGACCTGTAGCTTCAGCCCCCCTCTACTGGCAGGGGGGTTGGTGGTGAACTTATAGCTTCAGCACCCCCTCTACTGGCAGGGGGTTGGTGCTGAAAATCTAGCTCCAGCCCCCCCTGTACTGGCAGGGGATGGTGCTGGACCTGTAGCTCCAGCCCTTCTCTACTGGCATGGGGCTGGTGCTGAATTTGTAACTCCAACCCCCCTTTACTGGCAGGGGGTTGGTGCTGGATTTCTAGCTCCAGCCCCCTCTCTACTGGCAGGGGTTGGTGCTGGACCTGTAGCTCCAACCCCCTTTACTGGCAGGGGTTGGTGCTGGACCTGTAGCTCCAGGCCCCTCTACTGGCAGGGGGTTGATGTTGGACCTGTAGCTTCAGCCTTGCTCTACTGGCAGGGGGTTGGTGCTGGACCTGTAGCTTCAGCCCCCCTCTACTGGCAAGGGGTTGGTGCTGGACCTGTAGCTCCAGCCCCCTCTACTGACAGGGGGTTGGTGCTGGACCTGTACCTCCAACCCCCCCCCCTCTACTGGCAGGGGGTTGGTGCTGGACCTGTAGCTCCAGCCCCTTCCCCCCTCTCTACAGGTAGGAAAGGTTGGTGCTGGACCTGTAGCTCCAGCCCCCCTTCTACTGGCAAGGGGTTGGTGCTGGACCTGTAGCTCCAACCCCCCCTCTACTGACAGGGGGTTGATGCTGGACCTGTAGCTCCAGCCTCTCTCTACTGGCAGGGGGTTGGTGCTGAACTTGTAGCTCCAGCCCCCTTTCTACTGGCAGGGGGGTTGGTGCTGACGCTGTAACCCCAGCCCCCCTCTACTGGCAGGGGGGTTGGGGCTGGACCTGTAGCTCCAGCCCCCCTCTACTGGCAGGGGGTTGGTGCTGGACCTGTAGCTCCAGCCCCCCCCCACCCTTTACTGGCAGGGGGTTGGTCCTGGACTTATAGCTCCAGCCCCCTTTACTGGCAGGAGGGGTTGAGGCTTAACTTGTAGCTCCAGCTCCCCTCTACTGGCAGGGGGTTGGTGCTGAACCTGTAGCTCCAGCCCCCTTTACTGGCAGGGGGTTGGTACTGAACCTGTAGCTCCAGCCCCCTTTACTGGCAGGGGTGGTTGAGGCTTAACTTGTAGCTCCAGCCCCCCCTCTACTGGCAAGTGGTTGGTGCTGGACCAGTAGCTCCAGCCTCCCTCTACTGGCAGGGCAGCAGCAAGCCAGAAGTGGTCTGTTTATTTTCAATGTCCTCCTGGATGCTTCCCTGGTAAGTTGGTGGAGTGTCACCCGCTCTCTGTGCCTCTGTGAGGGGGGGGGGGCAAGGATCCCGGGTTCATTAGAGGATCACAGGCTTAATCATCACGCAGGACAGAAATGGTTCCCATGTTTCCTTTCACCTGATGTCTGTTCACTTACCAGAATATATTTATCCAGGAGTTAGACAACTATTTTAGATTGTATGTTAAGGAAAGTCAGAAGTAGAACTTGGGGAACCTCTATAAACCTAAGAACAGGCTTCCTCTCCTCAAAATGCAACTCAATATCTTGTGATATGACCCATGAGAGAAAATAAAAAACTTACTGTCAATTGCTTCTGGGGGATCTCTCCAGTGATTTCCTGAACTTTATTCATGATGCTGGAGGCTGAGTCTCCCAGGTGTACGGGGTCAGCTGTGGCACCTGTCTCTGTGGTCGTCATCTCCAAGGCCTCCCTGATGGTCTCCTGCACCTGTCATTACCAACACAAACATTAATGGTGGAGGCTGAGTCTCCCAGGTGTACGGGGTCAGCTGTGGCACCTGTCTCTGGGGTCATCATCTCCAGGGCCTCCCTAATGGTCTCCTGCACCTGTCATTACCAACACAAAAATTAATGGTGGAGGCTGAGTCTCCCAGGTGTACAGGGTCAGCTGTGGCACCTGTCTCTGTGGTCATCATCTCCAGGGCCTCCCTAATGGTCTCCTGCACCTGTCATTACCAACACAAACATTAATGGTGGAGGTTGAGTCTCCCAGGTGTATGGGGTCAGCTGTGGCACCTGTCTCTGGGGTCATCATCTCCAGGGCCTCCCTAATGGTCTCCTGCACCTGTCATTACCAACACAAACATTAATGGTGGAGGTTGAGTCTCCCAGGTGTACAGGGTCAGCTGTGGCACCTGTCTCTGTGGTCATCATCTCCAGGGCCTCCCTGATGGTCTCCTGCACCTGTCATTACCAACACAAACCTTAATGGTGGAACCTGGACTATCATGAAGCATCTGGCTCTGAGTAAAGTAACTGGACTATAATGAAGCATCAGGCTCTGAGTAAAATAACTGGACTATAATGAAGCATCAGGCTCTGAGTAAAGTAACTGGACTATAATGAGGCATTAGGCTCTGAGTAAAGTAACTGGACTATAATGAGGCATTAGGCTCTGAGTAAAGTAACTGGACTATAATGAAGCATCAGGCTCTGAGTAAAATAACTGGACTATAATGAAGCATCAGGCTCTGAGTAAAGTAACTGGACTATAATGAAGCATCAGGCTCTGAGTAAAGTAACTGGACTATAATGAGGCATTAGGCTCTGAGTAAAGTAACTGGACTATAATGAAGCATCAGGCTCTTAGTAAAGCAACTGGACTATAATGAAGCATCAGGCTCTTAGTAAAATAATTTCACAATATAAGTAATGGTGTTTCTCTAGACTGACCACAGTGTAGAGAAACACCAAGATGACAGTTGACTTTATTAATACAAATGTTTCCTATATATAAAGTCAACTCTTATCTTGATGTGTCTCCATGTCAAAAGTATTTATGTAGAGGCAATACTACACTCAGTTGGGTGAGAACAATGTGACCTTCGGTAGCGTACCTTCACTGAGGTGTGGACAGTCTTGACATCTGGGAAGAGTTCCTGGCACTTCCGGAGCCAATCTTCTACCTTCATCTTGCACCCATCAGCTGTGTCTATGGTTGTGCCAACCTCCTGTGGGGTGTTGACTGTGTCGAGGCTCCCCAACATGGCCTGCAGCTGAGTCTTCCCTTCCTCTCCTTGTGTTGTCATATCCACCACACTGGTATCCTCCAGTTCCAAGAGTTTCATTGCTGACTTATTCTGCTCTACCAGAGCATAGAGTCTGTCCTGGAGCTGGAGGTGATGAGTCTTCCAGTCCCCCAGCTGCCCCTGGTACTCACCCAGCTGGGACAGTACCTCTTCACAGCTAATAATGAGGCGGCTGATGCTGCTCATCTGCTCCTGTACCATGGAACGTAATGTCTTACTGATGCCTTTGGCAGGACCTTCATAAGGTTTTGCTGGCACTACTTCCTCAGTTGTTAGCTGGATATTTTTGAGTTTCCTAACTAAAGCCTCCACAGCATAGTTAATTGGGAACTGAGTAGAGGCTGTGGCAGCGTGCTCGGCACGGCAGCTGGGGCAGGTCAGCTGACCATTCTTGATAGCATTGTCAATACACTGGGAGCAGAATGTGTGGCCACATGGCAGTGTGCGAGGTCGTAGCCGATTTTCGGCATAATCGTTAAAACACACTGAACATTCCTCTGGCTTGTTATCCTGTGGAAAAGAATATTTAGTTATGCTAGATGTATTTACAACTAAAACTAATATTACAGTACTTTATTTACTAATACAAAATACATAATATTTTTATACATTCTTTGCATTAGCTATTTCAGGGCAGGGTTAATATTACTGACAGATTAACACATTCACAGCAAGGCCAATATTTTTTATAAACATATCTCGGAGTATGGGATAATATATTTTGGTAACATATTGCAGCAACAGGGCTGCTTGTAAGCCGTACCTGAGTGTACAGACTAACAAAACCCGTCCTTACTTTATTATGAATAATGGAAGGAAATGTATGTATCGTATGTGATAATGGGGAAAGGATCAAGTATTCTTAGTCTAAGTTGGACAATAAGTACACTGTGGGTTACATCTTAACACATGGGTTTTATTTAACAACTCTGGATTATTTTACACTTACTGTGGGAACACACAATTACGTTACAGGACTGTCGAAATATCGTAAGTCGAAGCGATTTTTCCCATAAGAAATAAAGGGAATTGAATTAATCCGTTCCCCACCCTCCAAAATATTAACATACAAATACATTTTATACTGAATACAATTTTTTTTCTAACTACAATACAGTACCAAAGTGTCTCTTACCTTTATGGAGGGCTCTTGGTGGTGTATGGAAGATGGTGATGAGGGGGGAGGAAGACAGTTGTACCTGTTTGGAAGGGGAGTCCCCTTCCGTTATCACATCAGGCAGTGATGTTTTCTCTGGGGTACTCTCTTTCCTACGTTTTCCCTGAATACCACTAGGACCTGGTTATGATTCAGTGCTTGTTTGTCTCACTACAAATTTGTCAAGAGGCATTTGTTGTTCCCTTAATTTTAACATTTGTCTGTAATGATGCATCACAGTGTCATTGAATAGGTTAAGGCAACGACCTACTGCAGCTTGATTTGGGCGAATTGTTTCAGCAAAGGTTTGCAATTCTTCCCATGCTGCACACATTTTCTTAATTGTTGAGGAAGAGACATTCTGTACTCTTGTATCTGCTATATGCTCATCCTTACATGGGTTTTCATATGTTGAGCCTTACCACTGACTTTCCTGGGACTCATGGCAAGGTATATAATAATTACTTTAATGTTCAAAATGCAAAAAATCACCACAAAAGCGGAATTTCTTATAGGCGCGATCGTCACTAAGCAGGCAGCTGTAGTAAACTGAGGCAGGTCGGTCGTGTGACTGGGAACCACGCGCTCCGTCGACCTGAACGTGTACCAACAAATATCGTAAGTCGACGACACCATCGGATGTCGAGTCGCATTTTTCGATGAAATTTAAATCGTAACTCGAAATTATCGCAAGTAGGGGCAATCGTATGTTGAGGTGCCACTGTATATTATATATATATATATATATATATATATATATATATATATATATATATATATATATATATATATATATATCTCATGGTCAAGTGGATTAAGGCGTCTTGTACATACCAGTTGCGTGGCATCTGGGAGTATGGGTTCGAGTCACTTCTGGGGTGTGAGTTTTCAGTTGCATATTGTCCTGGGGACCATTCAGGCTTGTTCGCATTTGTGTTCCTCACGTGTGCCCCAAAGAATGAGGTGATTTGGTAAAATGCTATGCCCAAGATTACTATCCGAGTGCCGGCGGTGGGGTGGTTCAAATAGCCTCGGCTATCACCTCATTATGTCCGGTCGTGATGGTCAAGTGGATTAAGGCGTCTTGTACATACCAGTTGCGTGGCATCTGGGAGTATGGGTTCGAGTCACTTCTGGGGTGTGAGTTTTCAGTTGCATATTGTCCTGGGGACCATTCAGGCTTGTTCGCATTTGTGTTCCTCACGTGTGCCCCAAAGAATGAGGTGATTTGGTAAAATGCTATGCCCAAGATTACTATCCGAGTGCCGGCGGTGGGGTGGTTCAAATAGCCTCGGCTATCACCTCATTATGTCCGGTCGTGATGGTCAAGTGGATTAAGGCGTCTTGTACATACCAGTTGCGTGGCATCTGGGAGTATGGGTTCGAGTCACTTCTGGGGTGTGAGTTTTCAGTTGCATATTGTCCTGGGGACCATTCAGGCTTGTTCGCATTTGTGTTCCTCACGTGTGCCCCAAAGAATGAGGTGATTTGGTAAAATGCTATGCCCAAGATTACTATCCGAGTGCCGGCGGTGGGGTGGTTCAAATAGCCTCGGCTATCACCTCATTATGTCCGGTCGTGATGGTCAAGTGGATTAAGGCGTCTTGTACATACCAGTTGCGTGGCATCTGGGAGTATGGGTTCGAGTCACTTCTGGGGTGTGAGTTTTCAGTTGCATATTGTCCTGGGGACCATTCAGGCTTGTTCGCATTTGTGTTCCTCACGTGTGCCCCAAAGAATGAGGTGATTTGGTAAAATGCTATGCCCAAGATTACTATCCGAGTGCCGGCGGTGGGGTGGTTCAAATAGCCTCGGCTATCACCTCATTATGTCCGGTCGTGATGGTCAAGTGGATTAAGGCGTCTTGTACATACCAGTTGCGTGGCATCTGGGAGTATGGGTTCGAGTCACTTCTGGGGTGTGAGTTTTCAGTTGCATATTGTCCTGGGGACCATTCAGGCTTGTTCGCATTTGTGTTCCTCACGTGTGCCCCAAAGAATGAGGTGATTTGGTAAAATGCTATGCCCAAGATTACTATCCGAGTGCCGGCGGTGGGGTGGTTCAAATAGCCTCGGCTATCACCTCATTATGTCCGGTCGTGATGGTCAAGTGGATTAAGGCGTCTTGTACATACCAGTTGCGTGGCATCTGGGAGTATGGGTTCGAGTCACTTCTGGGGTGTGAGTTTTCAGTTGCATATTGTCCTGGGGACCATTCAGGCTTGTTCGCATATATATATATATATATAGATAGATAGATAGATAGCGGGCAGAGTGTATCGTGATCTGGCCTGTACTCCTCTTGACATACCAGAAAACATTCTAAGGAAACTACTCCAAGCTTGTACTAAAGAGGCACCCTTCTTGAGCCTGGATGGGCACATGTATAAGCAAGTAGATGGGGTTGCTATGGGTTCTACCCTAGGTGTTCTGTTTGCAAACTTCTACATGGGTACCATCGAATAAAAAGGTCTTAGTCGACATGAACTTGAAACCGGCCATATACTGCAGGTATGTTGACGACATTTTTACTCAGGTACCTGAGGTCAGACATCTGCAGGAGCTGAAGGAGGCATTTGAGCGAAATTCTGTGTTGCGTTTCACCTACGAGATGGAGAAGGATGGGAAGCTGCCCTTTCTAGATGTAACAGTCATGGAAAGGAGCGGAGGTTTCCACACTGCAGTCTACACTAGAGAAACAAACATAGGAATGTGCCTCAATGCCAATAGTGACTGCCCAGACAGGTACAAGAGGAGTGTTGTTAACGCTTATGTCGACCGTGCTCTCAACCACAGCTCAGGATGGAAGCAAGTCGATGAAGAACTTTGTAGGGTAAGGCAGGTCCTAGTCAACAACAGCTTCTCCAATGGTTTCGTCGAAGACATCATAAGAAGGAAGGTGAAACGCCATGCAACCTCTGAAGAGACAACTAACACAACACCTGTACCCCCTATTAGACTATTTTACAGGAATTTCTTTTCCACAGCTCGTAAAACGCAGGAAAGGGTCCTGAAAGATATTGTTAATAGAAACGTTATCCCTACAGACAAAAATCAGAAGATACAATTGACGATTTACTATAAAACCAAGAAAACTGCCATCCTACTCATGAGAAACTCTCCAGACACAAAGCAGAACGGTTTGAAAGAGACCAATGTCGTCTATGCCTTCAAATGCCCACTTGGGGACTGTAAGCCTCAAAGAACTCAGTATATAGGCAAGACAACAACATCTCTTTCCAGGCGATTAACGATACATAAGCAACAGGGCTCCATTAAGGAACATATAATCTCTTCCCACAACCATACCATCACCAGAGAAGTCTTAACAAAAAACACGGAAATCATTGATAGATACAGCGATAGCAGGCAGCTTGATATCTGCGAGGCACTACACATTAAGAAGTCAACACCAGCCATCAACAGCCAATTAATGCACAACTATATTCTGCCCACTTCAAGACTCTGCACCAATATAAAAGCATCAAGAAATATGGGCCAATAGGCCCTTTGCATTTACTTCCATTCTTCCCCTTTAACTTTACCCAATATTTCGTGTTCTATCTTGTGTTGAAAGTTTGTTTTCACCTCATCCAAAACTGTTGTAACATATCACCTCACCCAAATGCAGGTATATAAAATGAAAAGCCATTTGAATTATAGCATAGTAAGAAATCTGTTTAGTGTTTGCAGGTTATAGTTGTGTGTGTGTAAACTAAAGTCTTTGAAAATGTAATAAGTTATTACGAAACGCGTTCAAGTGTGGCGTCAGACTAGAAATAAAAATGAATTTTGGAGAACTGATTTTTCAATTACCATCGACAAGAAAAAGAAACATAAGAAATATTGAGAAAATTTGTGTTAGAATTATTAATCTTACTTTTTCGGTCATATTTAATAATATATGTCTACAGGAAAGAATGCTACCAAAATATACTAATATATATACCAAAATATACTAATATATATATATATATATATATATATATATATATATATATATATATATATATATATATATATATATATATACAGAGCACCACTTGGTTTCCGAACCCCTTGGGGACGAGACCCGTCGGTTAACATGTAAGTTCGTATACGAGAAATAGAGGGGAAAAAATAAACTAGAAATGTAAAAAGAAATTTTTCCGAAAAATTTACGAAAAAAACTCTAGGGAAAAAATCGACAGGTTCATGGCGTAAATGCGACCGTGTTTTGTTTGTACTCACCAATAAGTGAAGTCCTGATCCGCTTTATAAGTCCTTAATTGTTCCTAACTGATTATTAAGACGACTGGCAAACATCCTCTGGATGTTTCCTGCCAGCCTGCAGGCACATCTTGCCAGCCTGCAGGCACATCCTGCCAACCTGCCTGCCAGCCTGCAGGAACATCCTGCCAGCCTGCAGGCACATCCTGCCAGCCTGCAGAAACATCTTGCCAGCCTGCAGGCACATCCTGCCAGCCTGCAGGCACATCCTGCCAGCCTGCAGGAACATCCTGCCAGCCTGCAGGCACATCCTGCCAGCCTGCAGGCACATCCTGCCAGCCTGCAGAAACATCCTGCCAGCCTGCCTGCAGGCACATCCTGCCAGCCTGCAGGAACATCCTGCCAGCCTGCCTGCCAGCCTGCAGGCACATCCTGCCAGCCTGCAGGAACATCCTGCCAGCCTGCAGGCACATCCTGCCAGCCTGCCTGCCAGCCTGCAGGCACATCCTGCCAGCCTGCCTGCCAGCCTGCAGGCACATCCTGCCAGCCTGCCTGCCAGCCTGCAGGCACATCATGCCAGCCTGCAGAAACATCCTGCCAGCCTGCAGGCACATCCTGCCAGCCTGCAGGAACATCCTGCCAGCCTGCAGGCACATCCTGCCAGCCTGCCTGCCAGCCTGCAGGCACATCCTGCCAGCCTGCCTGCCAGCCTGCAGGCACATCCTGCCAGCCTGCCTGCCAGCCTGCAGGCACATCATGCCAGCCTGCAGAAACATCCTGCCAGCCTGCAGGCACATCTTGCCAGCCTGCAGGCACATCCTGCCAGCCTGCAGGCACATCCTGCCTAAAATATACGATGATGTACTGTACATTTAAGAAACAAATCTGGGTCACAGGTCTGTGGAGTGTGGTTAGGCTTACGGAGTCAGCCGGTCCCTCCCCCACAACCGACACACCTCCCCCTCTCCCCCCACCCCAAACCCATACACACACACACACACTCTCAAAGGTCACGTGGTTCACGGTTCACTTCAACACCCATATATTGCTTCCTGCCTGCCTGCCTCCTTCCCAACCTGCCTCCTTCTCAGCCTGCCAGCCTGCTTCATTTCCAGCCAGCCTGCCTCCCTCCCTGCCATCATGCTAACGGGTAGTGTGTGTTAGGCTTATCTTCGGGAATGAGCCAGTCTCACCCCCACCACCAACAAACCACCCGCCCCCCTACATCCCATCTCTCAAGGTCACGCGGTTCAACCGCGTGACTACCACTCACTCCCTGCCTGCCAGCCTGCCTGCAAGCTAGCCTGCCTGTGCCTGCCTGCCTGTGCCTGCCAGCCTGCCTTTCCCTCCCTAATTCTCACTACTTCCATCCCTTCCTGCCTACCTCCTAGCATCTCTCCCTACCTCCCCCTCCCTCTTAGCATCTCTCCCTACCTCCTACCCTACCTCCCCCTCCCTCCTAGCATCTCTCTCTCCCCCTCTCTCACTGATTCTTCCCCCCCCCCTCATTCATACTGCCTCCCACCTAAGCTCCATCGTCCATCCACCCACCAGTCAGCCATCACTGACGCAATGCGTGCATTTGGAGCCAACATGGTGCACAGATGATTCTTGATTGTGCAGATTTGTAAAACAAAAGCACAGAATGAACATTCCAGCCTTATGGCAATTAAAAATAATAGGAATAATAGGCCATGAATCTGTGAAGTCACAGTGGGCAAACTAAACCATCGCCCACCCACCACCACAAGCCGGCGTGACGCTTGGCGGACCCCTTCCTACCCGAACTTTGTTCGGGTAGCATGACTCCCCAACCCCAATCGGGAAACTGGAAGTTTCGGATAGCTAAAGTTCGGAAACCAAGTGGTGCTCTGTATATATATATATATATATATATATATATATATATATATATATATATATATATATCTCACACCCCAGAAGTGACTCGAACCCATACTCCCAGGAGCAACGCAACTGGTAACTACAGGGCGCCTTAATCCACTTGACCATCACGGCCGTCAAAAGGAAGTGATAGCCAAGGCTATTTGAGCCACTTCCCCGACGGCAACTCGGATGGTAATCTTGGGCATAGCATTTCACCAAATCACCTCATTCTTTGGGGCACACGTGAGGAACACAAATGCGAACAAGCCTGAATGGTCCCCAGGACTATATGCGAATGAAAACTCACACCCCAGAAGTGACTCGAACCCATACTCCCAGGAGCAACGCAACTGGTAACTACAGGGCGCCTTAATCCACTTGACCATCACGGCCGTCAAAAGGAAGTGATAGCCAAGGCTATTTGAGCCACTTCCCCGACGGCAACTCGGATGGCAATCTTGGGCATCCTGTCAGTTTGACAGTTGTTTCCCGCTCCCGTGGATTTTATGCGTCACCTGAAGTCTGCCAGTACTCTGTGAGGTCTTCCTTCGTTCATGTGTTGAACCAGAGAGGGAATCGACGGATATTGAGCAACAAGTGCTCCAGGACAGGTACTGTGCAAGAAGAAGTGAACTCTGTGCAGTGACGTAGGCGACATCTGAGGCAGTTCACCCATTCGTGACGGCGTAGTGGCTGAACAGAACCACTGGGTAGCAGAGGAAGAAGAGAACTGTTTGGGAATCCGAACGACTGCAGCCGAGACGTAGGCGGGCAGCCGTAGCTGGGAGAAGTCGACGGCCGGGAGACCGACTCCAACCCTACAAGAAGTCGAGGAGGAGCACGGACCTGCTGGGATAAGGCACGGAGACGACGCGCTTACGGTGGAACATTGATTGAGTTCCTGGAGGACACGACAGTGTGTGTGTGGGGGCGTTCCCGACACGAGGCAGGAGCCAGGACCAGGAGCTACAACTCAACTCTCATCGGAGGATAGGTGGAAGTAGGTGGTTCTAGTTTCCCTCCCAATTCCCCTTTAGTCAGCTATATTATTCAGCTATATTATTTAGCCTGAGGATTTTGTATGTCGTGAGCAAGGCTCACCTATGTCACAGTAAGGCACCAGTGTGCAGAGTAGTACTATCAAGAGTACTCACGATATTTATGTTTATTATTGGTGTGTACAGGCACCCGGAGTAATTGATGAATTTACTGTGTTGAGAATGTCTTTCATGAGACTTTAATGTAATCATATAGTGAGAGAATATATATAATATTATGCCAGTATTTGGAAGTTAGGCTATGTGCCCAGTAACTACGTTATTACCATTTATTGATGTCTGATTTATCTATATTATATATGTCTATGTTCGTGCATTGAATAATCATTCATGTGTGCAGTGATTAATTGTGTTATCGCCCACGAAAGGAAATACTGAGAACTCCAATGTTAAATACTTCATAAGTTATCACTAAATGAAGGGCAGTGTGTAATACCATTACAGTGAATTATTATCGCATTTATTATAGAAATGATTGTTTGAGCCCGAGATCAGTGTAGCGAAGTAATACGTGCTATTGTCGCAAATATCGAGTGTTCGAACTTCTAGTGATCTTTGAGAACTTAAAGAAACAGCGCGCGTGACGCCAGAGAAACAAGCAATAAACATTCGCGCGGGGGAAGGCGCCCAGCTGATTTTGACAGTGACGAGAGGGGGAGTGTTGCCGACTTAGTGAGTGCATATTATTCGTGGGAACGAACGACTCCCGCCTGGATCAGCTGATTGTTTATTGATATGACCTTGTGATGTCCTTGAATGAGTTTTAAGTAAAATACAAAATACATTTGTGTTTATATCATCCCCTCCATTTATCTTGTGGCTATATAATACCTGAAAGCAGAGAGTGATAGAAGTAAATACCTGCCTGATATCCTGATCTATTGAGTGTGTCCTTGCCACGGTTACCACAACTCAACAAATCCACTGACGTGTTACTGGACACCGAAAACACCAGTTGGCGACCTTGTGGTTAATAGTAGAGCCCTATTGTTGGGGCGGGCACATAACAGTTAAGTGAACGAGTTGTGTTCCCACTCCTTCTCAATCAGAGGCCGGTTGGGATTGACTGGGATACTCTCCGGGCGTACAGTGGCGCCGCGAGGATAGAGTGAAGACCCGCAGGGGTACGGTGAGTGACCTTGAGTATACTGATGCTCACCCGAGTAGTTGTAAACCCCGACATTGGCGACCTTGCCAGGATTAAGTACTGATACGGTTGCTCACCGAGAGTAATATCCCTAACATTGGCGACCTTGCCAGGATTAAGTACTGATACGGTTGCTCACCGAGTGAATAACCCCAACATTGGCGACCTCGCCAGGATCACGATCGAAATAAAGGTTACAGTTGTGGTAGTTGGCAGTGGTAGTAGGTATCAGGTACAGGTTATCACTCATAGCACAAGATGGAGGATGATAAAGTAACAAGGTTCATTGACACTAGAGATGAGCAGGTGCTGGAGGAGTGCACCAAGGCACAGTTACAGGCAATAGCAGACCATTTTGGAATAAAGCTGAGATCTGCCAGAGTGGGAGAAAGAAGACTGGAGATCATGGCACAGCTCAGGGCACGAGACGAAGCCTTGGGGGAGGAACGGCCACAAACACCTGCCAGTGTGGGAGAACACCTGAGCATTGGTGGGAGCAGCAGGGGATCCAGCGGCAGCAGGCACAGCGTTAAGCTGGAGATAATGAAGCTGCAGCTGGAAGCACAGCAGCGCAGAGAAGAGCGAGAAGCGCAGCTGAGGAGAGAAGAGGCACAGCAGCGCAAAGAAGAGCGAGAAGCAGAAGCACAGCTGAAGCGTGAAGAGCGAGAAGCACAGTTGAAGCGTGAAGAGCGAGAAGCACAGCTGAGGCGTGAGGAGCGAGAAGCACAGCTGCGCAGGGAAGAACAAGAGCGAGAAGCACAGCTGCGCAGGGAAGAACAAGAGCGAGAAGCACAGCTGCGCAGGGAAGAACACGAGCGAGAAGCTAGGATGAGACAGCAGGAGATAGAAGCTAACAAGGAGGTGGAGCTGAAGCGAGCTGAACTAGGACTAGGTGCACCTGCTCCGCCGCAACAGGAAGACCGACGAGTGAGGGAGCGAGATCTGCCGGTCTTTGTACCAAATGAAGCCGAAAGTTTCTTCGACCACTTCGAAAGGGTTGCTGCTTTGAAGAGGTGGCCGAGGGCGGAGTGGGCGGAGCTGGTTCAGGGTAGGCTCACCGGTGAAGCTCGTGAAGCCTACAATATGCTCGACTTCCAAGAATGCACCAACTACGATGCGGTAAAGAGAGCTGTGCTCCATTCTTTCAAGCTCACGCCGGAATGTTACAGGAAGAGGTTCAGGGAATGTACCCGTTCGCCAGGAAAATCTTATGCGGAGACGGCGAGGGACATGGAGAGAAAGTTCCTTAAGTGGCTGGACTCTGAAGGAGCGAGGTCGGTTGAGGAGGTCAAGGGGCTAATGGTCATGGAAAAGTTTATGTCCGTGCTCTCTCCTGAGATCAGGGTGAGAGTAAAGGAGGCGGACATAAAGGACCTGAGGGCCGCAGCCGACAGAGCCGACATGTTGGAAGAAGCCTTACGCCCACGCCGAGAGGGACAGCACTGACCACCCGTATACTCCGGAAACAGTAGGAATTATAGGAGGACGGATAGATGGAGGACAGGAGCGAGTTCCCCCAAGTCCGACCTCTCGAATTGGGACAACAGAGGATCGAAGGGTGCTGCGGAGCCGATAAAGAAGTACCAAGCTGAGAGCTCAGGAGCTGTTGCTGCAACAAAGGAGTCGACAAATGGTGCGAGAAAGACACACGGAGCGACGGCCTCTGGAGGCAGTGCTAAGGCGAGAGGTGGCGGATGGTCTCCGACGAGGAAGGTGCACTGTTACAATTGCGGAATAATCGGACACGTCGCGCGGGAATGCAGACGCCCTAAGCAGCGGGGGAACGTTGCTTTAGTGAGGTTCGAGGACCAGATGGCCGAGAGGGTGCGGGATGAACCCGTACTGAGTGGGGAGAAGAGAGTTCACCCATTCGTGTGCCAGGGAACCGTAAGGATGGGGGACGCAGACCCCATCCCGGTGAAGATATTAAGAGACACTGGGGCCGATTTTACCCTGGTGAGTGAAACCCTGTTCCCCGAGGGTTACAAGAGTACCAGTGTGGGGGTGGCAAGTGTGACCACTGTGGGAGGCCCAGTGAGGATGCCCCTACACCAGGTGACTCTGAATTCTGATTATGGCTGCCAGACCCTTGTGGTGGGGGTCTGTGCATCAATGCCCAAGATGGAGGCACAGGTCATCTTGGGAAATGACGCATGTGGAGGATATGTCCTTCCGAATCTCGTGAAAGGCGAGGAGTGCCTAGAGCAATATAAGGAGACGGGCGGAGTGATAGACGCCTGTGAGGACGAGAAGGGAATCGCCCCGGTGGCGTTCCCAGTTTGTGCTGTGATGCCGAGGCAGCGCAAAGAACAAGGAGGTTGTGGATCTGATGGGGCTGAGGAGACGTCCGACAGCCTGGGAATCGATCACCTCTTCGTAGGACCCAGAGAACGAGTGGAGGGCGAAGGCAGCCCGAATGGTGAGTTGCAGGTGACCCTCACCAGTTCTCTAGGGGTAGACCGCACTCGTCTTGGAGAGTTGCAGCAGATGGAGTTCCCCGAATTGATTCGTGAGGCCAAAGGAGGACGTGTTGGTCCTGAGAAGGCTACCCATTTTTACATACAGGACGGCATGCTGATGAGACAATGGAGGCCTGTGAGGATGGAGGCCGGAGAAGAGTCTCTAAGTACGAGGCACCAGGTAGTGTTGCCGGCCCAGTGCAGAGCGGCCGTGTTGGACCTATCGCACTCCGTGGACTCTGCAGGTCACCTGGGGGTGACCAAGACGCTGCGAAGGATCAGGGATCATTTCTACTGGCCAGGTATGGACGCCGAGGTGAGGCGTTATTGTAAGACGTACTTACCGTGCCAGAGGGCAGGGAAGAGCCAATCCGCGATACCGAAGGCCCCATTGATCCCTGTTCCGGCGTTTGGGCCTGCATTCGAGCGTCTGTTGGTCGACGGGGTGGGTCCGTTGCCAAGAACGAAGCGAGGGAATACCTACCTGATGACGATAATGTGTGCGTCCACCAGATTTCCAGAAGCCGTCCCGATGCGACGTTTGACGTCGAAAGGAGTAGCCGGGCAACTACAACGATTTTTCTCTTGGGTGGGGATGCCCAGAGAAATTCAGACAGACTGCGGAAGTATATTCCAGTCTAAGTGGTTCCGACAGACGGTGACAGGTTGGGGAGTGACTCAGATTCGGTCGTCGCCCTACCGACCGCAGTCGCAAGGGGCGATCGAAAGATTCCACTCCACCTTGAAGACCGTTCTGAAAGTGTTCTGCGCAGAACAGGGGGCTGAGTGGGATGAGGCAGTATACCCCGCGTTGTTTGCCATACGTAACGCGGTGGTAGAATCGTTAGGATTCTCACCTTTCCAGCTGGTGTATGGACACGAGGTGCGAAGTCCTCTGTCCATGCTGAAGGAACAATGGACACCGGGAGTGACCGTGGGAACGGTGAATGAATATGTCCAAAAGTTCAAAGAGCGTCTCACTCTAGCAAAGGAACTAGCTGGGAAACACCTGAAGGAGGCGCAGCGTAAGATGTCGGAGTGGTACGACAAGAGAGCTACGCCGAGGGAGTTCCAGGTCGGGTCCCAGGTGATGGTTTTCCTGCCGGGTAAAGGTAGGGTGACCGAGTCGCGGTTCGAGGGACCATACCAGGTGCTGCGGCGGTTGGGTCCTGTGTCGTATGAAATTGGGAAGCCGGATAGACCCCACAAGAAACAGGTGTGTCACGTAGACCGCCTGAAGCCTTTCTTCCCTGTGGAAGGAGGAGCCACCAGGCAGGACGGAACGGTGACCCGAGACCCCCAGCAGAATGCGGTTCTGTGCGTGCAGGTGGACCAGGAACTTCCAGAGGAGGAAGGAAAGTGGTCCAGGGCGGATGGCACCCATCTCACCAACACTGAGAGTCTGGCGAAGATCGAGGACAAGCTACTACATCTGGAAGGGCAACAGAGCGCGGACCTGACGAACCTACTGAGGAAGAATGCCTCCCTCTTTACCGACGTGCCCCGACGACACAAGAGTGTAACGCACGAAGTAGAGGTGAGGGACGCCAGGCCCGTCAAGCAGAGCGCGTATAGGGTGAGCCCGGAGAAGCGAGAGCTGATGAGAAAGGAGGTGGAGTATCTCCTTGAGAACGACCTTGCGGAGCCCAGTAAAAGTGGGTGGAGTTCCCCATGCTTGCTGGTGAGAAAAAGCGACGGTACCTTCCGCTTTTGTACAGATTACAGGAGGGTGAACTCCATCACAGTGGCAGATTCTCACCCCATGCCAAGAGTGAGCGATTGCATTGACCAGGTGGGCAGTGCAAGGTACGTATCCAAGGTCGATCTACTCAAGGGGTACTACCAGATCTCTTTGACTCCTGAGGCAAGGAAAATATCAGCTTTCGCAACTTCTGACGGGCTGTACCAATACAAGGTGTTACCCTTTGGAATGAAAAGCAGCGGTAGCTGTTTCCAGCGCATGATGAATGAGTTGTTAAGGGGTGCCGCAGGCTGCACAGTATACATCGATGACATCGTCGTGTACGCCGACGATTGGAAGACGCACCTGGAGAGACTCAAGGAATTGTTCAGAAGGCTAGAGGAGGCTAACTTGACTGTAAATTTGGCCAAGAGCGAGTTTGGGAAGGCTCACTTAGAGTACCTTGGTTTCGTCATCGGCCAAGGTGAAGTCACCCCTGTTGATCACAAAGTATCAGCCATTAAGGAATACCCCGTGCCCAGAACGCGTAAAGAGTTGCTAAGGTACCTCGGGATGATAGGGTACTAGTGTGGGTTCTGCAGGAATTTTTCCACGGTAGCGCATCCCCTGACCGAGCTACTCTCCAAGAATGTACGATGGAGATGGGGAGAGGCCTGCCAAGAGTCTTTTGAAAAGACCAAGAAATTGTTGACGGAGGCCCCGGTATTAATATCCCCAGATTTCTCAGCCGGATTCATCCTGTACGTAGACGCCAGCGACGTTGGGATAGGGGCCATGTTGGCTCAAGAGAGGAGTGGGGTACATAGGCCAGTAGCGTTCTACTCGAAGAAGTTTGTGAAATACCAGCGGGCCTATAGTACCGTTGAGAAAGAGGCATTGGCGCTAGTTATGGCCCTGAAACACTTCATTGTGTACGTGGGAGGAGGGGCGAGACCTGTTCTGGTGTTCACAGATCACAACCCTCTCACCTTTTTGTACAAAATGAAGAACTCCAACCAACGTCTGACGAGGTGGGCGTTGTTACTGCAAGAGTACCGGCTGGACATCAAGCACATCAAGGGGAAGGACAACGTAGTAGCGGATGCCCTGTCCCGTAAACACTAACCAGACATGACTCTTATTTTAAGGGGAGGGGAATGTGACGGTGTTACCCCCCCCTTATATTTCTCCCACGCCTGCAGTAAGAGTCATGTCCACTTTACCCAAGCGTTCTCTAGGTCGCAGGCGTCAATTTGATATATGTGGGAGAGTGGAGTGTTCTCGGAGTGCCGAGAAATTTATAAAACAATAATATTTTGGCCTGTGGTTTAGGCCCTTTAGGAAGCCAAGATGGCGCTGGCTCTCCTGTTTCCCCGCCAAAACTGTGTGACGTCAGTGACACCGGATTGGTCACCGACAGCAATGTAGCACAGGGAGCCAATGAAAACCTCCCGTGGCAAATGTGACGTCACGACAGGAAGGGGGGGTCCGGGCAGCGCGCCGCGTTGGCGCCATCAGTCAGACACGACACGTCAAGGAGGTTGGACGTGCGAAGATTGGTCCTGTCAGTTTGACAGTTGTTTCCCGCTCCCGTGGATTTTACGCGTCACCTGAAGTCTGCCAGTACTCTGTGAGGTCTTCCTTCGTTCATGTGTTGAACCAGAGAGGGAATCGACGGATATTGAGCAACAAGTGCTCCAGGACAGGTACTGTGCAAGAAGAAGTGAACTCTGTGCAGTGACGTAGGCGACGTCTGAGGCAGTTCACCCATTCGTGACGGCGTAGTGGCTGAACAGAACCACTGGGTAGCAGAGGAAGAAGAGAACTATTTGGGAATCCGAACGACTGCAGCCGAGACGTAGGCAGGCAGCCGTAGCTGGGAGAAGTCGACGGCCGGGAGACCGACTCCAACCCTCCCTACAAGAAGTCGAGGAGGAGCACGGACCTGCTGGGATAAGGCACGGAGACGACGCGCTTACGGTGGGACATTGATTGAGTTCCTGGAGGACACAACAGTGTGTGTGTGGGGGCGTTCCCGACACGAGGCAGGAGCCAGGACCAGGAGCTACAACTCAACTCTCATCGGAGGATAGGTGGAAGTAGGTGGTTCTAGTTTCCCTCCCAATTCCCCTTTAGTCAGCTATATTATTCAGCTATATTATTTAGCCTGAGGATTTTGTATGTCGTGAGCAAGGCTCACCTATGTCACAGTAAGGCACCAGTGTGCAGAGTAGTACTATCAAGAGTACTCACGATATTTATGTTTATTATTGGTGTGTACAGGCACCCGGAGTAATTGATGAATTTACTGTGTTGAGAATGTCTTTCATGAGACTTTAATGTAATCATATAGTGAGAGAATATATATAATATTATGCCAGTATTTGGAAGTTAGGCTATATGCCCAGTAACTATGTTATTACCATTTATTGATGTCTGATTTATCTATATTATATATGTCTATGTTCGTGCATTGAATAATCATTCGGGTGTGCAGTGATTAATTGTGTTATCGCCCACGAAAGGAAATACTGAGAACTCCAGTGTTAAATACTTCATAAGTTATCACTAAATGAAGGGCAGTGTGTAATACCATTACAGTGAATTATTATCGCATTTATTATAGAAATGATTGTTTGAGCCCGAGATCAGTGTAGCGAAGTAATACGTGCTATTGTCGCAAATATCGAGTGTTCGAACTTCTAGTGATCTTTGAGAACTTAAAGAAACAGCGCGCGTGACGCCAGAGAAACAAGCAATAAACATTCGCGTGGGGGAAGGCGCCCAGCTGATTTTGACAGTGACGAGAGGGGGAGTGTTGCCGACTTAGTGAGTGCATATTATTCGTGGGAACGAACGACTCCCGCCTGGATCAGCTGATTGTTTATTGATATGACCTTGTGATGTCCTTGAATGAGTTTTAAGTAAAATACAAAATACATTTGTGTTTATATCATCCCCTCCATTTATCTTGTGGCTATATAATACCTGAAAGCAGAGAGTGATAGAAGTAAATACCTGCCTGATATCCTGATCTATTGAGTGTGTCCTTGCCACGGTTACCACAACTCAACAAATCCACTGACGTGTTACTGGACACCGAAAACACAAGTTGGCGACCTTGTGGTTAATAGTAGAGCCCTATTGTTGGGGCGGGCACATAACAGTTAAGTGAACGAGTTGTGTTCCCACTCCTCAATCAGAGGCCGGTTGGGATTGACTGGGATACTCTCCGGGCGTACAGTGGCGCCGCGAGGATAGAGTGAAGACCCGCAGGGCTACGGTGAGTGACCTTGAGTATACTGATGCTCACCCGAGTAGTTGTAAACCCCGACATTGGCGACCTTGCCAGGATTAAGTACTGATACGGTTGCTCACCGAGAGTAATATCCCTAACATTGGCGACCTTGCCAGGATTAAGTACTGATACGGTTGCTCACCGAGTGAATAACCCCAACAATATATATATTAGTATATTTTGGTAGCAGTCTTTCCTGTAGACATATATTATTAAATATGACCGAAAAAGTAAGATTAATAATTCTAACACGAATTTTCTCAATATTTCTTATATTTCTTTTCACTGTTGATGGTAATTGAAAAATCAATTCTCCAAAATTCATTTTTATTTCTAGTTTGACGTGACACTTGAACGCGTTTCGTAATAACTTATTACATTTTCAAACACTTTAGTTTACACACACACAACTATAACTTGCAAACACTAAACAGAGTTTAACCCTTAAACTGCGCATGGTGTATATATACGCCCTGAGTAACATGTCCCACGGTGTGCATGGCGTATATATACACCATAGGGTGCCAGGCCCGATTCAAATGGCCCGCGGCAACACCGGGTTCACAGAAGCTTCCTCAGGGCTCTTGTAAACAGACGCCATTTTTTTTTTAAATCGTGGGCAATATTCTCAGGTGTAAGAGGCACAGTACTGTTGGAGCAACCAAGGCTGGCGCACGCAGCATGAGCGAACAGCTTTGCTGTTCAGCTTGTGACCACAGCATCGCCGAAAAATGTCAAAATATATAATTGTTATTATTTAGCGATGACAATATTACAGATGACCCATGACTGTGATATAAATAACCAAGGTTGTGATAATAGCAGGACTGTTGTAATAATTAGCACTGTGGGAGGAGTGATGCTGAGAGACGGAGGGAGACAGCATCGTTTACTGACTGTGTGGCCACCTGTTATTGTTTGCATTCACCATATCAGGTCGGTGGTTCTCTATGGTGAACACAAATGTAGATACTTATATATAATGTGTGTATTAGTGTAATAACAGCAAAAGGATTATGCTGGGAGGAGCCATTTGGGTGACGGAGGTGACGTCGTCTGCACGATTTGTCTAGCTGTTTAGAGGGTGGCCACTATGCTCTTTGGGCGCACTACAAGCTTAGGTGTACAGTTACGGTGCATAAAACATGTAGATACTTATATATAATATGTGTATATAGGGTAATAACACTGCAAACAGTATTGTTGGGGGAGAGAGTTTAGTGCGTGTGACCTTGAATGAGTGAGGGAGCCGCCAGCCGCCATCTGTGTATAGCGACGACTCTTAGTGCCTGAACTAACTATATCAGCTTAGCTGTACAGTTGTGGTGAACAAAATATATACATACTTATATATAACGTCTGTATATAGTGTAATAACACCACAAATGGTATTGTTGGGGGGAAGAAAGTTTAGTGCCTGTGTTGAGGGATTGGCAGCGAGTGGCTGGCTGGTGTGTGGTGGTAACTCTTCGTTGCTTTTCGACTCTCAATACCAACTTAGTGGTTCGTTATGGTGACCAAAACATGCAGATACTTATATATAACCTGTGTATAGAGTGTAATAGCAGCAAAACTATTTGTTTATTGTTTTATAAACATAATAATTGAATCACTAATATGCACATCATACTTTTGAGTATAGCGATTATTCACCACTTTTATTATATAAATATATTACAATACACACTATTGAATAATATTACTGCAAAAAAACTAAGAAAAAATCAATCGAAGACATTGAAACAATTAGGTAATAATATCTTTGTGGCAACTCCCATCTGTCAGCGTGGGTGACGCTGACCGGGTCTGACGACCGCTCTGTCAACGCCCACTTTTTGCCAGACTTCCTCGGTCAATTGCGCCCAAAATATGTCACCTACGATTTTTTTTTTATTTTTTCCGTGCTCAGGGGACACAAATTAACATGTTTAGAAGACGAAAAAATTTTTTTGAATTGTTTTTTTTTCTTGCGCACAGGGGTGTAAATGTCCCCAGGACCCCTGAGCAGTGTAAGGGTTAAACAGCTTTGATTTTATACCTGCATTTGGGTGAGGTGATATGTTACAACAGTTTTGGATGAGGTGAAAACAAATTTTCAACACAAGACAGAACACGAAACAATGGGTATAATATTTTGTAAGTTAAAAGGAAGAATGTAAGTACAGTAACTGCAATGGGCCTATTAGCCCATATTTCTTGATGCTTCTATATTGGTGTGGAGTCTTGAAGTGGGTAGAATATAGTTGTGCATTAATTGGCTGTTGATTGCTGGTATCGACTTCTTAATGTGTAGTGCCTCGCAGATATCAAGCCGCCTGCTATCGCTGCATCTATCGATGATTTCCGTGTTTTTTGATAAGACTTCTCTGGTGATGGTCTGGTTGTGGGAAGAGATTATATGTTCCTTAATGGAGCCCTGTTGCTTATGCATCGTTAACGATGCATAAGCCATTCTATAGGCCATTGCTCCCCTTGCCTCTCTGAGGGGGCCAGGTTCTGGCCGTGGTCCCCGGTAGGCCCTAGAACTCCATACACATGACTGATGCCAAAGTCTGACATTAGCATATCAGCCTGGTAAAGCTCCGGGGAGCCTCCGGGTCTCACCCAGAAAATGGCGTTTCATTACATTCAACGCTGGTTTTTCCAATATTTTGACTATAACACTTGTCAATGATACAGGTCTATATTTGATGGGATCTTCCCTGCTGCCACTGTTGTAGATTGCTGCTGCCTCTAATATCAACAGGGAATCTGAAATAGGTAGTACAGTGAATATTAACCTTGTAGTGCAAACATTTGTTCTGTGTTAGCCTTTTTCCACACATCTGCTAGGACTCCTGTTCACGGGGATGTCTGAAAAAATCTGTTAAGTGGAATGCTGAGCTCAAGTGCACATTCTCTCAAAACCCATGGTGAAACTCCATCTGGACCAAATGCTTTGTTCTTACTTAGCTCCTTTGGCATTTTTTTCACTTTATATTCAGACACCTCTATGAAATTTGAGAAATCTTTAAAGAATTCGGATAAAGAAAGAGATCTAGAAGTGGTTCTAGATAAAAAGCTATCACCTGAGGACCACATAAAGAACATTGTGTGAAGAGCCAATGCTACACTTTCTAACTTCAGAATTGCTTTTAAATACATGGATGGCAAAATACTAAAGAAATTATTCACAACTATTGTCAGACCAAAACTGGAATATGCAGTGGTTGTATGGTGCCCATATCTTAAGCAGCACATCAACAAACTGGAAAAGGTGCAAAGACATGCAACTACTGTAATTTACTCGTGGAAAATAGTAGAGGGGGCTGGTCCCAAATCTGCACACAGAAATAATATCATTTGAGACCGGAATGTATGGCAGCATGTGCAGAATACCCCCGTTGAAGAGCAGAGGTGCAATAGGTACTCTGAGAGAACTCTGTCAACATCAGAGGCCTGATACTGTTCAACACGCTTCCACTAAATATAAGAGGCATAACTGGCCGACCCCTCACAATGTTCAAGAGAGAACTCAATAAGCACCTCCAAATGATACCTGATTAACCAGGCTGTGATTTATACGTCAGGCTGCGAGTAGCCGCATTCAACAGCCTGGTTGACCAATCCAGCAACGAGGAGGCCTGGTCGACGACCGGGCAGCGGGGACGCTAAGCCCAGAAAACACCTCAAGGTAGCCTTAAGGCAAGGCTAAAAGTTTTGTGAAGAAATGTTTGCACTGCAAGGTTGATATTCACTATGTCACCTATTTCAAACTCCCAGTTGATATTAGAGGCAGCAGCAATACAGTTGCTTTTACAAGTTTCATTGTGTAGCCTAAGGCTTATCTTCATTGTATCTAGAGGCGGTTTACCTGCTTGATGGGGTTCTGGGAGTTGTTCTACTCCTACTTCTACTCTACTGGAAGTACTTGAGGAGTACTCTCTACTCCTCAAACTCTGACTTGTGAGAGTTTGGTCCACCAGGCTGTTGCTTGGAGCGGCCCACATACCCACCACAGCCCGGTTGGTCCAGCACTCCTTGGAGAAACCTATCTAGTTTTCTCTTGAAGATGTCCACAGTTGTCCCAGCAATATTTCTTATGCTTGCCGGGAGAATGTTGAACAACCGCAGACCACTGATGTTTATACAGTGTTCTCTGTGCCTACGGCACCCCTGCTCTTCACTGGTTTTATTGTGCATTTTCTTTCATATCATTCACTCCAGTATGTTGTTATTTTACAGTGTAGATTTGGAACCTGGCCCTCTAGTATTTTCCATATGTATATTATTTGATATCTCTCTCGTCGTCTTTCTAGTGAGTACATTTGGAGGGCTTTGAGACGATCCCAATAATTTAGGTGCTTTATCGGGTCTATGTATGCCGTATATGTTCTCTGTACTCCCTCTATTTCTGCAATCTCTCCTACTCTGAAGGGTAAAGTGAGTACTGAGAAGTACTCATGATGCGACAACACAAGTGATTTGAAGAGCACAACCATTGTGATGGGATCCCTGGATTTGAAAGTTCCCGTAATCCATCATTTTTCTGGCTGACGCAATATTTGCTTGGTTATGCTCCCTAAACATTAGGTCGTTAGACATCATTATTCCCAAATTCTTTACATGGTGCTTACCTACTATGGGCAAATTTGATTGTGTTATGTACCCTGAATTATGTTTAACCCCTGTGTGGCTCCAGGCTATTTAGCATTTGTCACCCACAGGCGCATACAAAAAAAAATTATTTTTTCTTTTAAACCTGTTAATTTGTGTATTTGGGAAAAATAATAAAAAATATCGTAAGTGGCATATATTGCCCGCTATAGGGCGGGGAAGTCTGGCAAAAAACAGGCGCTGACTCAGCGTGCGTCCCAAGCGGTCTGTTGCTCGCCAGCTGTCAGGCAGGAGTGGCCACAAAGAGATAATTACCTAAATTTTTCAATGTCTCTGATTGATTTTTCATAGTATTTTTGCTGTAATATTATTCAATAGTGTGTAGTGTGATATATTTATATAATAAAATGAGTGAATCATCGCTGTACTCAAAAATATGGTGTGCATATTGTTGATTCAATTATTATGTTCATCAAACAGTGAACAAATACTTTGTCAATTATTACACTATATACACAGGTTATATATAAGTATCTGCATGTTTTGTTCACCATAACGTACCATTAAGTCGCTAATATGAGTCAAAAAGCAACGAGGAGTGACCGCCACACACCAGCCAGCCACTCGCTGCCACCCACTCCCTCAACACCTCACTCGCCCACATTCTCCTCCCATCATACTGTTTTTGCTTTTATTCACTATATACAGACGTTACATATAAGTATCTACATTCGTGTTCACCATAACGAACCACTAAGTTGGCATGCTGAGTGGCAGTGGCAACGAGTGGCAGCCCGCCTCTGGCTGCTACTTCCTCCCTCCCTCACCCACATTCTCCTCCCACAATACTGTTTTTGCTTTTATTCACTATATACAGATGTTATATGTAAGTATCTACATGTTTTGTTCACCACAACTGTACAACTAAGTTGATATAGTTAGTTCAGGCACTAAGAGACGTTGCTACACACAGTCAGGTGGCGGCTGCTTCCTTCACACATTCAAGGTCAGACGCACTAAAGTTTCACCCCCAACAATACTGTTTGTGGTGTTATTACCCTATATACAAACGTTTTAAACACTTTTATTATGTGTGATGTTAGTGCAACTGGCCTATAATTTTTTGCCAAGGCTTTACTCCCCCTCTTGTGCAACAGAGCTATATCTGCAGATTTAAGTGCTGCTGGTATCTCCCCTGTATCCAGGCTCTTTCTCCAAATTACGCTGAGTGCTCTCGCTACTGGTACTTTACATTTCTTTATGAATATTGAATTCCATGAGTCAGGCCCAGGAGCTGAGTGCATAGGCATATTGTCAATTTCTCTTTCAAAGTTTTCCGAGTTTGTGGTAATATCCGTTATATTATCTGCAGCTTGAATGTCATTCATAAAGAAGCTGTCTGGGTCATCAACTTTCATGTTGTTTATTGGTGTGCTAAACATAGCCTCATACTGGCTTCTTAGAATTTCACTAATCTCTTTGTTGTCCTCTGTGTACGTACCTTCATTTGTAATTAACGATCCAATACTGGTAGAGGTTTTTGATTTTGATTTTGCGTATGTGAAAAAATATTTCGGATTTTTCCTTATCTCTTGTATAGCTTTCTGTTCCAATTCCATTTCCTCAGACTCATATGATCGCTTCAACGTTTGTTCTATTTCTTCGATCTCTCTGCTTAGGCTTATTTTTCTTGCTTGTGATAGTTGTGTCTGCCGAAGCATTTCCGTTATTTTTTTCCTTCTCCTGTACAGTTGTCTGCGTTCTCTTTCTAGAGTGGTCCTCTTTCTGCCCCTCCTCACAGGCACGTGCTTCAAGCAGACCTTGTAAGCTTCAGCTGTCAGTTGAGCTATTCCCTGTGTGGGAGTTTTGTCGTTTATGACTGTCTCCCATTGAATGGTTGCAAGGTCTACATTTATTTTTTCCCAGTCGATCCTCTTATTGTTAAAATTGAATTGATTGAATATTCCTTTTTGCTTGTTGGGTCTCTTAGACCTACTACCGTTATTTATGCTAGTTTGCACTTCAATGAGCTTATGGTCTGAGTATGAAGTATCTGAGATTGTGATGTCTCTGATTAGTTCATCATTGTTTGTGAACTAATGATGAACTAGAAAACAAGTCTAGAAAACTAGAAAACAACAAAAACACCCTAGAAAACAAGTCTAGTGTGTTTTCGTTCCTAGTTGGTTCTGTAATCTGTTGATTGAGCAAGAATTTGTCACAGAATCTCAAAAGTTCTCTGACCTGTGGTTGGTTATTTCCCGGGTCATTCCCTGCTATGATATTTGTGTTTGCCATTCTCCATCTTAGACTCGGTAAATTGAAATCTCCAAGGAAGATTAACTCTTTTGCTGGCCTGGCAAGCGACCTGGCACACACTGCAACGAAGGTTGAGCATTGGCCGTGCGCGCACAAACCACACTCAAATGTTTATACAGTGTGACCTCACTTGAACGAGGCGTAGGCGTTATACGAGGCGAGGCCGATTCGTTTCACTGCGGAATTCGTTCTACCCGTCAGCCCCAGGCTGTCCCTCCCCTTCATGTGAAAATAACAAAGGTCCTACATCCATTATCAACAAAACAAAAAATCACAGAAAATCTATTTATTATGTATTTATATTTTTGAACATGGCACATGATAGAACAATCAATGGTAAACAATTCCATATTAAAATCAAAACTATGTGACTGTTATTGGTGGCCGCAAATATGATGTAATGGCCAGGATTTCCAAAAGCCAACTGTATCAGTCTATATAAATATTCATAAACAATTTATTTATTATGAAGTCTTCATTTTCACTATGGTATTTGATAGAACAATCACTTACAAACAATTTGGATTAAAAATTCTACATATATGACCATTATTGAATCCAAAAAAGCAAAATCACATAATTTTCTCAACAAACTGAAGAGGAGGGGTGGTTGGCGGGCCGCCGGTGGTAGGGGAAGGAGGGTCAGGGCCGGCCGCTGGCAGTCAGGTGCGGGAGGGGATGGGGGGGGGGGATGTAGCATGTTGGCGGTATAGGAGTGGGGGGATGAGGGTGGCAGCCAGACTGACAGGCCTTGGGCCAGACCAGGCCTCAGGCCAGACCTCAGACCAGGCCTGGAACCCAGACCTCGACGAAACTCGACCCAATGTTGACTGCATAGAGGCTAGCCGCCTCCTTACCCCTCCCTCCCCCCCAATACATCCCCTCACCACTGACCCCACACTTTATTATGAATTCTTCATTTTGACTACGGAATATGGTAGAGTGATGCATTACAAACCACTGAAATGGTAAAATTTTCTCTCCTAATTTTGTCAAAAGCAGCAAGTGAGCTTAGTATCGAGGCAAGTGCTGTAGCAGTCAGCTGGCGTCTCTACTCACCCTCCTCTGACGCCTTTCCACCCCCAATACATCCTCTCACCACTGACACCACAATTTATTATAAATTGTTCATTTTGACTATGGAATATGATAGAGCTTTGTGTTGCAAACAACTGAAATGGTAACATTTTCTCAGCTAATTTGGTGAAAAGCAGACAGTGAGTGAACTATCGAGGTGGAGCATGGAGGCGCCAGCCACGTGTTGCCATTTACATGATAACTCGAGCCAGAGCTCTCCACTGACACAACCTGCCTCCCCTGACACCACTGTTACTCCAGCTTCCCTGACAACTTCCACCACTGACACAACCAGCCTCCCCTGACACCACTATTACTCCATCTTCCCTGACAACTTACACCACTGACACAACCTGCCTCCCCTGACACCACTATTACTCCATCTTCCCTGACAACTTCCACCACTGACACAACCAGCCTCCCCTGACACCACTATTACTCCATCTTCCCTGACAACCTCCACCACTGACACAACCTGCCTCCCCTGACACCACTGTTACTCCAGCTTCCCTGACAACTTGCCTTCCATGAGAATAACTTACACCACCTGCCCCCCCTAACAATAAACCCTAACTACTGACACCACTTGCCCCCCTGACAACAACTCTCACCAATGACCCTTGATACCATTTTATCATCCTTCAACCATTTATCCCTAGAAACAATGGGTAAGCATAATAAAACACTGTATAACTGTTTACACTTTGGCGAATCATAGATGATGACAGCCACCTCCGACGCTCGGTCTCGGTGACTGCTTGGATGAACAATCCTCGCTTAATCAAACATTTGTATGTTCCACTGAACATTTAGTACCTAATTCAATTTGTTCGGATCTTCTGGAAATTCGCTAGAACGGGGTTCGTTAGTGAGGATGAACTGTACTCTTTTCAGCTTTCTAACCTCAATTTTCATGCTACGTCATTCATTTTGCTATCAAACTGTTCACAATATAAAGGGGCACATTTAAAACCAGTCCCATAATATTCGGACAATAAATGGGATTTTTAAAAATGCATTAATTGATGACGGTATTACCTTCATCAGGGACTCAGCGTGTTTTGGTTTTATGATGTCGATACCCTCATCAGGCCGCGAAACCCCTGATATTATTAGTTGGTTTTTGTTAACCCTTGGGCTGCTCTCTTGCGATTTTAGCCTGCAACACGTCTTATAAAAGTGTTCATTTGTGTTTCCTGATCATGGGAAAAATAGAAAATAATTTGTGACATATTTTGACCACAATAGGGCGAGGAAGTCTGGCAAACGTGAGGCGTTGACAGAGTAACCATTGGAGGCAGTCAGCTCCACCCGAGCTGTCAGGCGGGAGTTGCCACAAAAATATTATTACTTAATTATTTCAATGTCTTTGATTTTTTTTCTGTTTTTTTTTCAAGTAATATTATTCAATAGTGTGTAGTGTGATATATTTATATAATAAAATGTGTGACCCATCGCTATACTCAAAAAGTATTGTGAGCATATTAGTGATTCAATTACAGTGCATCCTCTCTCTAACGAACCCTACTCTAAAGAATTCCCGGATAGTCCGAACAAATTGCATTTGGCGCTAAATGTTCAGTGGAACATACAAAAATTCCTTTGTGTTGTTCCACTGATGGTGATGACCTAGGCTGGTATGGCAGGGCTGTGAGAGCTGTGTACTGTACACACTCTCCACATCGTTTACTTCAATATCCGTATCACTAGTATCAGACACCTGTCTTAGGTCTTTTTCCAGATTTGAGTTATCAAAATCACTGGCATGCTCATCTTCAAGGAATATGCCCTGTACTTCAACATCAGAGAGTGTTTTCTCAAAAACATGGCCAATTAGAGACTGGGAGCTCAATATGGATACATACAAAATGGTTGCTACCTTGAATATGAGCCTGCCCACAACCGTGGGGAATGCTGGGAATTTTTTTCAAGCTGGCAAACACCTCAGGAATCCATCTTGTACCCAAGTTTTGAACCCTACAATATACCTACGAGTGCCTTAACCACTGTGATGCGCCGAGTTTATTGTGACATTCCCCGTGCACATGATATCAAGTGTTCCCCCAAAAAATGTTTTTTTAACCCTGAACATGTATGTCTATGTAAAAATAAATACAAAATTCCACTTACTTTGGCTGTGGGGACGTGGACAAGGTGCGCTGTGACATCATCATGGCTGGTCGCCCGTACCAGAAACTCCCAGAAGCAAGTGTGCAGGCCATTCATGCATTGTGAGTTGCCACAAATATATTTTCAATTATTTGTTCTATGTATTTCCAATGCGGTTTTATTAGTTTTTTTTTATTCTATATGATGCATATTTTTGTTATTTACAATATGTATACAACAGAACGTTCATAATGTTCCATGGAACTGTGATACTGTGTGTCAGTAATGTATCCACAATGTTTATTGTTGCAATATTACTTGCTAAAAATTCACTAAGATTACAATATGTATAGTTTCACACACTACACAGTAACACACTGTATTACACAATACTTCGGAAGTGAGTAATAATCAATGAAGTAGTCCATGGTACAAAGCGCGACTTTGCTCTCATTGCACCAGGTACAGATAGATTTTCGCTGTTTCTTTGTTCTGTGTGCTTGCAAATAACGCACTCATGTACACCCCTTGGCTTTAGTACTTGTAAGTGGTATGTAGCCAAGCTTGTAATGTGTAAGGTAGTCTTGAAAATACTGCTTTGTAAGGTCCCTGACTGGAAGATTCAGTCATTTATGGCAAGTGTCAGTCAATCTGGAAGAGATTCAGCCATTCTGGAAGAGATTCAGCTAATCTTGAAAATATCTATGGAAAACACCACCATGGAAACCGCTAACACTGTTCATCTATGCTACTTGTATCAGATGCATCATCACTGAACCCAGAAAATGATTCATCTATGTATCACCTATATAAATTGGAGATGGCATAGGTGGGCATGGGTGGCGTTCACAGCTACAACTGGATACGCTCGCTGTGTCGTCCTAATAGGTGCGGTATCACTTGCATCCAACCTTTGTGTTAGGTCCTTATTGCGCCTAGCTTCATCAATATCATGACCCTTATGTTCTTCAATCTATAAGGTCTGAATTTCACCGACAGAGAGTGATCTTTCAACACTGCGTCGGACAGGTGTTTGGGAGCCAGAGGCACGTGCACCACCCCATGGTTACTCACTCAATACTAACCCAGCCAGCAGCCCTAGGACATTCTGGGAATTTTTTTCAAAGAAAGCTGCCTCTCACTGGAGGTCCCAAGAGTTCATTTTGTATCCAACCTACCGCGAGCGTGTTTTGACCGTGTACGAATAAAAAAAACTTTTGTCGGTGGGAACAGTTATTGGCGAAAAGCATTTGTCGTTTGGCACAGTGCAGTGGTTAAGGTGTTATGCGCACCCCTTGATCGAGCGAAATTAGGCGCTAATGCATTTCAGAGGGTTAATACACTCAACAAAACTGGTTAATAATACCATGACTAATACAATCAACATCACTGGGTAATGCCAATATGATGAATACACTCACCATCACTGGGTAATGAAAACACCAAGATTAACCCTTGTGTGGCTCCGGGCTATTTAGCATTTGTCACCCACAGGCGCATACCAAAAAAAAAAAAAATATTTTTTCTTCCTAACCTGTTAAGTCGTGTTCCCTGACCACGAGAAAAAAAAATTCAATTGATCTTACCGACGACGTAATTGAGCCGACAAGATGGGCGATGACGTCACACCCTGCAAGATCGGTCATACACGGTGTGTCCCAGAGGCGTCGCGCGCGGTCTTCAAGCAGCCAGAGTTGCCACGAATTTATTTTCGCGGCATTATTTACAGTGTTTAGGCCTATTTTATTAGCAATATTAGTCACTAATTGTGTTGCACATAATGTTACATCACAGTCATTGTCAATAAATGTTACATACATCGAGTATACACAGGTGCACACAAATGTTTTCCATTACGCCATTATATTATGTAATCACAATGTTCATTATTATATGTACACACAAGCACGCACTATGTACAGGTTTTTGCACTATTATTGCACATTTAGAATTCTTGGAGAGAGTGGTAGTCGTTGAAGCAGTCGACAGCACACAATGGGACTGCACACGCTTCACACCATGTTTGCACCACTTTACGTTTCTGTACTTTCCTTTTTGTTGTTTTACATACTGGGCATTCACGTTGGCCTATTGCACGCTTTCCAGCTGGTGACAAATGTTTTAGTCTGTGTTGCTGAAAGGCCTCCATGTGAGCGAGCCTGGGTGTTGCAGCATGCTGCAACACTGGGTTCATGATTGGTCTTTGCATGCCAGGGACATCTTTACCAAACTTTGCTAATAACTGTGTTGCAAGTGTAAAAGTAAACGCACGGAAACTAGGTTTACGTCCAGTTTTCACCAGATACATATTATAGCAGGTCAACATGCTCATGTCAACATGATGGAAAAACACTTTTCGTCCATTTCAATGTTTTCCGCACACACTCGATAGTGCCAATCATCATGTCAGCCTTATCAATCAAACGCATGTTGATATTATAGTCAAGAACACAATTTGGCTTATATACTGGTTCTTTCGTTACACAGTTCACCTTGCCACTGTTCACCATTGTACCCTCATGAACGGTTGTCAGCATGTTCACTTCTCTCTTGTCTTTCCACCGAACTGAGAGTATTTGATCACATTTCTGTAGCTGGCACTCACCAACTGCAAGTCTACCATCAAACACTGGCATTTCCCTCCTTCGTGCCTTTACTGTGCCAACCAATACAGTTCTATTTTCAACCAAAAACTTAGTTAGCAATGGACGTGTATAGTAATTATCTGTGTATAAGATGTGGCCCTTGTTCATCCATGGTGCCATCAGTGACTTCACACTACCGGAGAAACCATGTTCGTCGTTACCGGGAATGTTTACATCGCTAGCTGAATACAGAATCATGTGTAACACGTATCCTGTTTCACAGTCACACAGTACAAAGAATTTCAATCCAAATCTGTTTCGTTTGGAGGGAATATACTGCTTGAATGAAACATATCCTTTGAAAAGCACAAAGGATTCGTCAATCACCAGCTTCTGTGCTGGTACGTAAAAATCTCTGAACTTATCAATCACTTCATTCATATAGTGCATCACTCGCCAAAGTCTATCATCCTCTGTCCGGTCCTCATTACTTGCAAAATGCAGACACCTGAGGAGTATCTGAAACCTATCTCGGAATATATATTTCCCTAAGAAAGGTGTTGAAATAGTCAGATCTTTGCTCCAGTAATCTGTGATAGCGTGTTTGACACAGTGCTTCATCAACATACATATTGCTAAAAACACATACATTTCACCTACATTGGTGGTTTTCCAATGTTGCAATCGTGAAAATTCTGTTATCTCTCTTCTAATGAGATGAGCTGCATGAAGGTTCATTTGGTGTACAATATATTCCATGAGCGGCTCATCATAGAATGCTGTAAAATAAAATAGGATATGAGTGTAAAATTCACTCATATCCTCTCCATTATCAGGGAAAAACTCGGTAATCCCATCTTTATTGTCAAAGGCAGGAATTCGAGGAATAAAACCAGCACCATCACTCCACACTAGTACACCTGGTGTCCTGCAAGACGCAACAGGGGCACGACGGCGAGGAAGTGATGTACACAGTGGACCAGGAGCTGAAGCCTGTCTACGCACAGTACGGCCGCTACGTGCACATAAGGTGGAAGCACGTGAACATCACCACACTACACAGTACCCCATAAAAGGTTGATGCATAAGCTGGAGAAACAGGCAGGAGTAACTGGTAGGGTGCTCCAGTGGATAAGGGAGTACCTAAACAATAGGAAGCAGAGAGTTACAGTGAGGGGTGAGACCTCAGACTGGCGTGAAGTCACCAGTGGAGTCCCACAGGGCTCTGTACTTGGACCTATCCTGTTTCTGATATACGTAAATGATCTCCCAGAGGGTATAGACTCATTCCTCTCAATGTTTGCTGACGACGCCAAAATTATGAGAAGGATTAAGACAGAGGAGGACAGCTTGAGGCTTCAAGAAGACCTGGACAAGCTGCAGGAATGGTCAAACAAATGGCTGTTAGAGTTTAACCCAAGCAAATGTAATGTAATGAAGATAGGGGTAGAAAGCAGGAGACCAGATACAAGGTACCATTTGGGAGATGAAATACTTCAAGAGTCAGAGAGAAAGACCTGGGGGTTGATATCACACCAGACCTGTCCCCTGAAGCTCATATCAAGAGGATAACATAAATCAGCAGCATATGCCAGGTTGGCTAACATAAGAACGGCCTTTAGAAACTTGTGTAAGGAATCTTTCAGAACATTATATACCACTTATGTCAGACCAATCCTGGAGTATGCGGCTCCAGCATGGAGTCCATATCTAGTCAAGCATAAGACTAAAATGGAAAAGGTTTAAAGGTTTGCCACCAGACTAGTACCCGAGCTGAGAGGTATGAGCTACAAGGAGAGACTACGGGAATTAAACCTCACTTCGTTGGAAGACAGAAGAGTTAGGGGGGACATGGTCACCACATTCAAGATTCTCAAGGGAATCGACAGGGTTGATAAAGACAGGCTATTTAACACAAGGGAAACACACACTAGGGGACACAGGTGGACACTGAGTGCCCAAATGAGCCACAGATATATTAGAAAGAACATTTTTAGTGTCAGAGTGGTTGACAAATGGAATGCATTAGGAAGTGATGTGGTGGAGGTTGACTCCATACACAGTTTCAAGTGTAGATATGATAGAGCCCAATAGGCTCAGGAACCTGTGCACCTGTTGATTGACAGTTGAGAGGCGGGACCAAAGAGCCAGAGCTCAACCCCCGCAAGCACAACTAGGTGAGTACACTACCCGAGAACATCACCATCACTACACTACTCTTGGTGCCTCATGTTGTTCCATGCGGTGGCGCTTGGCTGGGCGAGACGCTGCTGACGCGACAAATTCTCTCCCAGTAACACCTTGGAAGTAGACACTGGGTGAGGTGGTATGGGTGAGCGTATAGGCCTCGCCATGGGAGGAGGCTGTATCTCATTTTCACTGTCCGTGCTACTATCATCGGTCAATTGTGTGTTTAGTCTTTATCAATGTCAGTCATCAAAATCACTTTCCTCACCATCAGAAAATAATTCACTGGTTATTTGCTCTTGGGTGAGTGATTACGTGGTGCGAGCCCGGGAAGCGTTCGGCCGTGCGCTCGACATGGTGGCTGCTGGGTAACTGATGCCTCCCACGCGATGGTAGCGTCAGCTGGATTTTTTTTACAAAATGGCGTCTGTTTACTATAGCCCCTAAGCAGCGTATGGGAGCCCCCACTACCCCGCGGGGCCTTTCAAATCTTGCGTTGTACTCCAATGCATCATATGATGTGGAACGCAAGTTACTGCAAGTCACTCAATCCATCATATGATGTGTTGCGCACTTAAAGGGTTAATACACTCAGCATCACTAGTTAATGACAACATAATAAATATACTTACCATCACTAGTTAATGACAATATCATGATACACACACACACTGGTAGTACAGTAAGAATAAAATTGTCCTTACCATCATTAATGGGCAGAAGTTGTGTTTGCTATCGTCCTTGGTAGCCGAGCAGAGATGGAAGCAGTATTACCTATTAGGCAAAATAAAACAAATTTAAGGTTTCTATGACTAAATTTTTCCCACCAAAACATAGTAAATTTTTTGAAAAATTTAATAATTTTTTTAAGGTATTGTGCTTTGAGCAGAAGTAAGGAGGGCAGCCAGGAGTAAGGAGGGTGGGCCAGAGAAAGGAGGGTGGGCAGGAGTAAGGAGGGTGGGCAGGAGTAAGGAGGGTGGGCAGGAGTAAGGAGGGTGGGCAGGAGTAAGGAGGGTGGGCAGGAGTAAGGAGGGTGGGCAGGAGTAAGGAGGGTGGGCAGGAGTAAGGAGGGTGGGCAGGAGTAAGGAGGGGCAGAAGTAAGGAGGTTTGCCATGAGTAAGGAGGGTGGGCAGGAGTAAGGAGGGTGGGCAGGAGTAAGGAGGGTGGGCAGGAGTAAGGAGGGTGGGCAGGAGTAAGGAGGGTGGGCAGGAGTAAGGAGGGTAGGCAGGAAAGTGGAAGTGGGTATGGGTGGGTTCTCGGCTGCCTCCCCCCTATCTCTAACAGCCTACGTAATACAAACCACATACATTAACCCTAAAGCTGCTACAGCCTGGGCTGTAAAAGCTGGGGCTGGGCAAAAAATATTTGAATTATGTGAAAATTAATATTAAATGTTAAACAAATCTCCAACTTATTGGCTTAAGCATCATGAAAGTTTCATTCCAATAATTTCAGAAATGTATTTTAGACAATTTTTTTTAAAAAGGAGAACATTTTGTTGATAAGGAGAACAGCTCCTATTAACTGGAACTGAGGGATAATGCAGTAATAAAGAGATGCAAGCACTTGTCCAATGTACAAACAAGAAGAATAGTAGCAAGAAGTGTCCACAAAGTAAATATGCAGCTGGTGTCTGTATAGCATTGCTGAGTAATACATAATAATACCAATAATAATGAGTATGTTATCATGCTCTATTTTGTTATATATCATAAAAATGCATTGCCTAATGTTAATATCTGTTACTTTCTGCAATGTCCATTTTTTTTTTTTGTCTCCTTTGTTTATTATCTCCTTTTGTTGCAACCTCTACATCCTGGAGAGTGCATACCCATCCCTATGTCAAGATAGAATGAAATTGGTCACCAAATAAATCAGTCACAACTGGCAGAACTTGGGACTTAGAATTTTTTTTTTACCGAGTTTTTCACAGATCTCAAATTTTATTTTCTTTGTCTCTTTAGGCGGTTTTGATGATTAGGGACCAAATTAGGGCTTTATCACTTTTATAAAGTATACATTTTTATCCCCTAAATCATTTTAATTTTCCCTATATTTAGTTTTTTGAGGTTATTTTTTCTTAACATCATTTCAATACATATTGACCTACAACTTTCACATATTCGAGTACGAATGCCAAACAACGTTTATTAAAACATATAAGTAAATTAATGAATTAGAACTACCTTATTCATTGTTGATAACTTCAACTTCAATTATCTCAAACTTTGAGTCAGCTTCAAAAAATTCAGTTTCTGACTGATACCTGGTTGATGGGGTTCTGGGAGTTCTTCTACTCCCCAAGCCCGGCCCGAGGCCAGGCTTGACTTGTGAGTGTTTGATCCACCAGGCTGTTGCTTGGAGCGGCCCGCAGCCCACATATCCACCACCTCCCGGACTGATTCTCACCATTTTTACAAATAACGTTCACAGCTGTCTGTTCTACAATCCTATTAGAATGGATTTTTCACAAACCCCTAAACGTTTGTAGTTATCAATTTTTTTCTAAATTTGGCACATAATTCAAATGCCACATTGACGATTTTTTTTACAGTAAACTAAACTGAAAACATATATTCTAAATCTATGAAAATGAAGATCATATACTATTCTGAGAGCATAACCACACCATATGAACAATTGGTGATAGTTTATATTTTTGCAGCTGATCTCAAAATCTGAAGTATTCAATATTCAATTTTATACAGTAATTATTTTTTATTTTCTTATTTTTCAAGTTACGTTTGTGATCATTTAGACAAAGTTGCAGGATTTGCTAGTATGCACAAAAAATTGAAAAGCGTTAGAGCAATTTTGAGAAATTGAACTTTGCCATCAGATCCTGTCGTATATGTATGCCATGCACAGCTTAAGGGTTAATACAGAACTATACTGTATAAAATGCATACAACTTCAAACTAACAATATTTCACTAATTATAAAAATAATATTTTAAATAAAACAATTTATAACAGTCAATATGTACATCAAATTTTGAGTATGCCTATAAAATAAGCACAGGTCATATCAACACGTGGGGCCTGGATGAGATGACTGGCACCATGTGCTTCTCCTCTTCCTAGGGTAAAAATGTCGGGCTCGCACGCGAAGGATTTTCGTGATAAATTTGAACAATTTTTACTGTTTGAACTCATTTAATCTGACAAGATGTCTCAGAGCAGCATTCATGGTATTGAAGGTATAAAGCAAGAGAAAACATTTGTCAATTTATCAGAAAGTTGACTTGATAAGAGAAAGCAGAGCGTGGATACTCTCTCACTCGACTCGCCCAAGAATTCAAAATTGGTAAAGCTACAGTTTGTGATATAAAAAAACAGAAGGATAATATTAAGAAATTCTTTGCTCAAACTGATGCAATAGGCAACAGGAAAACACTGAAGCCTGCTAAGTAAAGTATACGGATTTGGACTCGTCTTTATTTAAATGGTTTACACAGCATGGTGCGAAAGCAATTGCTGTTTCAGTTGATTCTATTAGAAATGCAGCTGAAAGACTTGCTGTAAAGTTATACATAGACAATTTCAAGGCTAGCATTGAATGGGTATGTCGATTTAAAGAGAGGTATGACTCATTAACAAGAAAATTTGTGGCGAGGCATTAAGTGAAGATGTTGGAAGTGCTAATGCATATAAGCATAAACTTTCTCAGCACATGATATCTAATAATCTAAGCTAGTTTTAAGTGTACAATGCAGATGAAACAGGCTTTAACTGGAAATTGCCTTCAAAGAAACACTTCGGCCTTCAGGCTTGAGTAGAGTATTCCTGGTTGCAAGGTAAAGAAGGAAAGAATTTCAGCATTATTGTGCTGTAACGCAGATGGCAGTCACCGAACAAAGTACGCAATTGTTGGGAAATCTGCCAACCCAAAAGCATTGAAAAACTGCATGAACAGACTACCTGTCATCTACAACACAAAAAATGCCTGGTTCGCACAGATTATTTTTGAGGAGTGGTCCAGAATCACTTTTGTAAATAAGTAAAAAAGCAGCAGATGTAGAATTCAGAGTGTAGAATTCATCCTGCTGAGGTAAAGGCAATGCTGTTGAGAGATAATGCCCCAGCTCACCCCATTGCTAACTTAACATCGCCTGATGGCAAAATAACATGTATGGCTTTACCACTAAACACTACATCTGTAATACAGCCCATGGATTAAGGGCTTATCAATGCTCTCAAAAGGCTTTATAAAAGAGCTATGAATTTAGACATTATGGAAGTTCTGCTCTCTGAGGAAGATGAGATTCTTAACCACTGCACTGTGCAACGAGCTTGTAGGCGCTCGACGGGTGGTGCGTAACGCACCTCAGGGATCTTACAGGTATAGCGTATGATTCAAAACTCCCACAGATACATGGGGGTCACATCAGCTTCCTCAGGGCTCTTGTAAACAGACGCCATTTAAAAAAAAATCGTGGGCAACATTCCCGGGTGTAAGAGCCTCAGTACTGAGTGAGCAACCAAGGTTGGCGCATACAACACGAGCTCACAGCACTGCTGTTCAGCTTGTGACCACAGCATTACCGAATAATGTCAAAATATATATGTAACTGGTATTATTTAGACATGATAGTATTACAGAAGAGCCTGAGTGTGATAATGAATGTGTACAATGTTCAAATGTCAGTGAATCAATGCTCTTCAAGATGTTCACAGCTCTAGCCACAGCACCACAACATTATTTTGTCCATCTAGGAATCTTCAAACGACTTCATATGTTCCTTTACAAAATAAACGTGTGGTCAATTATTCATTTACAGGATTTAGTGACCAGGATTGTGGTGATAATTAGCACTGTGCGTAGTATTGTGGGAGGTGGAATTTTGGTGAGGGAGGGAGGGAATCGAAGTAGCGTGAGTGTGTGGCAGCCACTCTTGTTTTGCTCACCATACTAGCTTAGTGGTTCACTATGATGAAAACAAATGTAGATACTTATATACAGGGGTACCTCGGTTTAAGAGTTTAATCCGTTCCTGGAGACAGCTTGTAATCCAAAAACTCATAAACTAAAGCTAATTTCCCCATAAAAAATAATAGGAAATGAATTAATCCGTTCCTGACTACCCAAAAACCTCACTTCAAACTAAATTTTATACCTAGTTCATCGAAATCTACACTACAAAACTATGTTCAAGTTATTACTTACCCTTGCTGATGACTGCTATTGGTGTATGGAAGATGGTGAGGAGGGGGGGGGGGAGGAGGTGAGGAGTTACTGTTTGGAACAGGAGTCCCCTTCCATTATAACATCAGGCAGTGAGGACTTCTCTGGTGTGCACTCTCTGGCCCTTTTTGCCTGCATACCACTAGGACCTGCTTGTGGCTCACTGCTTGCTTGTCTTACTAAGAATCTGTCTAAAGACACTTTTTTTAACCTACATTTTAACACTTGTCTGTAGTAAGACATCACATTGTCATTTAAAAGGTCAATGCAACAGCCTGCTACAGCTTTATCTAGTTGAGTTTTTTCAACAAAACTTTGCAGTTCTTCACATACTTCACACATTTTCTTAATGAGGAAGGGACATCCTCTACTCACAACTATTTTCTTAAGTTGAACCTTACCACTGGCTTTCTTGGGACCCATTGCAAGATATATAATAACAACTTTTATGCTCAAATGGCCAAATATCCGACAGAACACTGTAAATCCTGGTGAAGAATTCAGGCGGGATAGTCACTGGGCACGAGGCATTGTAAACTGAGGGGCGATCGCAGTGCCACCACGCGCTAGGTCAGCCTGTACGAATATCAACACCCTCGTATTCCGAAGCAATGCTCGTATTCTGATGTAAATTTTCCGAACAAATCCTGCTCGTAATCCAAAAAACTCATAAACAAGGATGCTCGTAATACGAGGTACCACTGTATAATGTGTGTGTGTATATAGTATAATAACAGCAACAGGAGTATGTTGGGAGGAGTCATTTTGGTGAGGGAGGTGGCGTCGTACTCGTAGCGTTGTAGTCTGCTGTGTGACTTGTCATGCAGTGTATGGTGGCCACTGTACTGTTTGGACACAATACCAGCTTAGTTGCATAGTTATGGTGAATAAAACATGTTGATATTTATACATAATGTGGGTAAATAATATAATAAAAACAATAACAGTATGGTGGGAGGAGGAATGTTGGCGAGTAAGGTGTTGGAGGAGTGAGGGAGGGCTGGCTGGGTGTGGCAGCTCAATCTTGTTTTTTTGGGCTCACCATACCAACTTAGTGGTTCGTTATGGTGAACACATATGTAGATGGGAATATACAATGTGTGAATATTGTGTAATAACAGCAAAAACACTGTTTGATTGATCGTAGCATATAATATATATGTCACATATATAAGCCCCATAATTTTGAGCAGAGCGATGAACCCCGAGCGCTCCATTGCCTAGTGCCCATAATTTTCTCAAATTACGGGCACTTGCACAAATTGCTCCATCACAGCTAAAGTATGTCATATACAATATTTATTTTTTTGGTTGCCCATGTCCAGACTTTATTTTAACAATACAGTACAACCTCGATTCAACGTACCATATGGGACCAACTCCAGTTCGTTGGATTCGTTGCAAGAGGTGACCTTCAAGAGGCGTTTGTGTCAGTGCCTTTTTTTTCTTGTACACAATAAAAATGCATTATCATATTACATACTGTACCTATATATTACTTCTCTACTAAAAAATACTGTAATTCATAAATTTACCTTGTTATTGGAGTTATGTCCATGTTGAAGTTTCATGAAGTTGTGAATGCTCTACAGTAAATACGTGCTGTAGTGCATTATGCCGTTAGCACTGTGTTGATAAAAAGTAGTTCTGCTGTATGTTGAGTACTACAATGCAGTTTATGAAAACTATTGTACACTAAAATTACTGCAACATTAATTTTAACACTGTGTACACACTTAAATTTAACACTTGTTCTAACTGTTCACGCCGCACACGATGTTTTTAGATGTTTGCATCAGCTTTGCTGGTGTTTGCTGCTGCTCTGGGTTCAGCTGCTTCTGAGCTGGTGCTGGCTGCTGTTGTACCAGTGCTGGACACAACTGTGCTCGTGCTGGGTACGGCTGTTCTCGTGCTGGGTACGACTGTTCTTGTGCTGGGTTCGGCTGTTCTCGTGCTGGGAACGGCTGTTCTCGTGCTGGGAACAGCTGTTCTCTTGCTGGGTTCAGCTGTTCTTGTGCTTGGTACGGCTGTTCTCGTACTTGGTATGGCTGTTCTCTTGCTAAGTACGGCTGTTCTCGTGATGGGTAAGGCTGTTCTGGTGCTTGGTACGGCTGTTCTTGTGTTGGGTACAGCTGTGGGATATTTAGGGCTTGAATCTGATTATTTAAATATTAATGTAGTAAATTAAATTACGAAGGACCACCCGCTTTTATAGTAAAGAGGGAAACTGAGAATTTCTGATCATTAGATAATTCCTAGATGAACCAGTAACTATGGATAAAAATACCAGAAAATATGATCATAGAAATAATTAATGGGCTGTATAATTAATAACACTTTCGCGCTCTCGGCGCTCAAAAAAAATCAATACCCCAGATGCTTTCGGCACTTCGCGCCTACGCGGTAAGACCGAAAAAGTGTACACTCTTTTGACTGTCCTGACAATAATTGAAGGCGCACGTATTTAAATTTGGTATCACTGTGTTCGCAATGAAATTGTCTATAAGAGCATACCTATAAAATGCCGCCCAAGCATAAGGAGTATCAACACCAAATAAAAAACTATGCAGATCACTCGCCGAGAGCGCCAAACAGCAACAAAATGTTTCCACTCTCTTAATGGTTGCGAAGCCTACAGTTGTCCTACATCGCTAATTTTGTTATCATTGGAATCGCAATAAAATTCTCTACACGGACATATGCATATGAATGTTTAATATAGGTAATTGCCCACCCGCAAGAGTGTGTGAATTGGAGAGTAGTTAGCCGCGAGCGCACTGGCGAAAACACAGGGGGGAAATCATGCTTGGAAAGTTTATACATTTATACGTTTCCTGACCCTACTTTTCTATGTACGTATTTCTTTTTTATACCAATGTGTTTGCAATAAAATTTTCTATAAGATGAAATGCATAACATTTGTACAAAGCATGTGTAAGAGAAGCGCCAAATATGGAACCACGTCGCTCAGTATGCGTTCGCGGCAGAAACGAACGCATTGTTTTCGTTCGTTTGATGTTTGTCATGTTTATACTTGTTGAAACATTTTATAATTTGTATGACAGTGATCGCAGTAAAATTCCCTACACAGACATATACATAACACATACAAATATTTCCCACGTGTTGGATATATCAACGGCTAAAGGGAACCCACTGCCACACGGCCGCCACACCCAGAGCCACACCCCCAAACATACTTTGTTTTTTTTTTTTTACTCATAGAAGTTTATGTGATATAATATTCATTCTGGTACCAAAAAATTCGCAAATAAATTCTCTACAAAATGTATATAATATAACTTCTTATAGATGATAAAAAATTCCAAATAGGTGTACTTACCCTGTCTATGTTGATTGAAGATCAACAGTTGAGCATTTTTTCTTCACTCCACCATCTTCAGGCTTCTGATCCTGAAGTTGCTCATCTGATGTTTCTTAGGTGGAGTGAAGCTGTTGCCGGTGGTTATTTTTCCTCCACCCAAAATATTTTTCTTCGGTGGTACCTTGTGTAGCAAGGCGCAGCGCACAGTGCCACATCACAAGTTTTACATCCATATATCACGTCCCTTCTTTTGCCAGACTTGAAACAAACACGGCATCTTCTTTTTTTAGCCAAGTGCACGAGTTCATGCGTCAACTTGTAGTTGAGACGTTGTTCTGAATTTATAATTCTTGTATTTCTTGGATGCACTGGAGGAATATTGTCTTCTACAGGAACCACCAAACTTGTAGTAGAATCTTCTATGAAATCAGAAACATCAAGTGGTTCTATGTCCTCAATGTCCATTTCAGAATTTGTGGTTGATGAGTGGGCTTGAGGTGTTGAGGTGAACAGAGGACGCCTCGCACCAGATGGCCCGGGTGTTGAAACTGCCGCGTCAGCAGGAGGAGCTGCGCTGGCATCTATGTCGGGAACATGTGGTATACCATGTGACCGATTGACGAGAAAAGTAGGCTGTTATGCGGAATCGTAAGAAAAAACGGCGACGAGTTATCTCTAATCTAAAGCGTGAAAGTGTTAAATGAATCAAACCCTCAAGCACCTACATTGGGGGGTTATTACTGGAGGTAAGTACGTCCAGGAATTAGTGTGGTTCGTTCACTAATTCAATTAATAATAATCTAATCCTATAAAAATTATATTGAAACTGATATCATTACTATAAATAGGAACATAGATTATGAGCATAGTAATGAGAGTTACAGTAAACCACATATTAATCCTGAGGAATTCTGCACATAAGAAATTGCAATAGAATCATGAAAGAAAATAAATCTTAGCTTAATGACGATTCCTTTAGACAAGCCATGGAAGTTCCTCTTATTCTCTGGACTCGGTCGGCTGACGAATGAGACGGATTAACATGGGAGAAGGCGGCATGGAGAATTCTTCTCTCGTGCTGCAAGACAAATATTTACAGTAGCAACTAATTTAACTACTGAATCTATATATTCAAGAAATTGAGAATTACAGGTGACAAAATTTAATCACCTGTTATTAGATGTTATCGTGCGTCATAACGGTCAATCACCCAGCTACTACTAAACTCTTTACCCGATGCATCACATAAAGGAATATACTTAGCTGTGGGGCACTGTATAAGTTTTAAGATTGCCGTGCTTCGCGTCCCCAGGCTCCGGCTAGGCCTATCCTGGATAGTGGCGCGCTTCGCTGGCTGGTCACGTGTCGTCAAGAACCAGGTTAAAAGGCTCCTTATTTGACACCAGCACTAGCTGAAGATATTATCTGCAAGGTTATTCACGCCTCACAGTGGCGACTTTCATCTGAGGATGGATAACGTCTGCCCTAGTGGCTGGGCAATGGCGTCTCCTTGTCAGTACGGTATGCGCAGGTCTGCCTCTGAGCGGCTCTCCACGTGTACTGAGTTGGTCCTCTTCAACCCACACCGCGTCGCGCGTTCATAAAACAAATTATGTCACGAACATTAATATTTCTCGCATTTACGCTTGAAACGTTGAAGACTGGACGGGTTTATTATTTAGAGGAGGAAATTATTATTATTTACCAATTCAAGAATAGTAAATATATAAGGGAGAGGAATTAATGTCTCCCCATGGCATTCACTGGTGACGTTAGCTTTATTACGAGATAAACGCTATGACTCCAACGCTCTATTCGGCTTTTAGTTGGAGGTCAATTCATCTGCAATTAGTTATCATACAGAATGCCTTAGTTATAGAGAATCAAATTTAATTCTCACATACATTGGATATAATGTGTTTACTGTAAGGAAATCTGACGCAATACTGGCGTCAGGTGACGTGAGAATTCTAGCCTACTGTACAGATGGAATTATTAGTACATGAGAATTCTACGTGTTGTTAATTTTACTTACTACAATAATTAGTATAGTTAGTAATAAGTAATGAGAATACAACAGTGTTGTATTCGGTGTTGGAAATATCCAACATAACTCCGGGGGGAGGATTCTAGGGTCGTAGTGTACTGTGTTGTACTGACCTATCCCGAAGTGATATTAAGATTAGTACATTAGTATGTTAATATGTTAGTATGTTAGTACACACATAACGAATGTCCCGGATTTATCAAGGACTTACAAGAACTTGAGTCTTGCTATTTACATGTCAAATGAAACATGTTGCTTATAGCCTACACAATATTTATAGATTTTAACTCTCCCAATTTAAACTAACATAATCTACGGTGATGCGATATCCTGGGTCATAGTGACATGTAATGTTTTGTTACGGGATATCACATCGCAGCATCATCATAGTTGTCTAAGTGGGATGTGAAAGAAATTACTCTTGATCAGAGTTGTAATAGGCTTGCAGTTTCCCTTAGTGGAAACATGCACGAAATATTGAAACATTAAATGATTAAGTTATCGGTAATCAGGAACACTCTAAAGCTCACAATGAACTCAACAACTATGGTCGCAGTGACATGTAATGGTGTATTACGTAGCTGCTGAATCGTAGGTAAACTCAGAATAAGTTCCTAAGAACTGATAACACTATTGTATGATTATACAGTAAAGTATTATTAGTCATTTAAGATTAAGGAGACTATGACACTACAGTAAGGTCACTGTCTAGGGTCGCTGTGACTTGTAACTATTGAGTTACTAGACAATAACATCACGCAGCATCACGATCACCTCAAATTCAAATGAGGAAATTGAATTTAATGTGCACTGCCGTGCAGTAGTCATTCTGACTGATGGTACAATTAATTTGCTAACTAGCTAAAATAATAGAAAAGTAGAGAACTGAAAAGTTTATTCATTAAAATCAAGGAAAATTCTGAGTCGACAGTGAGATTAGTAGCCTAGTCATTCTGACTTATGAGCTAATTAAATGGCAGCTCATAGGCTTGACACTGTAAACTGTTTAGTACGAAATCACCTTTACATGAATTTGAGTTTATTAAATCAGTCTCTATAAGTATAGTCAACTGTAATTAATGGTGAGTACAGATTAGGCTAGTACTCAGTTGACACTACTAAAGTCCCTAAACTTACCTAAATAAATGGTTTGAATTTCTAACCTACCTAAGTAAGAGACTAAGCTAATTGTGAGCAAAAATGTACTCGAATTAACATTGTGAGCAGTATTGAGCTCATTAACAAGTCGAGCTATATTGAACTCGTGAACATGGTGAGCTACAGTGAGCTCGTTAACAGTGTTGACAGGGTGAGCTGCAGTGAGCTCGTTAACATGGTGAGATACAGTGAGCTCGTCAACAGTGTTGACAGGGTGAGCTGCAGTGAGCTCGTTAGCAGTGCTAACAGGGTGAGTTACAGTGAACTCGTCAACAGTGTTGACAGGGTGAGCTACAGTGAGCTCGTTAGCAGTGCTAACAGGGTGAGTTACAGTGAACTCGTCAACAGTGTTGACAGGGTGAGCTACAGTGAGCTCGTTAGCAGTGCTAACAGGGTGAGTTACAGTGAACTCGTCAACAGTGTTGACAGGGTGAGCTACAGTGAGCTCGTTAGCAGTGCTAACAGGGTGAGTTACAGTGAACTCGTCAACAGTGTTGACAGGGTGAGCTACAGTGAGCTCGTTAACAGTGCTAACAGGGTGAGTTACATTGAACTCGTCAACAGTGTTGACAGGGTGAGCTACAGTGAGCTCGTTAGCAGTGCTAACAGGGTGAGTTCAGTGAACTCGAATTAACGAGGTGGAGTTTTGCATCATTCAATTATCATGGCGAGCAATATTAAGCTCGTACGCATGGGGAACAAGCACTCATATTATTACGTTAATTCTAAGGGGGAGCTATATTAAGCTCAGGAAGCATGTTAATTAACAATGCTAATGTTTAACGATAATGCATTAAACATATTAGTTCTCTGTAAATTCACTTACATATTAGTAAGTTTGCAAGTTTGTTCGTGCTGCGTTCCTACACTAAATAAGCAGAAACGAAAGAAAAAACAACTCAAACAATTAATGCAAGTATTTATCACTAACTCTTAGTGCAGAAAACATGGTATTAAGAAGGTTTTCTTGGCAAACCTTTAAGCGCAAGTATAGTGGACCAGTGGTCCTAGTGAATTTATTACTAAATTCAGAAAATGCCAGTGGCATTGAGTGCTAGATTCTCTAGCCTAACATTATTAATTACCTAGGGAGTACTAGATTCTCTAGCCCAACATTACAATTTAACTAGGAAGACTGAGTGTGGTCAATTACTACTTGTCGAGAATAATTCTAGGTCTGCAGTGAATTCAATGGCTTGGTCGCTGTGACTTGTACTTGTTTGAGTACGGACCATTGGTTTTCACTGAGAGCTATGAAACATCTCGGCGAGTATCAATTGCACTACATTCAATCTGAGTTTATTACTCAGCTGTGTTTCTCCTTTTAACTTGCTGCTGGAGAATTGATTTACTGCTGACTAATTTATTATTGTTGGCAGGTTTAGGCTTGTTCACATTCAGAACTTTACCAGTAAGTAAGTAGCCTCCTGCAGATTGGAGCATATTCATTCCCAATCGTTTAACATGTCCAGTTATGAACTGGTAATAGTAGTCGGCCCCTACTAGCACATCTATATTGTTAAGGCGGTCAGACGTTAACTTGTTGTCAGCCAAATTAATTTCACGTTCCTGCAGGAAGTGGGCTGTGTACCCCAGACTCTTAATATTTAAGTCTAAAGGTATTTGATCTACAACAATGGCTTGGACAGCCTTGGCATGACTACCTAGTCGTACAAGCGGTTGAACTACTGAGTATTCATGGGTTCCTCGATTTATCATGGACCCTGACAAGTTTAATTTTACCTGTCCTATTGGTTGTAAATTAAGTGCCTCTGCTGCCCTTTGAGTAATGAAAGTTCTCTGGGAACCTTGATCAAATAGTCCACGTATGGTGATCTTGGCTCCTCTGTTCTTCACTTGAAGTTGGGCAGTAGGCAAAGCAGCATCCACTTGAGATGCTTGTGAAGTTACGCTGTACACATCTCGCACCTTGCAGCACTGTACTGGTGTAGAATCTCTACGTCCTGTTCTAGGATTGACATAATTAGTCCTAACTAATTTGCACAGTGCAGCATGATGCTTGCCCCTTCTACACCTATTGCAGGTGTTCAGTGGGGTGTCACAGCTGTTAACATTATGTGGTTTGAGACACCTAGTACATTTGTGTAACTGTTGAGTCGTCTGACTCTTGTGTCTCTATTAGGATAATTAGTACATTTGTACAGAGAATGTTTTTGATTGCAAAACAAGCACATTCCCCATCCTACAGATCGTTTAGGGGTTACCGGTTTAGGTAAAACAGTATTTGCAGGTTGTGATGGGTTTGCTACTTGCATTTGCTAGTTATTTATTCTCTTGTGAGTACTTGGTGTACTCTGGGGAACCATTAACAGGCTCTTGGGAGTGCTCTTTGGACTATTAGGTCTCTTAGGAGCACCTGTGGGACTCTTAGGTCTCACTGATGAATCAGTATTTGACTGATTGTTGTTACATGGATTATTAGCACCTTTGTTACCTAGTAACAGTGTCACTTTAGGAGTTTCAGGCAAGGAAACTGATGTAGGTACAGTTTTGGTGCATTCAGATTTAGCATTAATTGCTTGGTCTGCTGTATGATTGCTCATATTGCGCAAACCTGTATATATATCCTGCATTGACAGGGTATTACCATTCTGGCATACATATAGTTTATTAAGTGTGTCACCAGACAATTTTCTCTGGATGATAATTTTAGTCATCCACTCAGTAGTTGGGTGATCCACCTCTTTACTGAAAGAATTTAGCAGTGACTCAAGCTGAAAACTAAAGGCTTGTAAAGAGTCAACTGATTGCTCTGGTGAAGATAAATTTAATAATTGGTGCACAAGGTTTATAATAGTCTTCTCATTGTTAGCACTTACTTTAGAAGGCTGTAGGGAGCAATTGTGACCATTACTTGTGTTGCTTAAGGCTTCTTGCTTAGCCTCAGCTTTGATTACAGCTTCGGCTGCTGCTGCAGCATTAGCTTTATCATTTTCTGGTTCAGATTCACTGATCATTGCAGCTTCACTTGTTTCTCTGGGTTCTGGTGATAAGCTAGTTAATTCAGTAGCATTATGTATTGAACTTATAGAATCTAGGGAACATTGAGAAGAGTGGTCTGAAATTTGATCAGACTCTGTAAACAAATCATCACATGAAGATGTATTAGATGAGAGGTTAGAAAATGAAGGTTGAACTTCAGTTGTTGATCCTGTATAGTGATCAGCATTGATTAGAGGATTCTCCTCGTCTTGAGTTAGTTCAGGTATTTCATCTGAACTGAGTGTTAACCTGGATACAGGTCTATTAATGATCTGATCCACCCACTCGGGAATATCTTGTCTCGCAAGCACCTCCTTATATCGGTCTAACCTGGTTTGAACAGAATGTTCATAGTTATGGAGATCAGATTCTGTTAGCCGTAAGTGGTCTGAGACAGTATGACCGACTTGGAGTAAATTCCTGTGGGACTCGATTAGTCTTTACATGATCATATTTTTGGATGGCGTACCTTATGTAACTTGCTAGTCTATAGACGTCACCTGGGTCAGTTTCGACACAGAAATGACATTTCATAAGCAGTTTTCCTAAGGGACGTTGAAGAGCTGTCAAGAATCTTGCATTCCTTTCTAAAGGATTCATTCTTGCGGTAAATTGAGCCTGATAGGGCTTATGTAGCTAGTGGTATAGCTATAGTCTGCTCCTTGATGCAGAGCAGGTATAATTATTGACAGCCTGATAGGGCTTATGTAGCTAGTGGTATAGCTATGGTGTCTGCTCCTTGATGTAGAGCAGGTATAAGTATTGACAGCCTGATAGGGCTTATGTAGCTAGTGGTATAGCTATGGTGTCTGCTCCTTGATGTAGAGCAGGTATAAGTATTGACAGCCTAATATTTCTTGAGGCTGGTTGTAATTTACCTCATTTAGAGGTTAGCTACCTACCTAATAATAAGCAACTAAGATTTGAGTGGTACCTTGGTCTCACTACAGGTGTTCCTCAGCTTAGCTCTTCTAAATCAGCCTCGGATGGGTAGCAGACTTACAGTAACACTCAAAGACATACATAGAAATATGCAATAAAATAATTACACAATAAATGGTTAATCCCACCCTTGATAGGGTCAGCACAAAAGAATAATATATGTGTCACTAACTAGCTCAAGCCTAGTCGTGATAATTTCTACTTGAGAAACTATAACTATATTTAGTCTGTGCTTGTGCCAAATTCAACACAATCACAGCCTAAATTGCTACCTACCTAAGGTTGGCAAAGATTATATTATGGTGCAGTAATGTGCAAATAATTGTGCTGTGTTTTTGGTTTTTTTGTATTTTATATAATATACACTTGTATAATTATGTGTATAAGAAATTAAATGAACACAAAGGAATTAATTGTGTTTGGCAAGTATTCTACTGCCGTAAATATTATCTAACTCCTAAATGTACTCCTAATTGTGGAACAAATTATTATCAGGGTTAGTAATGATTAACTAGTATGAGATCCGTAATTTATATTAGTATACTGGATCCATAAATGTTAATGATCCACTGACTTGAGTGAATCAGTAATTATAACATGGATTCAGGCTATAATGGACGGTCTGCTGACAGCCATATATTGAAACATTTATATAGCCTAAATGGTTAACACTTAATTGGTGTTAGTGATTAATATAAGGTTATGAGCTGTTGCTCTTGGTGACCTAAAGATTCTACTTCAGTATGAAGTGTAGGTCTAAATGTTGTGGGTAATTGGCTATGACCCACTAAAGCTACCTTATACATGAGGTGAAAGTAGCAATATGTTAGTGTGATCTAGATTAACTAATGTGTTACACTGTTAGTTGACACAATTAATTAAATAGTTAGTCTAGCTTCTATCACACATGGATTAGTTATTAATGGTTAATATTTTAATTATAAATTTAATGCCTATCCGGTTCGAAGGACCATAATGTGGGATATTTGGGGCTTGAATCTGATTATTTAAATATTAATGTAGTAAATTAAATTACGAAGGACCACCCGCTTTTATAGTAAAGAGGGAAACTGAGAATTTCTGATCATTAGATAATTCCTAGATGAACCAGTAACTATGGATAAAAATACTAGAAAATATGATCATAGAAATAATTAATGGGCTGTATAATTAAATGAATCAAACCCTCAAGCACCTACATTGGGGGGTTATTACTGGAGGTAAGTACGTCCAGGAATTAGTGTGGTTCGTTCACTAATTCAATTAATAATAATCTAATCCTATAAAAATTATATTGAAACTGATATCATTACTATAAATAGGAACATAGATTATGAGCATAGTAATGAGAGTTACAGTAAACCACATATTAATCCTGAGGAATTCTGCACATAAGAAATTGCAATAGAATCATGAAAGAAAATAAATCTTAGCTTAATGACGATTCCTTTAGACAAGCCATGGAAGTTCCTCTTATTCTCTGGACTCGGTCGGCTGACGAATGAGACGGATTAACATGGGAGAAGGCGGCATGGAGAATTCTTCTCTCGTGCTGCAAGACAAATATTTACAGTAGCAACTAATTTAACTACTGAATCTATATATTCAAGAAATTGAGAATTACAGGTGACAAAATTTAATCACCTGTTATTAGATGTTATCGTGCGTCATAACGGTCAATCACCCAGCTACTACTAAACTCTTTACCCGATGCATCACATAAAGGAATATACTTAGCTGTGGGGCACTGTATAAGTTTTAAGATTGCCGTGCTTCGCGTCCCCAGGCTCCGGCTAGGCCTATCCTGGATAGTGGCGCGCTTCGCTGGCTGGTCACGTGTCGTCAAGAACCAGGTTAAAAGGCTCCTTATTTGACACCAGCACTAGCTGAAGATATTATCTGCAAGGTTATTCACGCCTCACAGTGGCGACTTTCATCTGAGGATGGATAACGTCTGCCCTAGTGGCTGGGCAATGGCGTCTCCTTGTCAGTACGGTATGCGCAGGTCTGCCTCTGAGCGGCTCTCCACGTGTACTGAGTTGGTCCTCTTCAACCCACGCCGCGTCGCGCGTTCATAAAACAAATTATGTCACGAACATTAATATTTCTCGCATTTACGCTTGAAACGTTGAAGACTGGACGGGTTTATTATTTAGAGGAGGAAATTATTATTATTTACCAATTCAAGAATAGTAAATATATAAGGGAGAGGAATTAATGTCTCCCCATGGCATTCACTGGTGACGTTAGCTTTATTACGAGATAAACGCTATGACTCCAACGCTCTATTCGGCTTTTAGTTGGAGGTCAATTCATCTGCAATTAGTTATCATACAGAATGCCTTAGTTATAGAGAATCGAATTTAATTCTCACATACATTGGATATAATGTGTTTACTGTAAGGAAATCTGACGCAATACTGGCGTCAGGTGACGTGAGAATTCTAGCCTACTGTACAGATGGAATTATTAGTACATGAGAATTCTACGTGTTGTTAATTTTACTTACTACAATAATTAGTATAGTTAGTAATAAGTAATGAGAATACAACAGTGTTGTATTCGGTGTTGGAAATATCCAACAACAGCTGTTCTCATGCTGGGTACGGCTGTACTCCTGCTGGTTGATTTTCTGCTACTAGTTCTTGCAAAATATTGCTTCGTTTTTGGCATTAATAAGGCACTATTAGTAAGCCCCTGAGACATTTTGTTTTATAACCAAAGAGCTGTAGTAAAAAAATGGTCAATTCCACAATTATTCTTCCACCGGCGGATAAATACTGTACGTCAATTGCAGACAAAGCTAAGGGCACTGGGTACATACTGTACGAACGCAGACTAAGTCTATACGTACACCCTTCAGTAGGCTGGTGTTTAAGCCAGATCCAGTAACATAAATCTCTCTTAAATATTCGATTTACATCAAATTATATTGTGACCATAATCTCTTTCAAGAGAGATTGAGCCTGCTCTTCCCTACATAATTCACGTCATTCAAGTACAAGATACTATATTGAAGATACGTCCACCAGTATCACCAAACTTTTTGCCCAGGAAGCAAAGCGTACCTTGCACCATCAGACACGCCGGCCTCCGCTCGCCTTCAACGAGCAAACTACCCATTCTCCGCCTGCCTGCTCCTGATTGGCTGGTGTGTCGCCGCACCTGCACTCACGCCCACTACCTGAGTCGATGTCTGGGCCAGCACACGCCGTACTCCTCAGAATATCTTTGTGCTCTTTGGAGTTGACATCTCTCTCTGGTAGACAAAGCTCTGGCTGTCGTGTACTAAGGGAGGTGGCAGCTTAAGCCAGTATTCTCAGCACCTGATTAATATTATTCTTATTCTTGCACTTTATTTTGTTTTAGAGTAAATTTTACAGCCATTAATTATTCATGTTGTTTTGTTTGTTGACTTGTTTTGAATTTTACGTAAGCCAAGGGTTTGTCTTTGTTCATATCATGTTTTCTAGAGTAATTAAAATTTCATTGTTTATACTTTGTGTTTTGTGTCTTCCCATTACCTAACTACAGACAAACAGGCAACCAGTTTCTTTTTTTCTGTAAATGTGACAAGGCATTGCCCCCCTGCCCTTGAAGACTGCCGAACATCAACACTCCAACACTTTACCGTCACATTTCATGGGGGCCTGTCCGGGATGCTTCACTCAGGTACTAGTACCTGATCGTAAATTTGTGGTAAGCGTACTTGGCTTTGGTACAGTAGCTTTTCACTATTTTCAATACTGTAACCCCGCGATTATCCGGGAATCAAACATCCGGAAAACGCCCTTATACGGCCAAAATCGTGATCGGATAAAGTTATCACAATATCTGGTCAAAATGGCCACAGGAACCGGATAAAAGCTGGTTTGGCCGGATGAATATTCGGCCATACCGTATTAATCCCGTCTGTGGCTCTAGACGCATGGTGGAGGAGGGGGTGGGGTGGGTGGGTGGGTGGTGTTGGGAGGGTGGGAGGGGTGCATCGGAAGGGACCACCTAGATACAGGAATTACCATTAATTTTAGAACACTTAATCTAGCCAAAAATAAATGAAATAAGTACTAGTAATTATGTAATAACAAATAAATAAGTTTCCTAAAAGTAATGTGCACAGGCTGAAGTTTCCTTCAAAATATTGTGAATTTTTTTTCCTCCTGGCGGCCTACGTAACGCGCTATAGCTGCCCCACCCCAAGTGGACCCGTCCAACACTGGTCAACCCATGTGCGTCCGTCCCTCGTGTTATACACAGTGCTGCGCCATTAGTGAAATATTTTTTTTAAAAACTTTTTATTTTATAGTAACTTTGAACATTTTTGGCCAAGACTATGTCTGGTAGCAGCATCAATCGTTCTGGAGGTGTTAGAGGAAGAAGGTTGTCCTAGCAATTAAAGACAAGTTATGTGTTGTTTCAACCAGTGAGGCATCACAGGCAGCCAAATGCCTTCAACAAGTGAGGCTTCACAGGCAAGCCAAGCGCCTTCAACAAGTGAGGCGCAAGCAAGCGCCTTTAACAAGTGAGGCGTCACAGGCAACCCAAGCGCCTTCAACAAGTGAGGACATGCAAGCGCTTCAACAAGTGAGGCACATGCAAGCGCCTTCAACAAGCGAGGCCTCACAGGCAATCCAAATGCCTTCAACCAGTTGAGGCTTCAGCAGCTGGCAGTCAAAACTAACTTTGCTTAACACTATCCTGGATTTTCCACTTGGAATTACGGGTGGTTTAGATAAGCGCTTGTCGGATCACGACGTAAATTACGGAACCGTGTTATAGTGGGTATTTACTACTCGATCGACTTGGGGTTTGTATGAATATGTTTGCCATTAATTTTCGTTTTTTCTAATAGGCACAGTTCCTATTTGAGAAAATGGCAATGTATTGTAACTTAGAGGAGAGACTATTGAGTTGGTGACACAACGAGGGTAATCGCCCACTCCACACACTCTTGTGTTGGCCGCGATCATGATTCTACATTTATATGCATATGTCTGTGTAGAGAATTTTATTCCAAACACTATACAAACAAAAAAAAGGTGTGAAACAAGTATAAACTTGAAAAAACATGAGCAAAGTAAAAACTTTTTAAGCTCACGGGTACAAACACGCGTAAGATTTTATTCGCCGCAAATTTATTTGACGCTCTGTTGGCCAATTCTACCCATGTTCTTATAGAACTTTCTATGTTATATATAGAACTTTCTATTGCAAACACATTGCTATAAAAATGAAATACGTAGCTCGAGAAATAATGTCAGGACAGTGAAATAAGTATAAACTTTCAAAGCGCTGCATCACAACAGTGTCGTCGCTGCTGAAATCACGGCTAACGCTTCGCCCAGTTCCCACACTCGTGCGGAACAAAATTAGACATTGATAGGCATATGTCTGGGTGGGGAATTTTATTGCGAGTTCAGTGATATCAAAATAAGCGCTGTAGGATGACTGTGAGGCTGGCAACAAACGAAAGAGTATGAACATTTACTTCCTGTTTGGGTGTCACTGCGAGTCATCTTCGTGTTTATTTACTTCGTGGTGGGACAGCAAATGCTTTGGTGACATTTTATGCATATGATATTGTAGAGAATTTTATTGCCAATGCATTGATACCAAAATGAAAAACGTAGCTCGAGAATTGATGTTTGGAGCGTGAAAAGATTATAAACTTTTTGTGTTTACGCTTGAGCACCCAGAACGCCGCGCACACAAGGCGCTTTTTTT
>NC_091204.1:29322721-29417721 GCF_040958095.1 Procambarus clarkii
GTGTATGTATATATGTATACGTATATATATATGTACATGTATGTATGAGAGTGTGTACATGTATATATAATATTAATAATTTTGTAACTAGCGTCACAAATTGTTATTTGCTTAGCTAAACGAACTAGAGGGTTCAGTTCCTGAACCGATTATGTGCCTCTGTAATCCTTTACACCACCGCCCACGGGATGGGTATGGGGTGCATAATAAAGAAAGAAATTGAATTGAATTGGTCTGATTAAGACTTTATGACCATGTAATCTATGTTTTGCTCCACTACTTACTGGTTGAGTATGGGGTGCTTAACAAATAATAGCCTCCTTCGGGGGCGCCTTGTTTCTAAACGTGTTAGTCTTAAATCCTTTAATCTCAAATCTTGCTACAATGTACCTCTTAATATATGTATGTACTCTCGCAACCCAATGTACCTTCTTGTATATAAATAAATAGATTTCAACTGTAAGGGGGTATGGTTTGCACCTTGTTATTCTAATAATAGATAAATAATTCTAATAATGGAAGCGCTAATTATATGAAACAAGTGCCATATATTTATTCAGACGAGAACAACAGCGAACACAAACCAGCGCATATACGAACGGAATGGTTTGTATGTACAAACTTCTCAGTGAACGAAGTTGTTTCTAGCCCGGTATCCGAAATTGCAGTATACGACTTGACCAGTCCCCCGGACGGATTGGACACCAGCGGTCCATAGAATTACCCAAATCGGCCCAAAACTACCCAAATCGTCCTAGCATTACGTAAGTAATGAAGAAAATATGGTATATTTACTTACTATAATGTTGGTGCTACACATAGAACATGATCAAACCTATTTTACACTGAAATAATCTAATTTCATAACGAAATTAGACGTAAATATGTGAGAGGTGACGCCATAGGAAGTCGACGGTCCAAGCGACAATTGTGTGGAGCGACTTATCCAAGATATATGGTCGCCAGGAGAGTGTTTGCTACCATATCAGCCTCCTGTACACAGTGATCTAGTCCTTTTCGTTCATTGAACACCGAACCCTACACGCCCTCTGATATATTGCTTAATTAACAAATATTCACAAATAAAGATTATATTTGTATATGTTATCAGAAAGGCAGATATAAAATAGTTTTTGTGAATCCATCACAGAGATTATACCTTATTAGAGAGGAAAAATATTCATACTTTAAACAAGGCTTCATGGCCGACGCTCTCCTTACCGATATGGGAAACTATGACCTTCCGAAGATCAATGTTAATTTAATCTAGATATTGTAATAAACGAAGTTTTCTATGTCATCATAAAGACATAAATATAAGCTGCATGTTAATACTTTGGCATAAATATAACTGAATTGAAAGTTAAGATATATGCCTTTTTATAGTTACTTGATGGCTCGCTCAGGGAGTGTGAAGGCCTCCACACAAGCCAATCAATTTTATAATTACTTTGCATATATGCAAAGTAACGCCATAGGTCTTTATGTCAGAATAAAGACATCTAGACGATAATGTAACTACATTTCAAGGAAAACATATCTTAATATAATTATTAAATGAATGCAAAGTTATGGTTAAATAAATAGCCAATACCACACAATCGCCGGTGTCCGGACACATGAATAGTCGCATTAGGTGAAAGGAAATGTACCCAACCATTTCCATTTACCCAACCAGTTTGTGCACCCTATACTCATCCTCTGTGCGGTAATTTATTGTGCACCCCATACTCATCTTGTTACCAGTAGTTTGTGCAACCCATACTCATCCTGTGACCCGTAATTTATTGTGCATCCCATACTCATCCTGTTACCGGTAGTTTGTGCAGCCCATACCCATCCTGTGACCTGTAATTTATTGTGCAACCCATACTTATCCTGTGACCTGTAGTTTATTGTGCAGCTAATACTCATTCTGTGAGTCATAGGACATTGCGCAACCCTTTCTCATCGTGTGAATCTTTGTTTACTTTGATCTCCATATTCATCCTCTGCGCGATAGTTTCTTGTGCAACCCATACCCATGATGTGAGTGGTAGTTTATTGTGTACCCTATATTCATCCTGTGAGTATAGGGTACACAATTCTTGTTTGGATTCTTGTAATGTTATTTGTCTATTTGTAGTCACTGTATTTGTGCGCCCCTTGAGGGACTTGAATTAGAGGGGGGTTGAAATAGCCTAAGCTACTCTATCCCTTTGAGATGTATTTATTGCTTATCTCAATAAACATACTTGAACTTGAACTTGGGTACACAATGAGTTCATTTGTACTCCATACTCATCATCAAGAAGTGTATTTTACCAGCATTGTAATATAAATTAAGAATTCTCTATTTTATATTGCCGCTTGTAGAGCTAGAAGCTGTTGCCTCTTGTGTGCGTTGCACAAGGGGATTAATATCTGGATTAATATCTTTCAATATTTCCAGTATTTTTTAAGGTATCGCTTAAATACCGAAGATACTGCTATTGGACACCGCTTAATTGACAATGTCTCAACAACGCAGGCTAAAGATGTGCGTGGCTCCTGCTATTGCAATGCTGCTCATTTGTTTTTCAATGATGGGCCTTAGTTGCCCCCTCTCTAACTTACCGTTCTAAATACCCCTTCTCCATCTTCCACAAACATTTCCCCTCATACATATCCCCCCTTTCCTCCTGTCCCCCTGTCCATCTTTGTCCCCTGTCCCGCACTTTGTTCCCTTGCCCACATTTTCTGTCCTCTGTCACAGATCCCTTTCCCCCTCTCTGTCCTCTGTCCCCCTGTCCCCCTCTCTGTCCCCTGTCCCCCTCTGTCCCCCTGTCCCCCTGTCCCCCCTTTCCATCTCTCTGTCCCCCTGTCCCTCTCTATCCCATTGTCCCTCTCTCTGTCCCCCCTGTCTCTCTCTGTCCCCCTGTTCTTCTCTGTCCTCCTGTTCCTCTCTCTGTCCCCCTGTCACTCTCTGTCCCCCTGTTCCTCTATGTCCCCCTGTCCATCTCTCTGTCCCCTGTACCTCTCTGTCCCCCTGCCCACTCTTTCTGTCCGCTGTCCATCATCTGTCCCCATCCCTTTCCTCCAGTCCCCCTATCCATCTCTGTCCCCTTGTCCCTGTCTCTCTTCCCCTGTCCCTATCTCTGCCCCCTGTCCCTCTCTCTGTCACCCTTTCTGTCCCCCTGTCCGCCCTTTCTGTCCCTCTGTTCCTGTCCTTCTCTGTCTGTCCCTGTCCCTCCCTCTGTCCCCCTGCCCACTCTTTCTATCCCCCTGTCTCTCCTCTGTCCCCTCTCTCTTGGTCTCCTGCCCCCCTCTCCTCCCTCTGTCCCCCGGTCCCCCTCTCTGACCCTGTCCCTCTGTCTCTGTCCCTGTGTTCCTGTCCCTCTGTCTCTGTCCATGTCCCCCTCTCTGTCCCTGTCTCCCTGTCCCACTGCTTCCCCTCTGTTCCCCCGTCCTCCTCTGGCCCTGTCCGTCTGTCCCTGTCCCTCTGTCTCTGCCTCTCCTCGTTTCTGACATTCTCTGTGTCAGCCTATCTCTCTGTCTCTTTCCTCGCTCTATCTCTGTCATTCTCTCACTGACTTTGCATATCCTTATCTATACGTCTCTGTGTCTAACATTCTCTCCCTGACTCTGTCTATATCTATTTCTCTGTCTCGATCTTCATCTCTTTCTCTCTCTCCTTCTCTTTCTCTCTCTCCTTCTCTCTCTCTCTCTCTCTCTCTCTCTCTCTCTCTCATCTCTCTCTCTCTCTCTCTCTCTCTCTCTCTCTCTCTCTCTCTCTCTCTCTCTCTCTCTCTCTCTCTCTCTCTCTCTCCCTCTCTCTCTCTCTCTCTCTCTCTCCTTACATACATACTTATTATATATATATATAATTATATATATATATATATATATATATAAAAGCGGGTTAAGGCGTACCTGTTATGCCAGTTGCTGGAAGGCTTCTGTGCTGGTAGGGTTCGAGTCTCCTGGTGGGAAAGTGTTCTAAAGTTGTACACTTCACTCTCGTGTTTAGGAGAGTTGTGCCTTAAGCATAGACACTGTGTCTTCCCATATTAACAGGGACTTGATGAAATTAACGTCTAAATGACCCCTCACTTGCTCTAGTGCTCTTGGGAGGTGGTGATCTTTGGTGTATTTAAATGCTCCGAAATTACCATCTCTTTTAAGGGTCTGAGCTGGTGGTGGAGCGGGTTAAGGCGTACCTGTTATGCCAGTTGCTGGAAGGCTTCTGTGCTGGTAGGGTTCGAGTCTCCTGGTGGGAAAGTGTTCTAAAGTTGTACACTTCACTCTCGTGTTTAGGAGAGTTGTGCCTTAAGCATAGACACTGTGTCTTCCCATATTAACAGGGACTTGATGAAATTAACGTCTAAATGACCCCTCACTTGCTCTAGTGCTCTTGGGAGGTGGTGATCTTTGGTGTATTTAAATGCTCCGAAATTACCATCTCTTTTAAGGGTCTGAGCTGGTGGTGGAGCGGGTTAAGGCGTACCTGTTATGCCAGTTGCTGGAAGGCTTCTGTGCTGGTAGGGTTCGAGTCTCCTGGTGGGAAAGTGTTCTAAAGTTGTACACTTCACTCTCGTGTTTAGGAGAGTTGTGCCTTAAGCATAGACACTGTGTCTTCCCATATTAACAGGGACTTGATGAAATTAACGTCTAAATGACCCCTCACTTGCTCTAGTGCTCTTGGGAGGTGGTGATCTTTGGTGTATTTAAATGCTCCGAAATTACCATCTCTTTTAAGGGTCTGAGCTGGTGGTGGAGCGGGTTAAGGCGTACCTGTTATGCCAGTTGCTGGAAGGCTTCTGTGCTGGTAGGGTTCGAGTCTCCTGGTGGGAAAGTGTTCTAAAGTTGTACACTTCACTCTCGTGTTTAGGAGAGTTGTGCCTTAAGCATAGACACTGTGTCTTCCCATATTAACAGGGACTTGATGAAATTAACGTCTAAATGACCCCTCACTTGCTCTAGTGCTCTTGGGAGGTGGTGATCTTTGGTGTATTTAAATGCTCCGAAATTACCATCTCTTTTAAGGGTCTGAGCTGGTGGTGGAGCGGGTTAAGGCGTACCTGTTATGCCAGTTGCTGGAAGGCTTCTGTGCTGGTAGGGTTCGAGTCTCCTGGTGGGAAAGTGTTCTAAAGTTGTACACTTCACTCTCGTGTTTAGGAGAGTTGTGCCTTAAGCATAGACACTGTGTCTTCCCATATTAACAGGGACTTGATGAAATTAACGTCTAAATGACCCCTCACTTGCTCTAGTGCTCTTGGGAGGTGGTGATCTTTGGTGTATTTAAATGCTCCGAAATTACCATCTCTTTTAAGGGTCTGAGCTGGTGGTGGAGCGGGTTAAGGCGTACCTGTTATGCCAGTTGCTGGAAGGCTTCTGTGCTGGTAGGGTTCGAGTCTCCTGGTGGGAAAGTGTTCTAAAGTTGTATATATATATATATATATATATATATATATATATATATATATATATATATATATATATATATATATATATATATATATATATATATATATATATATATATATATATATGTCGTACCTAGTAGCCAGAACTCACTTCTCAGCGTACTATGCAAGGCCCGATTTGCCTAATAAGCCAAGTTTTCATGAATTAATTGTTTTTCGACTACCTAACCTACTTAACCTAACCTAACCTAACTTTTTCGGCTACCTAACCTAACCTAGCCTATAAAGATAGGTTAGGTTAGGTTAGGTAGGGTTGGTTAGGTTTGGTCATATATCTACGTTAATTTTAACTCCAATAAAAAAAAATGGACCTCATACAAAATGAAATTGTTAGCTTTATCATTTCATGAGAAAAAAATTAGATATAATATATTAATTCAGGAAAACTTGGCTTATTAGGCAAATCGGGCCTTGCATAGTAGGCTGAAAAGTGCGTTCTGGCTACTAGGTACGACATATATATATATATATATATATATATATATATATATATATATATATATATATATATATATATATATATATATATATATATATATATATATATATATATATATATATATATATATATATATGTATATTCTATATATATGAATATATATATATTCCTTGTAAATATTTATTGTATGTATGTACCTTACCTAAATAAAATTGTATTGTATTGTATTGTATTGTATATATATATATATATATATATATATATATATGTATGTATGAGTGTGTGTGTACATGTGTATACAACATTAATAATTTTGTAACTAGCGTCAAACATTGTTATTTGCTTAGGTAAACGAACTAGAGGGTTTAGTACCTGAACCGATTATGTGCCTCTGTAATCCTTTACACCACGGCCCACGGGATGGGTATGGGGTGCATAATAAAGAAAGAAATAGAAGAAATTGAAATTGCATAATACGGTTATTGACATTCAATAATAGTAAGATAAAGCAATGAGGACCAAATGGGAGACCAGTGATCAGATGAATATTACAGACTCAAGGGTAGCCTTCTCTTCTTGTATATAAATGAAAAAATAAATTCGTTTGTTTAATTCTAATGCTTGTAGGCGAGAACAGTTGTGAACGCCAGCTAGCGCACAAGTACATGAGCGCCCAAAATACTTTACACAAAAGACATGTACAGACAGGCGTGTGGCTTCTGACTTCTTTTTTATTGATTAATATTAAATATTAGGCGCTTACCTATAATAGTTATCATTTTATACAAGTATAACTCTCACATAATAAATATAAAAGGAGTTTATCTAAAAACTGACAGAAGTGTTGTGTTTTGTGCGTTGTATCGTGTTTGTGGGTATTCGGGTGTGTTGTGTTTACGCTGGCGGGCGGCGTCCTTACCAACTCCGGATTATTTCTATTACATCACTAAACTTCATTTAATAACTATATGCCTGTTAAATAGAAGATTTTAATTGTTAATAGCATTATATTGTCGTTTTAATGTGGAACACGTACACATATGCGAAACATCGAAAGCTGGTGTCCGAAGTGGTAAAAATATTAGTGTGCGATGTTGTCAATGTACGGAGTGTCTTGTATCCAGTGTCCGAAGGTATTCACCCGTCCTTCACATGTGAAGACTCACATGTTAGTGCATTCAGGTGACAAACCACGTGAATGTCCAGAGTGTGGGAAGAGATTCAGTCGGCGTGAACATTTGAAGAGGCACAGGAAGGTGCATGCGGATGAGAGACCTTTTCAATGTGCTGAGTGTGGCAAAAAATTTAGAGAACGTGGAAGTATAATAAGCCACTTGTTAGTGCATTCAGGTGACAAACCTCATGAATGTCCAAGAGTGTGGGAAGAGGTTCAGTCTACGTCGAAGTATGACGACTCATATGTTAGTGCATTCAGGTGACAAACCTCATGAGTGTCCAGAGTGTGGGAAGAGATTTAGTCAGCATGGACATATGAAGACTCACAGGATGGTGCATGCGGATGAGAGACCTTTTCAATGTGCTGAGTGTGGCAAAAAATTTAGAGAACGTGGAAAAATAATAAGGCACATGTTAGTGCATTCAGGTGACAAACCTCATGAATGTTCAGAGTGTGGGAAGAGATTCAGTCGTCTTGGTGATATGAAGAGGCACAAAATGATACATGCAGATAATAGGCTAAACACTTAGAGTGTGGAAGGTAATTAGGAGAATGTTGAAGGATAATGAGGCACATACAGGTATATTAACTTAACTTTAATCTAACAGTGTGCTGTCACAATGTCAGTTGGATGTTCTTCAAAGGTAATTCTATTTTGTTTGAGAAATACACTTCACCATGAAAGGTAAAGATCAAGATATTTTATTATATTGTTCTTTTATGAAAGTTAGATGACCAAGCAAGAACTAGAGAAGCTGTCACTATAGGAAAATTCAAAATTGCTTATATGTATAGAAATATCTCTTTAGTTTAGCAAAGATAAATCAAAGCTGTAAATGTTTTTCTTCATATTTATGTAAATAATAATGTGCTTTCTGTTTTTTTTCTCTGTGAAAATATATTTAAAATGTAATATACTCTGTAGCTAAGTTATGGACATTATTGTTGTAATATTATTTAGCATTGGTGCTGGTGAAGAAGACAGTCTGAGACGTACTTAAGATGAGACCATTTGATTGATAGGGAAATGTAGGTTAATCAGGGAATTTTCTCATCAGATTCATATGCAAACTGATGTCTATTTTATATTTTTTGTTTAGGCATATTTATGAATAATACTCTTGATTATAAATATTTCACCAAAGAGTTTATTGAAGGCAGATTGGCATTTATAACTGTCAATCATGTTGATATGAAATTTAAATTTATATTACTCTAGAAATTTGCATCACTGTAAATTTACCAGAAATTTATATTACTCTAGCCTAACTTTATCAGTTATGCTGTAATTGTCTTGGAATATATTTTACCCGATTTACCTGAGGGCAACTAACCCTAGTGGCCTCGATAAAAACGGGAAGCTGGCAGCTTGTTGAAGGTTCCCTTCCCCCCCCCATTTTGCTTGATTTTTTCCAGGTATATTTTGAAATTCAGCACATTTTGGCAGTTATGGCGTTGGCAGGTAGTCAGTTCCATCGATCAATAACCCTGTGGGTGAAAAAGCCTGATTCAAACTTATATTAGCTTGATTAGCAATAATATTATCCTGATTCGTATAATCCTCTGTCAATTATATTATCCAAACTGGCAATTATATTAAGATGATTGTGAATTACATAAACCTTACTGGCAATTATATTAGAATGACTATCAATTTATATCAAACAGATATTTATTTATGTTGTGGTGCTCGTTGGTTCTATTACATCTATCAATGGAGAGTTTCAGGTCAGGATTAGCATTTAGGAACAAGGTTTTGTACATGTAAATAGCACAAGAGAATGTGTAGAGCGAGTGTATATTTAGCGTGTTCAGGGATTTAAACAGAGAGGCTGTGTGTTGTTTGAAGACAATTTTATTGTTCTGATAGCAGATTTTTATTGGGTGGTGATGAGCATCAGGTAATTTGCAGTGGATGAATGAACCCATGCACAGATACCATATGTTCACATACCAACCCTAATATTCAAAGAAACCTCTAAATTTTTAGCTCCAGCCATTTCATTGCTCTACAACAAATCATTTGAACTCCAAACCTTTCCTGATATTCTAAGGGAAAAAAAGCAAGAGTAACCTTAGTCCATTAAAGTGTCAATTTCACTGAAGTCAACAATTATAGAGCAATATCAACTCTGCAGATTTTGTCTAAATCATTTTAAAGAGTTAATCTACAAGCATCCTTAATCCTATTTAGCAAAACAAAATTTACTTAGTTCTTGCCATAATGGTTTCAGGCCCAAAAAAGGACCAGTCATGCACCGATTAGTATGATTAACTTTATATATGCAGCTCTTGGAAGAAACGAGTACCCTTGTTCATTTATTTGTTGACCTACATTAAGACTTTTATACTGTTAACACATTAACTTTCTTAAATTACAACATTACGGAGTAAGAGGTTAATCCCTCCAATACCTACAATCTTACCTTAGTGACAGGCTCCAGTATGTCTCTGTGAATGATTCCATTTCACCCACTCTACCTATTAACACTGGTGTTACACTGGGCAGTATTCTTCACCCTCTCGTCTTTCTCATCTCCCCCTCCCTCTCCAGCCCGTTGCCATCATGAGGGGGCTTGGTTGGCTGATGCTAGAGTGTGATGCTCCATGGGGACAGTGTCCTCTGTCCTTTTGAATCCTAATGCTCTTATTGGCATCTTCGCTAATTGTGCTGAATGCTTTTTCCTATTAAGTTTAATTTTTCCTTCCCAATTCTCCTGTTTAATTGCTATTTCCTTGTGACGTTTTGCAATTCATGATTATTCTTTCAGATGTTTTCTTCTGTTTAGACACCGGGTTTTTGGGGAGGCACACCCTCTCACCCGTAAAACTGTGGTACTCGGAATTGTCGAGCAAGAGGACACCTTTATTGTCAATCTTTTCCTTCATTTCTGAGCCCAATTATATCGTGCTGAGCTTCCATTATATCTTGACGGACTGATGATTCTTATCGTTGTGATTGTAGGGCGTATATCTACAGTGCACCCCTAGGGGGGGGGGAGCCTTTGTCTTGTTGGTTGTCCTATCCTCTAATTGTGGCTCCATGGTGGGTATGGGGGCCTTGTTTGTCGATGAAATGTTTACTCGTTCATTTACATGCTGATATCTGACCCTCTTTTTAACTTCTAAGACGAGAGGTGTGGGAGACCAGGCCCCCAAGTCGGACTGTGATGGAAAGCTGGGCTCTGTAGCTCACACTACATTGGTCCCAGATCAGGCAGCTCCTGACTCTCCCTGCTTATTGGGGTTCTGGGAGCTCTTCTACTACCTGACTTGTGAGTGCTTGGTCCACCAGGTCCCAACTACCCCTATCTGCTCCCCCTCCCATCTCTGTGGCTGGGTTGAGCCCCAAGCTCCCAATGATGACCACCTCATCACATGGAGTGGCTCCATCTCTCATTGTAACAACTGGGCCTCTCTGCCCCCCCCCCTCTAACTGGGGGTGCTCGGTGCTATTCCCTCCACAGTCACACTCACACGATTCCTTCCAGTTCTAATACGTTCCAAGCTTTATTTGGTTCTGCTACATGGACTAAGTATTTTGATCTTAGTCATGTTGATTCTACTCGTTCTGATGATTTATTCATCCATAAACACCTAGTTGATTTGGTGGATACCTTTGTTTTTTTTATCCCCACGCCGACTGATACATGTTTCTTTGCAGCGCCTTCTCGGGAAACAGCTGTCTGCTTAGCCTCGTTGTCCTGCATTGGGAAACCCCGGTTCAGAACTCCAAAAATGCCTAGTTAAATGCTAGGATTTACACTGCTATTCTCCCGCACCATGTAGCGACTGGTGATAGCTGTCAATGCTATCAATCAGAGCTATCGATGTGCTTTAATATACCTAGTAATCTCTCTCATTTTTTTTTTTATGAAGTATCTGTCAACTTTTTATAAATTTTGCTACAATTTACCTACTTAAAATTATCCATTAGATTAAGGACCTTCTCGAAACGCTGCATGTACTAGTAGCTTTACAAGAATGTAAACACCATGCTATGTACCCCTAACAAACCCAATGTTCCTTGTGTGTTTTTTTTATACTTTTTATTTAAAGTTATACCCATTGTTTCAAGTTTTGTCTTGTGCTTGTCCCAAGTTTGTTCACCTCACCCAAAACTGTTGTACCATATCACCTCACCCAAATGTGAGTATAGTATGGATGTATAATGAGTGTTTACAGGTTACAGTTGTGTGTGTAAAAGTGTGTAAAGTCTTTGAAAATGTAATAAGTTATTACGAAATGTGTTCAGGCGTCGCTTCAGACTAGAAATAAAAATAAATTTTGGAGAAATGATTTTTCAATTACCATTGACAGTGAAAAGAAACATAAGAAATATTGAGAAAATTCATGTTAGAATTATTAATCTTACCTTATCGGTCATATTTAACAACATATGTTTTCAAGGAAGACAACTACCAAAATATACTAATATATATACATATAAATATATATATATATATATATATATATATATATATATATATATATATATATATATATATATATATATATATATATATATATATATATGTCGTACCTAGTAGCCAGAACTCACTTTTCAGCCTACAATGCAAGGCCCGATTTGCCTAATAAGCCAAGTTTTCATGAATTAATTGCTTTTCGACTACCTAACCTACCTAACCTAACCTAACTTTTTCGGCTACCTAACCTAAACCTAACCTATAAAGATAGGTTAGGTTAGGTTAGGTAGGGTTGGTTAGGTTCAGTCATATATCTACGTTAATTTTAACTCCAATAAAAAAAAAATTGACCTCTTACATAATGAAATGGGTTGCTTTATCATTTCATAAGAAAAAAATTAGAGAAAATATAATAATTCAGGAAAACTTGGCTTATTAGGCAAATCGGGCCTTGCATTGTAGGCTGAAAAGTGAGTTCTGGCTACTAGGTACAACATATATATATATATATATATATATATATATATATATATATATATATATATATATATGTCGTACCTAGTAGCCAGAACTCACTTCTCAGCCTACTATGCAAGGCCCGATTTGCCTAATAAGCAAGTTTTCATGAATTAATTGTTTTTCGACAACCTAACCTACCTAACCTAACCTAACCTAACTTTTAAGGCTACCTAACCTAACCTAACCTATAAAGATAGGTTAGGTTAGGTTAGGTAGGGTTGGTTAGGTTCGGTCATATATCTACGTTAATTTTAACTCAAATAAAAAAAAATTGACCTCATACATAATGAAATGGGTAGCTTTATCATTTCATAAGAAAAAAAAATAGAGAAAATATATTAATTCAGGAAAACTTGGCTTATTAGGCAAATCGGGCCTTACATAGTAGGCTGAGAAGTGAGTTCTGGCTACTAGGTACGACATATATATATATATATATATATATATATATATATATATATGTCGTACCTAGTAGCCAGAACTCACTTCTCAGCCTACTATGCAAGGCCCGATTTGCCTAATAAGCCAAGTTTTCATGAATTAATGTTTTTTCGTCAACCTAACCTACCTAACCTAACCTAACCTAGCTTTTTTGGCTACCTAACCTAACCTTACCTATATATATAGGTTAGGTTAGGTTTGGTAGGGTTGGTTAGGTTCGGTCATATATCTATGTTAATTTTAACTCCAATAAAAAAAATTGACCTCATACATAGTGAAAAGGGTAGCTTTATCATTTCATAAGAAAAAAATTATAGTAAATATAATAATTCAGGAAAAACTTGGCTTATTAGGCAAATTGGGCCTTGAATAGTAGGCATAGAAGTGAGTTCTGGCTACTAGGTACGACATATATATATATATATATATATATATATATATATATATATGTCGTACCTAGTAGCCAGAACTCACTTCTCAGCCTACTATGCAAGGCCCGATTTGCCTAATAAGCCAAGTTTTCCTGAATTAATATATTTTCTCTATTTTTTTTCTTGTGAAATGATAACGCTACCCATTTCATTATGTATGAGGTAAATTTTTTTTATTTGAGTTAAAATTAACGTAGATATATGACCGAACCTAACCAACCCTACCTAACCTAACCTAACCTATCTCTATGGGTTAGGTTATGTTAGGTAGCCGAAAAAGTTAGGTTAGGTTTGGTTAGGTAGGTTAGGTAGTCGAAAAACAATTAATTCATGAAAACTTGGCTTATTAGGCAAATCGGGCCTTGCATAGTAGGCTGAGAAGTGCGTTCTGGCTACTAGGTACGACATATATATATATATATATATATATATATATATATATATATATATATATATATATATATATATATATATATATATATATATGTCGTACCTAGTAGCCAGAACGCACTTCTCTGCCTAATATGCAAGGCCCGATTTGCCTAATAAGCCAAGTTTTCATGAATTAATTGTTTTTCGACTACCTAACCTACCTAACCTAACCTAACCTAACTTTTTCGGCTACATAACCCAACCTAACCTATAGAGATAGGTTAGGTTAGGTTAGGTAGGGTTGGTTAGGTTCGGTCATATATCTACGTTAATTTTAACTCCAATGAAAAGAAATTGACCTCATACATAATGAAATGGGTAGCTTTATCATTTCATAAGAAAAAATTTAGAGAAAATATATTAATTCAGGAAAACTTGGCTTATTAGGCAAATCGGGCCTTGCATAGTAGGCTGAGAAGTGCATTCTGGCTACTAGGTACGACATATATATATATATATATATATATATATATATATATATATATGTCGTACCTAGTAGCAAGAACGCACTTCTCAGCCTATTATGCAAGGCCCGATTTGCCTAATAAGCAAAGTTTTCCTGAATTAATATATTTTCTCTAATTTTTTTTCTTATGAAATGATAAAAGCTACCCATTTCATTATGTATGAGGTCAATTTTTATTTATTGGAGTTAAAATTAACGTAGATATATGACCGAACCTAACCAACCATACCTAACCTAACCTAACTTATCTTTATAGGTTAGGTTAGGTAGCCGAAAAAGTTAGGTTAAGTTAGGTTAGGTAGTCGAAAAAAAATTAATTCATGAAAACTTGGCTTATAAGGCAAATCGGGTCTTTGGCAATAAGGCAAATTTATATATATATATATATATATATATATATATATATATATATATATATATATATATATATATATATATGTCGTACCTAGTAGCCAGAACGCACTTCTATGCCTACTATTCAAGGCCCGATTTGCCTAATAAGCCAAGTTTTCATGAATTAATTGTTTTTTCGACTACCTAACCTACCTAACCTAACCTAACCTAACGTTTTCGGCTACCTAACCTAACCTAACCGATAAAGATAGGTTAGGTTAGGTTAGGTAGGGTTGGTTAGGTTCGGTCATATATCTACATTAATTTTAACTCCAATAAAAAAAAATTGACCTCATACGTAATGAAATGGGTAGCTTTATAATTTCATAAGAAAAAAATTAGAGAAAATATACTAATTCATGAAAACTTGGCTTATTAGGCAAATTGGGCCTTGAATAGTAGGCATAGAAGTGAGTTCTGGCTACTAGGTACGACATATATATATATATATATATATATATATATATATATATATATATATATATATATATATATATATATATATAAATAAATAAATAAATATAATAAATGTTTATTTAGGTAAGGTACATACATAAAGAGATTTTACAAAGTTTGTTGGATTAATAGATAGAGCTAGTACATACAATGCCTAAAGCCACTATTACGCAAAGCGTTTCGGGCAGGAAAAACATTAATGACTAAAGCTTAATACTAATGGGTAAAAAGAATAAAATGTGTTGAGAACAAATAAAAATAGAGGTAAAAGAGGTGGGAACATGGCTGAAAAAGCAGCACAAATACATTTACAAATTATTACAGACAATTTCATTCAAACGGCGTTGTTTTGAAAAAAAAAAAAAACATACATGGGTTGACATCAGAGCGGTAAGGTAGGTAGGTTACAGGGAACTTATTAGGTAGTGCTTCGTTTTTATCTTAAACTGGTTGCGAGAGGTACTGTCTTTAACATGGTTGGGAAGATCATTCGACATTCTCGGTCCCTTGATTTGAAGAGCATTTCTAGTTTGATTAAGTCGTACTCAAGGAATATCAAAACTGTATTTATTTCTGGTGTGGTGCTCATGGGTTCTGTTACAACCTTCAATGAATTTTTTGAGGTCAGGATTGGCATTACAGTTCAGCGTTTTATATATGTATAATACACATGAGAGAATGTGCAGTGACTTAATATCTAACATATTCAGAGATTTGAGTAGGGGTACCGAGTGATGTCTGGGGCTAGAGTTGGATATTGTCCTAATAGCAGCTTTGTGTTGAGTAATTAGAGGACGTAAATGATTTTGGGTAGTAGAACCCCAAGCACAAATACCATAGTTGAGATATGGATAGATGAGGGAGTAATAGAGAGTCACCAGGGCAGGGCGGGGTACATAATATCTGATCTTAGAAAGAATGCCAACAGTTTTTGAAACTTTTTTTGATATATTTAGAATGTGTCCCTGGAAATTCAGCTTGTGGTCGATGAGAACGCCAAAGAATTTGCCATCTAATTTGTTACAAATTTGGGTATTGTTTATTTTGAGATTTATTTGATTGGAGGATTTATTGCCAAACAGAATATAGAGCGTTTTGTCAATGTTAAGGGTGAGTTTGTTGGCAGTTTGCCAAAGATGGACTTTCTCTAGTTCAGTATTTACTGTGGCATTTAGAGCAAGTGGGTCAGGACTAGAGTAAATGAAGGTTGTGTCGTCAGCAAATAGAATTGGTTTGAGGTGTTGGGAGGCATTTGGAAGGTCATTAATGTAGATGAGAAAGAGGAGAGGGCCAAGTATGCTGCCCTGAGGAACACCAATGTTGATGGGTAGGGTGGGAGAAATTGTATTATTCACAGAAACATACTGGAGCCTGTCAGTAAGATAAGATTTGAGGTATTGCAGGGAGTGTCCTCTGACTCCATAATGATGTAATTTAAGAAGAAGGTTTTGGTGGTTGACAGTGTCAAAAGCCTTACGCAGGTCCACAAATAACCCAACTGGGAACTCCTTTTTATCAAGAGCTGCGTGAATCAAGTTAATCATACTAATAAGTGCACGTTCGTGCTTTTTTTTGGTCTGAAGCCATATTGACAAGAGCTAAGTATATTGTGTTTGGCTAGAAAAGAGTAAAGCTGCTTGTAGATTAGTTTTTCGAATATTTTTGACAAGTTAGCCCCCTCCCCATCCGGCCCATTGGCGTCGTGAGGGGGCTTGGTGGACGGCTGCCGGAGTGTGATGCTCCGTTGGGCAGTCCTCTGTCCTTTTCTGGCCTTGCACTCCAGCTGCTGTCTTCTCCAATTGTGCCGGATCGCTTCTCCTTTTCCTTATGTTTCGTTTTTCTCCCCCCTCTTCTCCTATGTGCTTGTCGTTTCCTGCCGACCTTTTGCTTGTTTTGGATTATTTCTTTGGACTTCTTCTGTTTTGACACCCGGGTGCTTGAGGAGGCATACTTTTGCACCCGTAGAACTGTAGTACCCAACGTCCTGAGCGAGGGGAACCTTTTATTGTCAATCCCCCTTTCGTCGCTGAACCCGATCTCGACGGACTGACGGTTCTTAAGGTGGCGTTTGTGGGGCGTATACTCACGACGCACCCCTAGGGGACCCCGGCATGATCGGCGATAGCTTCCTGTTGGGTGTCCTGCCTGTAATTGTGGCTCCATGGTGGGTATGGGGGCACATTCGTGGATGAATTTGTCACTTTTCGTCTCTATGTCGTTGAATGTTTCCGTTGTACCCTCTCAGGCTCGTGGGGTGGGCGACCAAGCCCCCGAGTCGGCCTGTATTGGAAGACTGTAGCTCTGTAGCTCCCGCTGTGTTGGGCCCCGACCTTGCTCCTCCTTTGACCGTCCTGACTTCTTCCCCCAGCTCCCCTCCCTCCTCTGTGGTTGGGTCGAGCCTCCAGCCCCCGGTGGTGACCACTTCGTCCCCTGGTGTGGCTAAGTCTTTCGTTGTGACTACTGCGCCTTTTGACCCCTCTCTCTCTAGGGGTTCTCAACGCCGTTCGCGCCCCGGCCGCACTCGCTCGATTCCTTCCCGTGCTGATGCGTATCAGGCCTTGTTTGGTCCTGCTTCATGGGCCAAATACTTTGATCTCCTCCCTCTTGATTCTGCGCCTCTTGACGATTTCTCCCTTCATCAGCATCTTGTAGATTCCGTAGATGCGTCTGATACTTTCAACCCCACTCGTCTCGGTACACGTGTCGTTGCTGCTCGTTCTCAGGATGCGGCTTCCCGCTCGGCTGCCTTATCTTGCCTTGGCTAGATCCCTGTTCGGGTCTCCAAGAACGTTCAGATGAATGCCAGTGTTGGCACTATTCTCCTCCCACCCCATGTTGCAACCGGTGTTCGGAATCTGCAGGATTGCCATGATGATATTCGGCATATCCTTGATGCCCAAGGCCATTCTGTCCTCCAGGTTGACTCGTTTACTCGTCCCCCTCGTGGTCATCGCCGTCAACCCCTTCGCGTTGTGAAGATCACCTTTGATGGTAGAACCCTTCCATCCTCTGTCATTCTTGCTGGTGCTAGGTGCTCTGTCCAGGAGTATATTCCTTCTCCTCGACTTTGTAACAAGTGCTGGAGGTTTGGGCATGGTGCCCTCCGCTGCTCTGGGACTGTCTCTCTCTGTCCTTTGTGTGGGAGTGAAGGTCACTCTAAGTCGGAGTGCACTTCTCCCCAAGCTCGCTGCCTCAAGTGCGGTGAGGCCCATCCTACCTTCTCCCGTGCCTGTGTCCATTACAAGCTTGAGGCGGCCGTCCTTAACCTGAAGCACTGGGAGCGTTTATCTTTTCCTGAGGTAAGGCGCCAGGTTCGCCGGCTCCCGCCTTATACTAACATCTCTTATGCTCGCGTGTTGCGCTCTTCCTCTCCTCGTCCTTCCCTCCTTCCTCAGACTCTCAACCGTTTCCGGGCCTTGGACCCTGATACGCCCACTGCCCCCTCCTCTGTTCCTTTGAGTTCTCTCCTGAGGGGTCCCCCTCCTGGTCCTCTGTATGGGGTTCCCCTTCTTTCAACCTGGTCTGTCATGTCTCCTGTGTCTTCTTCCTCGTCCCCCTCCGATCCTCCTTTCCATCCTCTTCCTCCATCTATCGGCTCTCCCCACCGCCTGTTGGTGCGGGCGGATGTCCATCGCTCTCCTAACGGCCTGGTTGATACCTGGTTGATGGGGTTCTGGGAGTTCTTCTACTCCCCAAGCCCGGCCCGAGGCCAGGCTCGACTTGTGAGAGTTTGGTCCACCAGGCTGTTGCTCGGAGCGGCCCGCAGGCCCACATACCCACCACAGCCCGGTTGGTCCGGCACTCCTTGGAGGAATAAATCTAGTTTCCTCTTGAAAATGTCCACGGTTGTTCCGGCAATATTTCTTATGCTTGCTGGGAGGACGTTGAACAACCGCGGACCTCTGATGTTTATACAGTGTTCTCTGATTGTGCCTATGGCACCTCTGCTCTTCATTGGTTCTATTCTACATTTTCTTCCATGTCGTTCACTCCAGTACGTTGTTATTTTACTGTGTAGATTTGGTACTTGGCCCTCCAGTATCTTCTAGGTGTATATTATTTGATATCTCTCTCGTCTTCTTTCTAGTGAGTACATTTGGAGGGCTTTGAGACAATCCCAATAATTTAGGTGCTTTATTGCGTCTATGCGTGCCGTATATGTTCTCTGTATTCCCTCTATTTCAGCAATTTCTCCTGCTCTGAAGGGGGAAGTGAGTACTGAGCAGTACTCAAGACGGGACAACACAAGTGACTTGAAGAGTACAACCATTGTGATGGGATCCCTGGATTTGAAAGTTCTCGTAATCCATCCTATCATTTTTCTGGCTGTCGCAATATTTGCTTGGTTATGCTCCTTAAACGTTAGGTCGTCAGACATTATTATTCCCAAATCCTTTACATGCTGTTTTCCTACTATGGGTACATTTGATTGTGTTTTGTACTCTGTATTATGTTTAAGGTCCTCCTTTTTACCGTACCTGAGTACCTGGAATTTATCACTGTTAAACATCATGTTATTTTCTGATGCCCAGTCGAAAACTTTATTAATATCAGCTTGAAGTTTTTCAATGTCCTCAGCCGAGGTAATTTTCATACTGATTTTTGTGTCATCTGCAAAGGATGATACGAAGCTGTGACTTGTATTTTTGTCTATATCTGATATGAGAATAAGGAAAAGCAGCGCTGCAAGGACTGTACCCTGAGGTACAGAGCTTTTCACTGCACTTGGACTAGATTTTATATGGTTGACAGTTACTCGCTGAGTCCTGTTTGACAGAAAACTGAGTATCCAGCGTCCTACTTTACCGGTTATTCCCATTGACTTCATTTTGTGTGCTATCACGCCATGGTCACATTTATCGAAAGCCTTTGCGAAGTCCGTGTATATCACATCAGCATTCTGTTTCTCTTCTAATGCCTCAGTGACTTTGTCGTAGTGCTCAAGTAGCTGTGAGAGGCACGATCTTCCCGCTCGAAATCCATGTTGGCCTGGGTTGTGAAGGTCATTGGTCTCCATGAAATTGGTGACCTGACTCCTAATCACTCTCTCAAATACTTTTATGATGTGCGATGTTAGTGCAACTGGTCTATAATTTTTTGCCAATGCTTTGCTCCCTCCCTTGTGTAGAGGGACTATGTCTGCTACTTTAAGTGCATCTGGTATCTCCCCCGTGTCCAAGCTCTTCCTCCACACTATACTGAGTGCCTGTGTTACCGGCACTTTGCATTTCTTTATAAATATTGAATTCCATGAGACTGGACCTGGGGCCGAGTGCATGGGCATGTTTTCAATTTCTTTTTCAAAATTTAGTGCGCTCGTGTTTATATCAGCTATATTTACAGGGGTTTGAATATCCCGCATAAAGAAATTGTCTGGATCTTCCACCTTCATGTTGTTTAATGGAGTGCTAAATATGTCCTCATACTGCTTTTTTAGGATTTCACTAATTTCTTTGTCATCCTCCGTGTATGAACCTTCACTTGTAAGAATAGGTCCAATACTGGCAGTGGTTTTTGCTTTTGATTTCGCATATGAGAAGAAATATTTTGGATTTTTCTTTATTTCCTGAATTGCTTTCTGTTCTAACTGCCTTTCTTCAGTTTCATATGAGTGTTTCAATTTCCGCTTGATTTCTTCAATCTCCCTATTTAAATTATTCCTTCTTTGATGGGAAATTCGTGTCTGGCCGTCGTGTGTGCTCTCGTTCGGCTTCTCCTGTTGAGACACTGGAATCCGTTGCCCGGTACGTAGTTGCTGGGACACCGGTCTCTTTAAGTCAGAAGCGTAAGCCTGGCTCCTCTCCTTCCTCTTCCCCGGCGGGTAAGAAGGCTTCGCTTTCTTCCTCAGCTCCTACTTCTGGCTCTGTTGCTCCTTCCCCTCCCGTTTCAGTGATTGAGCCCCCTGTTCCTGCTATGGAGGTTTCTTTGGCCCCTGCTTCCCTTTCGGTTGCTGCTCTTGCTGGGGTGCGCTCCCCTCTTTCTACTCCCCCTCTTCCTGCTGCTGTCCTTGACTGCTCCTCTCCGTTGTCTCCTCCTCTTCCTCCTCCTCCTCCTCCTCCGGACCCCGCCCGCCCACCACTGATCTGTTCTTCCGTTTCCTTCCCTCCGTCTTTGCTCAGTTTACCCATGCCCCCTAACCCTGACTTTGCTGACCCTGATCCCGACCCTGATATTCTTTAACGTGTTCTGTTGCTCTTTCGCCTTTGTTTCTTCCTTGTTCTCTGTTTTTGTCCTTTCTCTTCTCGTCGTTGTCCATTCTTCAATGGAACGTTCGAGGTTATTACGCCAATTTCCTCGAACTCCAACTTCTGATTTCGCGGTTTTCGCCCCTTTGTGTCTGTCTCCAGGAGCCGATGCTTGGTGCTCGTCCTGGTCGTTTTCGTGGCTATTCCTTTCTCTCCCCGCCCCCAGCCATTGCTGGGGCTTCTAATTCTTCTGCTCTCTTGATTCGGGCTGATGTTCCCTTTGTTCCTTTACTTTTTCCTTCGCCTCTCCATTGTTCTGCTGCTCGTATCTTTGTGGGGAAATGGTTCACAGTTTGTTCCATTTATCTACCCCCGAGTGTCCCGCTCTCTCTTCCTGATTTGAAACACCTCCTAGACTCCTTGCCGGAGCCTGTGCTCCTGCTGGGTGACTTCAATTGTCGTCATTTTCTTTGGGGTGACGTTCTGACGAATACCCGGGGTCGCCTCCTTTAGCCGTTTCTCCTCTCTTCTTCCCTGTCTCTTCTGAATTCTAGTGAGCCCACTCATTTGGACTCTCGGACTCGCACCCTTTCTTGTCTTGATCTTTCTCTCTGCTCTTTTTCTCTTTACTTAGATTTCACGTGGCAGGTTCTTGACGACCTCCATGGAAGTGATCATTTCCCCATCCTTGTTTCCTTTTTCTCTTTTCGCCCTTCCCTCTCTTTCCCTAGGTGGCAGTTTGCTAAAGCAGACTGGACCCTATTTACCCTCAGTGCTGCTCTCTTTGACCTCTCCCTTCTGCCTCTCTCTCGCGCTCTCCTCCTTTTTCATGACACTGTCTTCAACGCTGCCCTCCGCTCTATTCCTCGCTCTTCCTCTCGGGGTCCACGGAAGTGCGTTCCCTGGTGGAATGTGGACTGTGCTCGGGCTGTCCGCTGTAAGCGTGCAGCCTGGAAGAGGCACCGCCGTAGGCAGACGACCGATTCTTTTCTTTTCTTTCGGAAAGCGAGTGCGGTGGCCCGTAAGGCCATCCGTATGGCTAAACGTGAATGTTGGGCATCTTATGTCTCAACAATTACATTCGAAACCCCTCTGGCCCAGATCTAGAAGCGTATCCGCAAGATAGCGGGTAAGTTCGTTCCCGATGTTTCACCGGTCCTTCACCTCCACGATACTCTTGTGGCGGACCCGTTGCAGGTCGCTTCCGAACTGGGTTCCCACTTTTCTTCTGTTAGCTCTGGTCTTCATCTTCCCCAATCTTTCCTTCTTCGTAAACCTGTCCTTGAGTCTCGTCCTTTAGATTTCTGCACTCATCTTCAGCTTCCCTATAATGATTCCTTTCTCTCTCTCTGAACTTTGTTCTGCCCTGGCCCTCTGCGGTTCTACGGCGGCGGGCTCCGATGGTATTCATTATGAGATGCTACGCCATCTCCCTCCGAGCATGTCTCAGTATTTACTTAGTCTGTATAATCGGATCTGGGAGTCGTCGTCAGTCCCTGAGGACTGGCTCGATGCCGTTGCCCTCCCTGTTCGCAAACCGGGGTCTCTGGGTACTTCCCCTAAGGACATTCGCCCTATTGCTCTCACAAGTTGTGTCTGCAAACTCTTTGAACGTATGGTTAACGTTCGTCTGATGTGGTTTCTGGAACACCATCACCTCCTCTCCCCTTCTCAATTTGGTTTCCGCAAGTGCCGCAGCACGACAGATGTCCTGGTGAACTTGGAGGTCTATATTCGTCCTGCCTTTGCTGCGAAGACCTCCGTTGTTGCCGTCCTTTTTGACCTGGAAAAGGCTTACGACACCACTTGGCATTATCATATCCTATCTTAACTTCATTCTTTTGGCCTTCGTGGTCATCTCCCTCTCTTTCTCCGCAGCTTCCTCTCTCGTCGTTCCTTTCGGGTGCGCCTTGGTACCGCTCTCTCTCCCTCTTTTCAGCAATAGGAAGGTGTTCCCCAGGGTAGTGTTCTGAGCACTACTCTTTTTCTGGTTGCCCTCAATGGTCTTCTTTCCTCTCTTCCTTCTGGTGTCTTCTCCGCTCTCTATGTCGATGATCTTACCCTTTGTTGTCAGGGTGATGATTCGCCTCTCCTTCAACGCCGGCTTCAACTTGCAATTGATGCCGTGTCGTCTTGGGCCACAGATCATGGCTTCAAGTTCTCTACTTCTAAGACTTGTGCCATGACTTTTACGTGGAAACAGGTTGTTCTTCGTCCCTTTTTGTCACTTTATGGTCATCCCCTTGAATACAAAGATTCCGCGAAGCTTTTGGGGTTATTCCTTGACACTCGTTTGTCTTGGTCTCCCCATATCTCTTACCTCCGTGTTGAGTGCTCTAAGGCCCTTACCCTCCTTCGGGTCTTGTCCCATACTTCTTGGGGGGCAGATAGGCGCACTCTCCTTGCTTTACATTCCTCTCTCGTCCTGTCTAAGCTCGATTATGGTTGCCCTGCTTACTCGTCTGCTTCTCCTTCTACTCTTCGCCGTCTTGATGCTTTGCACCATACTGGGTTGCGCCTCAGTTCTGGTGCCTTTCGTTCGACTCCCATCCTTAGCTTGTATGTTGACACTGACTTCCTGTCTCTCCATGACCGCCGTGATCGCTACTGTCTTTGCTATCTTGCGTCCTTGCAACATCCTTCCTCTCGCCTCTGTCGTGCTTTAACTTTTACCCCTCCTGCGGTTCCTGTTCCTCTTCACCACCTCCCTCTTTCTGTCCGGTTATCTCGCCTTCAGGATTCTCTTTCCGTTCGTATTTCTGATGTTTCTCCTCGTGTTGTTCCTTCTTTGCCCCCGTGGAGGGTCCCTCTTCCGCGGTTTTGCACATTATTCTGATAGCAGATTTTTGCTGTGTGATGATGGGCTTAAGGTGGTTTGCAGTGGTAGACCCCCATGCACAGATACCATAATTAAGATAGGGGTAGATTAGTGCATAATATAGTGAGAGGAGAGCAGAGTTAGGAACATAATATCTGATTTTGGAGAGTATACCAACTGTCTTAGAGACTTTCTTAGTTATGTGTTGAATGTGGGTGCTGAAGTTGAGTCTCTTGTCTAGGAATAGGCCAAGAAACTTGCCATCATTTTTATTACTGATGTTAATGTTGTCTATCTGTAGCTGAATTGCATTTGATGATTTGCTTGCAAATAAGATGTAGTAAGTCTTTTCGATGTTTAATGTTAGTTTGTTCGTTGACATCCATAAGTGGACTTTTTTTAATTCATTATTCACAACATTATTTAGTGTATGTGGGTTGAGGTTTGAATAGATAAGGGTAGTATCATCAGCGAACAATATAGGTTTGAGAATATTAGAGACATTAGGCAGATCGTTTATATATATAAGAAATAGAAGAGGTCCTAAGATGCTGCCCTGTGGCACTACAACGGTAATTAGTAGAGTGGAAGAAGTTGTATCATTGATGGTTACATATTGGTGTCTGTCACTAAGATAGGATCGGATGTAGTCAAGGGCAAGGTCTCGGATTCCATAATGCTGGAGTTTAAGTAAGAGGTAGTTGTGATTAACAGTATCAAAGGCTTTTCTTAGGTCAATGAAGAGTCCAATCGGAAACTCATTTTTGTCAAGGGCTGAGTAGATAATGTCAAGGAGACTAATGATTGCATCGTTGGTGCTCTTTTGGGACCGGAAGCCAAACTGGCAGGGGCTGAGTATGTCGAATTTTACGAGGTAGGAATAGAGCTGTTTGTAAATAATTTTTTCAAATATTTTTGATAGAATGGGTAGATTTGATATTGGTCTATAATTGTTTATGTCCGCCGGATTGCCTCCTTTATTGACTGGCGTTACTCTTGTTTTTTTGAGGATATCAGGGAAGGTGTGACACTCTATAGATTTGTTGAACAGTAGTGCTATGGGTGGGGCAAGGGCATGGGAGGCTCTCTTGTACACAATGGACGGAATTTCACTGGTGTTCCCTGCCTTGGTTTTTAGAGAGTGTATGATGGACACAACATCTGCCGGGCTGATTGGTGAAAGGAGAAGAGAGTTTGGATAGCTGCCTGAGAGATATGTGTTAATATGTGTCTGAGTCTGTGGGATTTTACTGGCAAGATTAGCACCAACCGATGAAAAGAAACTATTAAATTCATTTGCCATTTCTAAATCAGTTGACGGTATATCCCCATCCTTGTAGAGTTTTATTTGGTTATGTGAGTGTTGTTTAGTTCCTAGGATACTAGAGATAGTTTTCCAAGTGCTTTTCATGTTGCCTTTTGCTTCATTGAATCTATTCACATAATATGCAAGTTTTGCCTTTCTTATGATACTGGTAAGCATTGATGAGTACCTTTTAGCTACTTCCTTTGAAACTAGGCCAATCCTCACTTTCTTTTCATATTCATGTTTCTTGTTGATTGAGTTGAGAATGCCACTTGTGAGCCATGGATTGTTTAATCTTTTGTCAGTTACTTGCTTGGTAAGAAGGGGACAATGAAGGTTGTAGAGGCTTAGAGTTTTGGAGAGGAAGAGGTTAGCTAATGAATTTATATCATGGGTATTATTGAATTCAGAATCCCAGTTAATATTGTAAAGTGCCTCTGTAAGATTGTCTAAAGCTGATTCACTGAGTAGCCTAAATGAAAGTTTAAATGATATATATATATATATATATATATATATATATATATATGTCGTACCTAGTAGCCAGAACGCACTTCTCAGCCTACTATGCAAGGCCCTATTTGCCTAATAAGCCAAGTTTTCCTGAATTAATATATTTTCTCTATTTTTTTTCTTATGAAATGATAAAGCTACCCATTTCATTATGTATGAGGCCAATTTTTTTTATGGGAGTTAAAATTAACGTAGATATATGACCGAACCTAACCAACCCTACCTAACCTAACCTAACCTATCTTAATAGGTTAGGTTAGGTTAGGTAGCCGAAAAAGTTAGGTTAGGTTAGGTTAGGTAGGTTAGGTAATCGAAAAACAAATAATTCACGAAAACTTGGTTTATTAGGCAAATCGGGCCTTGCATAGTCGGCTGAGAAGTGCGTTCTGGCTACTAGGTACGACATATATATATATATATATATATATATATATATATATTATATATGACCGAAAAAGTAAGATTAATAATTCTAACACGAATTTTCTCAATCTTTCGTACATTTCTTTTCACTGTTGGATGTAAATCAAAAATCAATTCTCCAAAATTCATTTTTATTTCTAGTCTGACGCGACACGAGCGCGTTTCGTAAAACTTATTACATTTTCAAAGACTTTTAGTTTACAAATACACAACTGAATAGAACTTATGCATCTCCGATTTTATATCTACATTTGAGTGAGGTGGCATTAATAGGGTATTAATTTCATCAACACAAGACAGAACAAGAGGTGGCATTAATAGGGTATTAATTTCATCAACACAAGACAGAACACGAAACAATGGGTATTGAATAGAAGTGTTTGTAGAAAGCCTATTGGTCCATATTTCTTGATGCTTCTATATTGGAGCGGAGTCTTGAGGTGGGTAGAATATAGTTGTGCATTAATTGGCTGTTGATTGCTGGTGTTGACTTCTTGATGTGTAGTGCCTCGCAAACGTCAAGCCGCCTGCTATCGTTGTATCTATCGATGATTTCTGTGTTGTTTACTAGGATTTCTCTGGCGATGGTTTGGTTGTGGGAAGAGATTATATGTTCCTTAATGGAGCCCTGTTGCTTATGCATCGTTAAACGCCTAGAAAGAGATGTTGTTGTCTTGCCTATATACTGGGTTTTTTTGGAGCTTACAATCCCCAAGAGGGCATTTGAAGGCATAGACGACGTTAGTCTCTTTTAAAGCGTTCTGTTTTGTGTCTGGAGAGTTTCTCATGACTAGGCTGGCCGTTTTTCTGGTTTTATAGTAAATCGTCAGTTGTATCCTCTGATTTTTGTCTTTAGGGATAACGTTTCTATTAACAATATCTTTCAGGACCCTTTCCTCCGTTTTATGAGCTGTGGAAAAGAAGTTCCTGTAAAATAGTCTAATAGGGGGTATAGGTGTTGTGTTATTTGTCTCTTCAGAGGTTGCATGGCGTTTCACTTTCCTTCTTATGATGTCTTCGACGAAACCATTGGAGAAGCCGTTGTTGACTAGGACCTGCCTTACCCTACAGAGTTCTTCGTCGACTTGCTTCCATTCTGAGCTGTGGCTGATAGCACGGTCTACATATGCGTTAACAACACTCCTCTTGTACCTGTCTGGGCAGTCGCTGTTGGCATTTAGGCACATTCCTATGTTCGTTTCCTTAGTGTAGACTGCAGTGTGGAAACCTCCGCCCTTTTCCATGACTGTTACATCTAGAAAGGGCAGCTTCCCATCCTTTTCCATCTCGTAAGTGAAACGCAGCACGGAACTCTGCTCAAATGCCTCCTTCAGCTCCTGCAGATGTCTGACATCAGGTACCTGTGTAAAAATGTCGTCAACATACCTGCAGTATATGGCCGGTTTCAAGTTCATGTCAACTAAGACTTTTTGCTCGATGGTACCCATGTAGAAGTTTGCAAACAGGACACCTAGGGGAGAACCCATGGCGACCCCATCTACTTGCTTATACATGTGCCCATCCGGGCTCAAGAAGGGTGCCTCTTTAGTACAAGCTTGGAGTAGTTTCCTCAGAATATTTTCTGGTATGTCAAGAGGAGTACAGGCTGGATCACGATACACTCTGTCGGCTATCATCCCGATTGTCTCGTCCACAGATACGTTGGTAAACGTACCTGTGCGTACTCATGCAGCTCCATGAGCAGGCTACCTCTGCAGCACTTCAAGGTCTCAGCAGGAATGCCATCTTTGCCAGGAGCTTTACCAGAAGCAAGGGAGTCTAGGGCATCGCTGAGTTCTTCCAGGGTCGGTTCGCTGTCGAGCTCCATTAACACAGGCAGACACTCAATGGCGCTCAGGGCATCTTCGGTGACCACATTGATTGGGCCGAGGGCCTGCTTGATGCCGTCATACATTCCCCTTACATTGCCTGTATCCGCTGCAGTCTGTATCTGGGAGCAGAGCTGGAGCCAATAGTTGTTGGCACATCGCCTGGCGCTCTGCTGCACTTTGCAGTGGACGGCCCGAAGGATCTGTAAGTTGCGCTGACTTGGGCAGGCTTTGTAGGCTGCCAAGGCGTTTCTCTTCTCTTCGATTACAGGTGTCATCTCTTCCGAGTGAGCCTCGAACCAGTCTGCCGACCTGCTGATCTTCTTGCGAAAGGTGGAAATGGCAGCGTTGAACACAGCGTCTCTAAAGTGCTCCCATCTTTTACAGGCAGTGACCCCAGCTGGGCCAGGGAGAGCTTCCTCGAGCACGTGTGCAAAATCTTCCACCTTGTCCTGGTTGCGGGTCTTGGTGGTGTCGATGCGAGGTCTGCCCGCCTTTTTCGAGTGATGAATCTTCTTTGGTTGCATCTTGACCCTGCTACATACCAGGGAGTGGTCGGTGTCACAGACAGCACTCTGGTAGCTACGCGTAATCTTGATGCAGGGTAGACTTGCACGCCTGGTAAGAATCAGGTCAAGCTGGTGCCAGTGCTTGGATCTGGGGTGCCTCCAAGATACTCTGTGTTGAGGCTTTGTGCCGAAGAACGTGTTGGTGACACAAAGACCATGAAGGCAGCAGAGTTCTAGCAGACGTTGCCCGTTCTCATTCTTCCTTCCTATGCCGAATTGACCCAGGCAAGTGGGGCCAAATGTTGTGCTCGGCACCCACTCTGGCGTTGAAGTCGCCGAGGATGAACAGTGGCTCCTTTACAGGGATTCTCGCTATGACTCTGTTGAGATCATCGTAGAATTTTTCCTTTGCCTCTGCTGGAGAAGTCAGGGTTGGTGCATATGCACTAATTACATTGACTGGTCCTGTTTGGGAGTACAGTTGCAGAGACAGAATTCGTTCAGTTTCCCCCATCGATGGCATAATGTGTCCCAACAGTGCATTCCTGACGGCAAATCCCACACCATGTTCTCTGGTCTCATCTGGAGGTTTTCCTTGCCAGAAAAAAGAGAAGGTCCTCTCTCTCACAGATCCTGATCCTGGGAGCCTGGTCTCTTGGAGAGCAACAATATCCATATGCAGCTTGCTCAGCTCCCTATCGATGATTGCTGTTTTTCGGGCGTCATTGATTTCTTGCAGGTCGTCAGAGAAACCTGGTGTCAGTGTCCTGACGTTCCATGTGCCCAGCTTTAGGGCAGTTGATATTTTCTTCTTTGGTTTGGTATTGCTTGGTGCAAAGTTGTCGGGCCACTTGTCGGTTTTCACCCTAAACCCCACGTACCCAGTGAGGTTAACGGACCGTGGCGAGGCAACACCTTATTGGCTGGGGTTTGCCCAGCTTGAGGCGGGCGGTAGCTGCCCAGTGAGGCGCGATGACCCCTCCCACTGTCGGAAGCAACCCCTGGCGTCACACTCTTCGCCAATCGAGCAGAAGACTTAAAACCGGTAGACTGTCGCTTCCCGTGTTGGTTCGACGCTGTGAGGCGAAGCTGGAGTGTCCTCTCCAGGGCGCAAAGCCTGGGTAGGTAGATATGGAGGAGAAGCTGTTACCCATGCAGCAGGTCCCCCCTCTCCACGTTGCTGAAATTATCCAATAGAAAGGCAAATGCCAATACGCATGGTTCCAGCAACGTCGCAGGAGCTGCCAGAACGAGGTCGACGTCAACAACGAACTGCCTTAGGGGCTCCAACTCCGGATTTTTCCTCGAGGTTGACTCCTGAAGCCTTCCTCAAAAAAGGGTATGGCCGCAAGGCAGCGGAGGTTTAAAATCAGGGTTTTCCTTCCCCTAGATGGGCTGCCTTCCCAGTCTATCGAGTCCCATCTACCCGGAGCAGCTGGTTTTAAGGCGCCAGAGGCACGCCCTCGCCCCTTCTCCTGTCGGTAAAAGCAGTTCCGCCGGACTTAGACTAAGCCACCCGTGCAGGCCAGGAGTTGGACTTGGTTGTCAGAGGCTATTTGAGACGCATGCCGTATAGGAGCATTTTATAGGTCATGGGAGCTCGTCCCCCATTACTACCCCCTGGCTATGACAACCCCTTGGAACCATATATATATATATATATATATATATATATATATATATATATATATATATATATATATATATATATATATATATATATATATATATATATTTATATATATATATATATATATATATATATATATATATATATATATATATATATATATATATATATATATATATTTAAATATATATATAATGTAGATATATAGGGATTGCCCCAATAGATTGCCACAAGGATAGTAAACATATCCTTGAAACCCAAGGCCATTCAATGCTCCAGATTGATATGTTACTCGACCTCTCTCGTGGTCATCCTGGCCAGTCTCTGTGTAATGAAGATCACTTCTGATAGTAGGTCCCTTCCGTCTTCCGTAATTCTTGCTGGTGCCAGATGCTCCTGAAGGAGCATCTGTTCTCCTCCCCTCTGCAATAGGTGCTGGAAATTTGGGCATGATCCCTTCAAATGCACAAGTGCCGTGTCTCTATGCCCCTTGTGCGGATACTCAGGTCATTATAAGACAGTGCTTTTCTTCCCAAGCTCACTGCATCAATTGCAGTGATGTCCACTCTACCTTCTCCCGCACATGTGTGCAATACAAATTTGAGGAAGCCATCCTCAATTTGAAACATCACATCAAAATCATTTATCTTTTCTTGAGGTGAGACGCCAAGTACGCCATCTTTTATCTTCCTCTGGCATGTCTTATACTCGTATATTGCGTTCCACTTGTCGCCCTCTCCCACTTTCTCAGTTTTGCAACCGTTTCCAGGCCATGGACCTGGACACCACCACCACCACCACCTCACCTGCTCTATTGAATTCTGGGCCAGAGGGTCTTCCTCCTAGATCTCTGTCTGGTGTCTCCCTTCCCTTCCTTCCTTCCTTCCTTCCTTCCTTCCTTCCTTCCTTCCTTCCTTCCTTCCTTCCTTCCTTCCTTCCTTCCTTCCCAGTCTTCCCTGTCTCCTGTGCCCTCTTTTCCTTCTCGGCCCTCCCCTCTTGTATTTTGGCCCTCCACACCGCCTGTCCATCCAGGTCGTTGTCCCTCCTCCCAGCAATCTTCATATTGACTGCTCCTGTTCTCCTTCTCCTGTTGAGACTGCAATGGGTGTCGCCCAGTACGATGCTGCTGGCACACCTGTCTATATTAGAAACATAAGCCTTGCTCCTCTTCTACCTCCCCAGCAGGTAAGAAGGCATCAATCTCTTCCTCACCTTCCGACTCCGACTCTATCCCTGAATCCCCCTCCCATTTCAGTGGTTAAGTCCTCTGTCCCAAATATGGAAATTCCCTTTGCCCTCAATTCTCTCTTGGATGCTGCCCTTGATGAGGTGCGCTCCCCTGTTTCTGCCCCTTCTCTCCCTGATTGCCTTGACCGCACCTCTCCAATGCTGCTCTGGACCCTGTCAATCCACCTCTGGTTCTTCCTACCACTACCTTGACTCCATTGTTCTTGCTAGATTTACCTGTTCCTGCTAGATTTACCTGTTCTTGATAGATTTACCTGTTCTTGATAGATTTACCTGTTCTTGCTAGATTTATCTATGCCCTATAACCCCAATTTCACTGATCCTGATCTTACTTAGTATACTGTTTTAATTTGCCTTTGTTTGACCCGTGTTCTCTATATCTATTCTCTCTATTTTTGACAATGTTTATTCTTCATTTGAATATTCGTGTATTTTATGCCAACTTATATAATTACAGCTTCGGATATCACAGTTTTCACTGCTTTGTGTCTGTCTCCAGGAGCTGATGCTTGGCACTTGTCCTGGTCACTTCCGTGGTTATGCCATTCTCTTCCCCCTCCATTTTTTGCTAGGGCCCATAACACTACTGCTCTTTTGATTCGTACTGATATTACCTTCGTCCCCATACTTTTCCAGTTGCACATTGAGTGTTCTGTGGCCCATATCTTTTGAGTAATTGGTATACAGTCTGTTCCATTTATCTCCCCCCAAATTTCCCACTTTCTCTTCCTGGTCTTAAACACCTATTGGACTCTTTACCAGAGCCTATGCTCCTGTTGGGTGATTTTACCTGTCGGCATACTCTCTGGGGTGATGTTCAGCACACGGGGCCGCCTTCCCGAAGGGTTCGTCCTCTGTTCTTCTCTGTCTCTTCTGAATTCTGGTGAACCCACTTATGTTGACACCTGCTCTTGCACCATCTCCTGTCTTGATCTTTCTCTCCTGCCCCTGTTCTCTTTATTTAGATTTCACATGGCGGGTTCTTCGTGACCTCCATAACGGTAACCATTTCCCCATCCTTGTCACCTTTTTCTCTTTTCACCCTTCCGTCTCCGTCCCTAGGTGGCAGTTTGCCAAGGCTGACTGGAATCTATTCACCCTACATGCAACTCTTTTCGACCACTCTGATCTGCCTCTCCCTCAAGCCTTACTCCTTTTTCATCACACCATATTAGACGCTGCCCTCTGCCCTCTGGGAGCCGGTCGGCCGAGCGGACAGCACGCTGGACTTGTGATCCTGTGGTCCCGGGTTCGATCCCGGGCGCCGGCGAGAAACAATGGGCAGAGTTTCTTTCACCCTATACTCCTGTTACCTAGCAGTAAAATAAGTACCTGGGTGTTAGTCAGCTGTCACGGGCTGCTTCCTGGGGGTGGAGGCCTGGTCGAGGACCGGGCCGCGGGGACACTAAAGCCCCGAAATCATCTCAAGATAACCTCAAGATATTCCTCGCTCTACCTCCTGAGGCATGTGGAAGTGCGTTCCCTGGTTGACTGCAGGCTGTGTTTCGGCTGTCTGCTGTAAGAGCGCAGCATAGAAGAAAGACAGATGCAGATTGATGGTTGGTTGTTTTCTTTCGTTTCACAAGGCGAGTGCGGTCCGTATGGCTAAACGTGTGAGTTTGAAATCTTTTGTCTTCACCATTACGACTCCTTCACCATTCCTCTGCCCCAGATCAGGAAGAAAATCTGTAAGATATCGGGTAAGTTTGTTCCAGATATCTCGCCAGTCTTTCACTTCTGTGGTTCTATTGTGGTGGATCCAGTGTCGGTTGCCACCGAACTGGGTTCCCCGTTTTTCGACTCTTGGCTCCAGTTCTGGTCTTCCTCCATCTTATTTGTAAGCACCTTCATGAATCTTGTTCCATAGATTTTCACATGCATCTCCAGCTTCTCTATAATGATCCTTTCTCTCTTTCCAAACTCCAGTCTGCCCTGACTCATTGCGGTTCTATGGCAGCAGGCTCAGATGGCAAAACTCATAATGAATGTCATCTCCCTCAATGCACATTTCAGTATATACTGAATCTGTTTAACCGTATCTGCGAGTCGTCATCTGTCCCTAAGGACTGGCTTGAGGTGGTTGTTTTTCCTATTCGGAAACCAGGGTCTCTAGGGACAGCTCCTAAGAACATCTGCCCCATTGCCTTCGCGAGTTGCGTCTCCATACTCTTTGAATGTATGTTCATTGTCGGTATGATGTGGTTTTTGGAACACTATTGCCACCTCTCCCATTCTCAATTTGGCTTTCGCAAGTGTCAAAACATGACTGATGTCTTGATGAACCTGATGTCTATATTCATACTGCTTTTGCTGCAAAGATCTCTGTTGTTGCTGTTGTTCTTTTTTGACCTAGAAAAGGCATATGACACCACCTGGAGATGGCATACTGTATTCTGTCCCAACTCTGTTACTTTGGCCTTCGTGGTAATCTCCTTCTCTTCCTACAAAGCTTCCTCTCTAATCGTTCCTTTAGAGTGAGGGTTTGTACCATTCTGCCTCTTTTCGGCAATATGAAGGTGTACCCCACGGTAGTGTTCTGAGCACTTGCTCATTTTCCTGGTTGCCCTCAATCATCTTTACTCCCTTTCCGCTGGCATCTTCTCAGTTCTCTGTCAGCGATCTTACCCTTCGATGTCGAGGTGATGAATTGCCTTTCCTCCAACTGCATCTTCAACTTGCGATTGATGCCGTGTCGTCCTGGACAATCAATCATGGCATCAAGTTCTCCACAACTAAAACTTGTGCTCTGACTTTTACTCGGAAGTAGGTCATTCTTCGTCCCCCTTTGTCGCTTTATGGTAATCCCCTTTTGTGCATAGATTCTGCTAAACTTATGGAGTTATTCTTTAACACTCATTTGTCTTGATCTCCCCATATCTCTTACCTCTGAGTTGAATGTTTTAAGGTCCCTAACTTACTTAAGGTAAGTTATACTTCCTGGGGAGCTGATACGAGCACGCTCCTCTCTCGTACTGTCTAAACTCAATTATGGTTGTCGTGCTTATTCATCTGCCTCTCATTTTACTCTTTGCTGTCTTGATGCTCTGCACCATACTGGGTTATTCTTCAGCCCTGGTGCCTTGCGTTCAACTCCTACCTTAAGCTTGTATGTCGAAACAGGCATCCTGTCTCTACAGGATCACTGTGATCCCTACTGTCTTCGCTACATCGTGCAGTCCCTACAACACCCTCCTCACTTTCACTTATGTTGTACTTTTCCTTGTACACTTTTCATCACACTCGCGCTCCATTTCCGACTTCACAGATGGGTCAAAGTCTGCAGATGGTGTAGGCTACTCTGTTGTTTTTCCTGACCACACCTATGTGTTGCCTGCCTCCAGAGACTAACATCTTCACAGAAGAACTTCATGTTATTTTGTATGCTCTTCGTCAACTGCTTTCTTGCTGTCACTTTTTCTTTGTTGTTGTAGTTAACTCTCACAGTGCCTTTTCATGGCTCTGTAGTCATTTAATCCAGTTCATCCTGTGGGTGTCAAAATTCAACATTTTCTGTTTCTTATCTCCAACAGATTTAAGACAGTGGAGTTTTGCTGGGTCCCAAGCCATATTGGTGTCCTTTAATGAGTGTGCAGACTTTGTCACTTAGGAGGCTCTCTGTACTTGCCCCATCTCCCGTAAAGGTGTTCTTTGTTCTGTCTTCTATCCAGTTATTCATGCTTCAATCCTTGCCCATTAGCAGGGTTGTTGGTCTTCTGTTACTCATGACACTCTGCGTACTCCTAAAGGTAGCATGTCCCCTTGGCCTTCTTCCTATCACCGTAACCGGCGGTGAGAATTGGCTCTGACGAGATTACGTATTAGCCATACATGTTTAATTCATAGGCACTTAATGGAGCACCTCCCTGCTCTTTATTGTTCATATTGCATTGTCCCTCTTACGGTCGTACAAATCCTTGTCGAATAACCTGACTAACAGGAGGTGCGTATGTCTTGCTTCCCGACTGTCCCTCACTTCTCCCTCGATAGAATCCTTGATGAATCAGATACCTTTGATATTGTAATTTATTTTATTTATTTATATACAAGAAGGTACATTGGGTTAGAGAGAATACATAGCACAGTATTTACAATCTTGTAAAGCCACTAGTACACGCAGCATTTCGGGCAGGTCCTTAATCTAACAGATAATTTTAAGTACGTAAATTCTAGAAGAATTAATAAAGTGGTAACAGATACATTGCAAGAAAAAAAATGAGATGAGAGAGAATAGTAAGTATATTAAAGCACATTGGTATATTAAAGCTCTGGTTGATTACATTGACAACTTGATTGGTAATTTAAACAAGATTAACAGACACCATACAGCAGATTGATAGCATATAAGAAGACAGTAATGATCACATTGGTAAAGATGTTCTGATTGGGTACATAAAGATAGGGAGATTGAGTAGCAATATATACAGTGCAATTTTAAAGCAACAAGGTAAAAAAACTATGCAGATGAGATTAGGTACTTTTTAGTTTTGTTTTATGAATGACGCAAAACTTGGACAGCTTTTCAATTCATTAGGGAGTGAGTTCCATAGACTGGGTCCCTTTATTTGCATAGAGTGTTTACACAGATTAAGTTTGACTCTGGGGATATCAAAGAGATATTTATTTCTGGTGTGGTGATAATGGGTCCTATTACATCTGTCCAGGAAGAGTTTCAGAGCAGGATTTGCGTTTAAGAACAGGGTTTTGTAAATGTAATTGACACAAGAAAATTTGTGGAGATTATGTTTAGCATGTTAAGGGAGTTAAACACAGGGGCTGAGTGTTGTCTGAAAGCAGAATTTGTTATTATTCTGATAGCAGATTTATGATAGGGGATATCATTTGCCTTATGTGCTTTTGTTCTTGAATTGGCATTCTTAGTGATATTTACCATTTTTTTTATATTCCACATAGTTAATGGTGCTTCATAGCCTTCCCGGCTTGGTGCCCTCTTTAGATAATTACTTACATACTCTTTCTTATCTACATAAATGAAATTCCAAATGTGTCTCAATTCCTCAAGCCAGTTTTATTTGCTGTTTACACAACCCTCATTTTCTTAAATCAAGAATTGGCAATATCCAGATTGGTAATAAAGTAGATGGCAAATTCCATGAAGTTTTCATTGATAACAAGCTGAATTTTCCAGTGCCACATACAAAGTATAGCTAAAAAAATTTAAAATAAAATAAATAAATAAATATAAATATAAATATAAATATGTTTATTCAGGTAAGGTACATACATACATACAAGTGATGTTACATTAATGGATTGATATATAGATAGAGCTAGTCCATACAATGCTTAAAGCCACTATTACGCAATGCGTTTCGGGCAAGAAAAACATTAATATCTAGAACTTAATACTAATTGAGCATAAAGAATAAAAAGTGTTGAGAACAAATACAAATAAAGATAAAAAAAAGGGGGAACATGACTGAAAAAGTAGCACAAATACAATAGGTTGACAAACAGTGTTGATTAAACAAAAAAAATTACAGACATGGGTTGACAATAGAGGAGTGAGGTAGGTTACAGGGAATTTATTAGGTAGTGTTTAGTTTTTATCTTAAACTGGTTGAGAGAGGTACAGTCTTTAACATGTTTGGGAAGGTCATTCCACATTCTGGGTCCCTTGATTTGAAGAGCATTTCTTGTTTGATTAAGTCGTACTCTAGGAATATCAAAACTGTATTTATTTCTGGTGTGGTGCTCATGGGTTCTGTTACAACCTTCAATGAAGCTTTTGAGGTCAGGATTGGCATTACAGTTCAGCGTTTTATATATGTATAATACACAAGAGAGAATGTGCAGTGACTTAATATCTAACATATTCAGAGATTTGAGTAAATCACTTGGCATTCTTTTCTAAGTCAGATATTATGTACATAAATCAAAAAATCAAATGTTTATTCAGGTAAAGTACATACATACAAGGGGTGATACAAATATTGATGAATTTATATTGCTGACCAGACCACACACTAGAAGTTGAAGGGACGACGACGTTTCGGTCCGTCCTGGACCATTCTCAAGTCGATTGTGATGAGGAGGTAGGGTCAGGCAATAAATAGGCAAGAGAGAGCTGAGGAGGAAAGTCAGGTGTAGGGGATAGTAGTAATGAGAACTGCAGAAGGCCTATTGGCCCATACGAGGCAGCTCCTATTATAACCACCGAAGGAGATAGTAATAGGAATAAGAAGGGGATAGCAAGGGAGCGTAGGAGAAGACAATGAACAGAAAAAGTCGTCGTCGTCCCTTCACCTTCTAGTGTGTGGTCTGGTCAACATACTTCAGCCACGTTATTGTGACTCATCGCCTGCAGATGAATTTATAGATACAGCTAGTACATACAATGCCTAAAGCCACTATTACGCAAAGCATTTCGGGCGGGAAAAACACTAAAGACTAAAACTTAATACTAATTGAGATTAAAGTATAAAATGTGTTGAGAAAATAAAAAAATAAAAAAAGAGGGGAACATGGCAGAAAAACAGCAAAAATACAATTTGGTCGACAAACAGCAATGTTTAAAAATATCAGACATGGGTTGACATTATAGGGGTAAAGTAGGTAACAGGGAGTTAGTTAGGTAGTGCTTAGTTTTTATCTTAAACTGGTTGAGAGAGGTACAGTCTTTAACATGATTGGGAAGGCCATTCCACATTCTGGGTCCCTTGATTTGTGGAGTATTTCTAGTTTGATTAAGTTGTACTCTTGGAATATCAAAAAGGAATTTGTTTCTGTGTGGAGTTCATGGGTTCTGTTACAACCTTTAATGAAGCTTTTAAGGTCAGGATTGCCGTTACAGTTCAACATTTTATATATATATATAATACACATGAGAGGATGTGCAGTGACTTAATATCTAACATATTCAGTGATTTGAGTAGAGGTACCGAGTGATGTCTGGGGCCAGAGTTGGATATTGTCCTAATAGCAGCTTTGTGTTGAGTAATTAGAGGATGTAAAGGATTTTGGGTAGTATAACCCCAAGCACAAATACCATAGTACCTTACATCTGGACAAACAACCTCTCCACTTACTTCAGGTATAATCACTGATAGCACTACAGACCATTACCCCACATTTCTCTTAACTAACATTAGCAAACCACCTCTAGAGTCAAAGGAGTTAAGTTTTAGGCTGCACAATGAAACTGCTATAGACAATTTTATAACTGCTGCTGATAATGTCAACTGGGAGTCTGAGTTAGGTAACATAGGGGGCATCAACCTAGCAGTGCATCTTTTCTTCAAAAAACTCTTAGCCTTTATAACACCCACTGTCCTATGCTTACAAAACAAGTCACAACCAAAAGGCTTAACAATCCCTGGCTTACAAAGGGAATACTTAAATCCATTAAAAAAAACATGACCTTGAGAAGAAGTATAGGTTAGGAATTGTCTCCAAAGAAATCTCAAAGCATTACTCGTTATTGCTATCAAAGATATTTAGATGAGCCAAAACTAAATACTTACAAGATAAATTTACCCAAATAAAAAACAACATTAAGAAAACATGGAGCACAATTTCACAAATATTGGGATCAAAGAAGACTTTAAATAACAAACCAACACTCCTGTTCAATAACGATGGTCAGCTTTCAGCCTCAGATTCTGCTATTGAGTTCAATAGGTTCTTCTCTTCCATTGGGTCATCCCTTGCAAATGATATTCCATCTTCCAGTACTGACGTTAAGGACTATCTTACAGGTAACTATCCACAGTCTCTGTACCTAAAGCCTATTAATTCCACTGACGTCAATGAGATAATCCTTTCCCTTAAAACCAAGTCTAGTTCTCTTGAGGAGATACCAACTTTAATTTACAAAAAAGCCTCCATATCTTTAGCCCCTGCTATTGCATTGCTCTTCAACAAGTCACTTGAACTCCAAACCTTTCCAGATATTCTAAAAAAAAAAAGAGAGTAACGCCTGTCCACAAATGTGGTGATCTCACAGATGTTAACAACTACAGACCTATATCAATCCTGCCAAACTTGTCAAAAATTTTTGAAAAACTAATCAACAAGCAGCTTTATTCTTATCTAGCCAAACACAATATACTTAGCCCTTGCCAATATGGCTTCAGACCCAAAAAAAGCACTAACGATGCACTTATTAGTATGCTTAACTCGATTCATACAGCTCTTGATAAAAATGAGTTCCCTGTTGGGTTATTTGTGGACCTGCGTAAGGCTTTTGACACTGTCAACCACCAAAACCTTCTTCTTAAATTACATCATTATGGAGTCAGAGGACACTCCCTGCAATACCTCAAATCCTACCTTACTGACAGGCTCCAGTATGTTTCTGTGAATAATTCCATTTCTCCCACCCTACCCATCAACATTGGTGTTCCTCAGGGCAGCGTACTTGGCCCTCTCCTCTTTCTCATATACATTAATGACCTTCCAAATGCCTCCCAACACCTCAAACCAATTCTATTTGCTGACGACACAACCTTCATTTACTCCAGTTCTGACCCCCTTGCTCTAAATGCCACAGTAAATACTGAGCTAAATAAAGTCCATCTTTGGCTAACTGCCAACAAACTCACCCTTAACATTGACAAAACTTTCTATATTCTGTTTGGCAATAAATCCTCTAATCAAATAAATATCAAAATAAACAATACCCAAATTTGTAACAAATTAGATGGCAAATTCCTTGGCATTCTCATTGACCATAAGCTGAATTTCCAGGGACATATTCAAAATATATAAAATAAAGTTTCAAAAACTGTTGGCATTCTTTCTAAGATCAGATATTATGTACCACGTCCTGCTCTGGTGACTCTCTATTACTCCCTCATCTATCCATATCTCAACTATGGTATTTGTGCTTGGGGTTCTACTACCCAAAATCATTTACGTCCTCTAATTACTCAACATAAAGCTGCTATTAGGACAATATCCAACTCTGGCCCCAGATATCACTTGGTACCCCTATTCAAATCTCTGAATATGTTAGACATTAATTCACTGCACATTCTCTCATGTGTATTATACATATATAAAACGCTAAACTGTAATGCCAATCCTGACCTCAAAAACTTCATAGAGGGTTGTAACAGAACCCATGAGCACCACACCAGAAATAAATACAGTTTTTATATTCCAAGAGTACGACTTAATCAAACTAGAAATGCTATACAAATCAAGGGACCCAGATAGTGGAATGACGTTCCCAACCATGTTAAAGACTGTACCTCTCTCAACCAGTTTAAGATAAAAACGAAGCTATACCTAATAAATTCCCTGTAACCTACCTTACCCCTCTATTGTCAACCAATGTCTGTTTTTTTTTAAAGAGCGCTGTTTGTCGACAGAATTGTATTTGTGCTGCTTTTTCAGCTATGTTTTCATTCCATGTTTTCATTTTATTCTGTATGCTCAGTTAGCTTTAGTCATTTAAGTTTTTCATGCCCGAAACGCTTTGCGTAATAGTGGCTTTAGGCATTGTATGTACTATCCCTATCTATAAATCCATCACTCTGTAAAATCTCTTGTATGTATGTACCTTACCTAAATAAACATTTGATTTGATTTGATTTGATAGTTGATATATGGATCGATGAGAGAGTAATAGAGCATCACCAGGGCAGGGCAAGGTACATAATATCTGATCTTAGAAAGAATGTCAACAGTTTTTTTATTTTTTTTTTTATATTTAGAATGTGTCCATGGAAATTCAGCTCGTTGTCAATGAGAATGCCAAGGAATTTGCCATTTATTTTGTTACAAATTTTGGTATTATTTATCCTGAGATTTATTTGATTTGAGGATTTATTGCCAAACAAAATATAGAAAGTTTTGTCAATGTTGAGGGTGAGTTTGTTGGCAGTTAGCCAAAGATGGACTTTTTTTAGCTCAGTGTTCACTGTGACATTTAGAGCAAGGGGGTCAGGACTGGAGTAAATGAAAGTTGTGTCGTCAGCAAATAGAAATATGTTTGAGGTGTTGGGAGTCATTTGGAAGGTCATTAATAAAGATGAGAAAGAGGAGAGGGCCAAGTATGCTGCCCTGAGGAACACCAATGTTGATGGGTTGGGTGGGAGAAATTGAATTATTCACAGAACCATACTGGCATCTGTCAGTAAGGTAAGATTTGAGGTATTGCAGGGAGTGACCTCTGACTCCATAATGATGTATTATACGAAGAAGGTTTTGGTGGTTGACAGTGTCAAAAGCCTTACGCAGGTTCACAAATACCCCAACAGAGAACTTATTTTTATCAAGAGCTGCATGTATCAAGTTAATCATACTAATAATTGCATCGTTAGTACTTTCTTTGGGACAGAAGCCTTATTGACAATAGCTAAGTATATTGTGTTTGGCTAGATAAGAGTAAAGCTGCTTGTAGATGAGTTTTTCAAATATTTTTGACAAGTTTGGCAGGATTGATATAGGTCTGTAGTTGTTAATATCAGTGTGATCACCACATTTGTGGACAGGGGTTACTCTCGCTTTTTTTAGAATATCTGGAAAGGTTTGGATTTCAAGTGACTTGTTGAAGAGCAGTGCAATAGCAGGAGCTAAAGATCTGGAGACTTTTTTTGTAAATTAAAGTTGGTATCTCCTCAAGGGCACTAGACTTGGATTTAAGGGAAAGGATTATCTCATTAACATCAGTGGAATTTGCAGGCGTTAGGTACAGAGACTGTCGATACTTACCTGTAAGATAGTCCTGAACATCAGTACTGGAAGATGGAATATCATTTGCAAGGGATGACCCAATGGAAGAGAAGAACCTATTGAACTCAATAGCAGTATCAGAGGCTGTAAGCTGACCATCGTTATTGGACAGGAGTATTGGTTTGTTATTTAAAGTCTTATTTGATCCCAATATTTGTGAAATTGTGCTCCATGTTTTCTTAATGTTGCCCTTTGTTTGAGTAAATTTATCTTCGTAGTATTTAATTTTGGCTCTTTTAATTATTTTAGCAAGCAATTCTTTGAAAATTTTTTGGAGCTGACTCCTAACCTATACTTCTTCTCAAGGTCATGTTTTTATTAATAGATTTAAGTATTCTCTTTGTAAGCCAAGGAATGTTTAGCCTTTTAGTTGTGACTTGTTTCGTTAGCATAGGACAGTGGGTGTTATAAAGGCTGAGAGTTTTTTGAAGAAAAGATTGCACTGCTAGGTTGATGTCCCCTGTGTTACCTAATTCGGTCTCCCATTTAACATTAGCAGCAGCAGCTATAAAATTGTCCATGGCAGTTTCATTGTGCAGCCTAAAGCTTATCTCCTTTGTCCCTAGAGGTGGTTTGTTAATGTAAGGAGAAATGTGGGGTAATGGTCTGCATTGCTATCGATGATTATCCCTGAAGTAAGCTTAGAGGTTATGTTGGTCCAGATGTGATCAAAAGCTGTGGCAGTACTATCAGTGATTCTAGTAGGTCTAGTGATTAAGGGTATGAGGAAGCAGGAATTCATACAGTTGAATAAACTAGCAGCAGGAGGGTCCTCAGGCTCACAGAGATCAATATTAAAGTCCCCTGGGATAATTAGATGGTTTTTGTTCAGTCTGTTATCTGTTTCCCTCAGTAATATGATCACTTCAATGTCTGCTCTATTCATAGAATTATTTCTTCGATCTCTCTGTTTAGATTTATTTTCCTTTCTGAAAACAGTTGTCTGTTTCAGCAATTTCCGTTATTTTTTCCTTCTGTACAGTCGTCTGCGTGTTCTCTTTCTAGAGTTGTCCTCTTTCTGACCCTCCTCACAGGCATGTGCTCTAAGCAGATCTAGTAGGTTTCAGCTGTCAGTGGAGCTATTCCCTGTGTGAGAGTTTTGTCGCTTAAGATGGTTTCCCAATGAATGTTTCCAAGGTCTATATTTATTTCTTCCCAGTCGATCCTCTTATTGTTGAAATTGAATTGATTGAATAAGCCTTCTAGCTTGTTGGTTCTGTTGAACTTACTACTGTTATTAATGTTAGTTTGCATTTCAATGAGCTTACAGTGTGAGTGTGTAGAATCTGAGATTGTAATGTGTGTGATTAGTCTGGTGAGTAACGGTTGTGGTGTCAGTGTAGCCAAAAGTTTTGTTGTGTTTTAAATTATTTTTAATTATAAACAGTTTGTTAGGGTGTGCTAGAGGTACACTTTACTTCTCATTTGACTTTTACACTAGAATATGAGCTCATTTTGGACATTGTCAAGATGAGTGTTTATTTACCATAACTGTTGTTGTTGTCTACCTTACATGGTACAAGCAGGCGAGTTGTGGTGTTCATTTACATAATTGTGTGTTAGACTTGAGACAAAATAGATCTTTTGGATGTAATTTGATTCATTTGTTAAGAGCACGTTTTTACGGCCCTACTGGGACGCAACCGGGTTCTTTTCTGATGGTACTAGTTTTTTGGGTATCCGGCCCCAAGTTAGTAGAGGCTTTCAAGGGGTGAGCTCCGTAACACAAGTAAAATCAATGGGGGAGGTACATTAAATACACAAGTATACTTAATTATATATATTCCTTTCCCACCACCATATGTAAATTAAAGTCACAAAAGGGAATTATTATTACACAGTATTTACATCTTCGTCTTCCTCTGAAGACACTGGATACTTGGCGATGCTCACTCTGGGTAGCCTTTCCTGGTTTTCTTTTCCATGGCCCAGAACCCACGATGAATCTACCTTGGCCACATGCCAGCCAAATTACAATCCCACTGGGTGCCTCGTCGTGATGGCCTACAACCACAGTCCAGCCTGTAGCTGGCAGGTACTAGTCAGCCTCGCTGTTAGGCCACTCCACGACTAATACTAAGGTTGCGAGCCCTAGGCAGGAGCCTCGTGTGACTCGCTGGTCACTCTCCTCGGTCGGCACCGCAGTGGGTGGTCTCTTCCACGAGCCAGCCCCGGAGACAGAGAATTCCGTCACTGCCACTCCTCAGGAAGCTATCACACACTCAGCAGAGTTCGTCCAGGGGTGGCTCATAGCTTCTACAAAGCAGACTGGTGAGGAGACCTTGGCTGCCTTGGGTAGACTGATTCAACGTACCTCACAGCCATCCTAGGTTGACTCTGAAAGCAGACACGTCATCAGTACTGGGGACACTACATGGGATCACTAGGAAAATCACTTACTAGCTTAGATACAAACGTCAGCCTATTCGCTCCATAGATGGCGTTCACTGTCTAAGCGCCACCTCACCAGAGGTCAGCAGTGGCTACGTCACGAGCCGACTAGGACAGGCATACAGCGCTTATTGCCGGCATCTCTCGTCATCACTAGATGGCATTGTCCATGTTGTGGGATTTTCGGGAGCGGACTCACAGATGGCGTGGACTTCACAGCTTTGTGCTCAGGCGAGGAATTTGGGTTCATAACACAGGTGCCCAAAGCCCATGCTTTGGGCACACTATAGAGTAATGTAAGTTTGCCTCGGGTAATAAATAACAGTGATCATCATTACCCGGTTTCAGGGGATGGACGGTGTTTCAGGCCATCCTCCAAAGGTTTCACAATGTCATGAAAACGGTCAATTTAAAGTAGTCTCTCCTACCCTACCAGAGGCTCCAAAACAGAATGGGACAGTACATCACTTTCTTGAGTCGCTTTCATTTTCTTGTAAATTTTTTAGCCTTGTTTGATGCATATGAGCAAAAAGTGATGCTCTTTATCGGAGGACAGGTTAGGTATTTACTCGGAGTAGAGAGAATATTATAGAGAATCTTTTTTTTTTCTTTGGCAGGAACACCACTTGAATATGGCGTTGCTTGTGTATGTGTGGCGGCGAAGTGATCTGGCCGCAGCGGTGCGACCCATCGTGGCTGTACTGATTTACGTGCTGGATGATCCCGGAAGCGCCTTAGTCGGACCTTAGCATGCATCTTAGCCCAGACACAAGTTCGAATCCTCATTATGGCCTTTGTGGATTTGTTCATTAAATGTATCATGATATTGTGATTTCTGTATCACAAGTGATGTTCTTTTCCTTAAGAATGTATTCCATGATTTGTATACAGATAAAGGTTTCATTGATAACAGTTGTGTACCTTAACTTGTCTTGATAATAAACAATAAAAAGTATATTTGAGTTTAAAAACTTATTATTGCTGTCAAGTTTCATAATTTCTGGAGTTCAAGACGACTGGTATTGCCCCTTTTAACCCCTCCGTGGTGCCTCCTTGCCGTGGTGAGGGGCTCACGGACACCTCCCTGTGACCGGTGTAGGTTGCCTTTGCCCCCTCTCCTGCCACTTTTTGGGTGGTGGACGTGCTGAAGGGCACCACGTAGGGGCCTTATGAGCCATCGGACCTCCCGCTGGAGGGGTCGCCTGTGAGGGGCCGCCCTGAGTGGATGGTTGGGTGTCCAGGCTGGGGCGGATAGGGGAATAGGGGTCTTAGCACCAGTGCTGGGAGAATGGACGATGTAGTAGGACTCCCCTGTTGACAAGGGGGAGCACCGCTGGGGACAACACACCCTTCCTGCACTGGCCCGCGCTCAGTCTCCCTGGACTGCCCTGGTAGGTGGTATCTCTTGGTTCCAGGTCCTAAACTTTTGATATTGTTTGCTGCATGGATGACAACACGACTTCTCTTACCCAGGCTCATGGGGTGGGTGACCAGGCCCCTGAGTCGGACCGTCCTGGAAGACCAGGATCTGTAGCCCCCGCTACAGGGCCCAGTTTAGGCCCAGACCGGACTCTTCCTTCCTGCTCCCCTCCTTCCTCTGTGGTTGGGTCGAGCCCCAAGCCTGCTGTGGTGACTGCCTCGTCCCCTTGCATGGCTCCATCTTCTTGTGACTACTGCGCCTTTTGACCCATCTCTCTCTAAAGGTTCTTATCGCCGTCCTCGCCACGGCTACTCTCGTATGCTTCCCTTCCCATACTAATTTGTGCCATGCTTTCTTTGGTCCTGCTTACATGGACTAAGTACTTTGACCTCCATCCTTTACATTCAACTCCTGACAATTTTTCCCTTTATAGGCATCTTGTAGATTCCGTAGATGCCTCAGTTACCTTCAACCCCACCCGTCTTGGTATCCGTGTCGTTGCTGCTCCTCAGGATGCAGCCACCTGCTTGGCCGCCTTATCCTGCCTTGGCGAGACCCCTGTTCGGGTCTCAAAGAATGCTCGGGTAAATGCCAGTGTTGGCACTGTTCTCCTCCCACACCATGTTGCGACTAGTGTTAGGAATCTAAAAGACTGAAAAGAGCACGAGGATATCAAACATATCCTCAAGGCCCAGGATCATTCTGTCCTCCAGGTGGATACGTTTACTCATCCCCCTCATGGTTATCGCCGTCTGCCTCTTCAGGTTGTGAAGATTAACTTTGATGGTAGGACCTTTCCGCCCTCTGTCATTCTTGCTGGTGCCAGATGCTCCGTTCAGGAGAATATTCCATCTCCTCGCTCTGCAATAAGTGCTGGAGGTTTGGGCATGGTGCCCTCAAATGCTCTAGTCCTGTCTCTCTCTGTCCCATGTGTGGGGGCGAGGGTCACTCTAAGCTGGAGTGCACTTCTCCCTAGGTCCGCTGCCTCAATTGCGGTGAGGCCAACCCTACCTTCTCCTGCACGTGTATATGTTACAAACTTGAGGCAGCTGTCCTCAACTTGAAGCACCGGGACCATTTGTCTTTTCCTGAGGTTCGGCGCTAAGCTCATTGTCTCCCCTCTTTCGCTGGCGTATCCTATGCTCGCGTGGTGCGCTCCTCCTCTCCTCGTCCTTCCCACCTTACTCAGTCTCACAACCGTTTCCAAGCCTTAGACCCGGACACACCCACCACCACCTCCCCTGTTTCCCTCTGTTCTGTCCCAGAGGGTCCCCCCTTTCTGGTTCTCTTGTCTAGGGTATCCCTTCTTTCTACCCAGTCTGTCATGTCTCCTGTGTCTTCTTTCTCCTCTCCTTCTGGTCTTCCTTCCCGTCATTCTCCTCCGTCTCTTGGCTCACCACACCACCTGACAGTGCGGGCCAATATCCATCGCTCTCCTGGTGGTCATGTTGTATGTTGTTCGCTCGCGCTCTTCTTCTCCTTTCGAGATGCTGGAGTCTGTTGCTCAGTACATTGCTGCTGGGATACCTGTCTCTTTGAGTCAGAAGCGGAAACCTGGCTCCTCTCCTTCCTGGTAGGTAAGAAGGCTTCGCTTTCTTCTCAACCCCCTATCTCTGATTCTTTCGTTCCTTCCCCTCCCGCTTCGGTGGTGGAGCTCCCTGTTCCTACTGTGGGGGTTTGTTTAGCCCCCGGTTCCGTCTCGGATACTGCCCTTGCTGAGGTGCGCTCCCCTCTTTCTGCCCCTCCTCCTCCTCCTCTTCCTTTTCCTCCTCCAGACCCTGTTCGTCCACCTCTGGTCTGTCCTCCCACTTCTTTCCCTCCTTCTTTACTCAGTTTACCCATGTCCCCTAACCCTGACTTCGCTGATCCCGACCCTGTGCTTCTTTCACGTGCTGTATTCCCTTTTCACCTTTGTTTCTTCTTTGATCTCTGTTGCTATCCTTTCTCTTTTTGCCAATGTCTATTCTTCCATGGAACATCCGTGGATATTACGCCAATTTCCTTGACCTCCGACTTCTAATTTCACAGTTTTCGCCCCCCCCCCCTTTGTGTCTGTCTCCAGGAGCCGATGCTTGGTGCTCGTCCTGGTCGCGTCCGTGGCTATTCTTTTCTCTCACCGCCCCCCCCCCCCAGCTGTTGCTGGGGCCCATAACTCTTCTGCTCTCTTGAATCACTCAGATGTTCCCTTCGTCCTCTTACTTTTTTCCTTCCCTCTCCGCTGTTCTACTGTGTGTGTCTTTGTGTGTAAATGGTACGTGGTTTGTTCCATTTATCTCCTCCCCACTGTCCCACTTTCTCTTCCCGGTCTTAAACACCTCCTAGACTCCTTGCCAGAACCTGTGCTCCTGTTGGGTGATTTCAATTGTCGTCATGCCCTTTGGGGTGATGTGCTGACAAACACCCAGGGTCGCCTCCTTGAACCTTTCCTCCTCTCTTCTTCCCTGTCCCTTCTTAATTCTGGTGAGCCCACTCATTTGGACTCTCGGACTTGCTCCCTTTCCTGTCTCGATCTTTCTCTGTGCTCGTCATCCCTTTCCTTAGATTTTGGGTAGTGGGTCCTTGATGACTTCCATGGCCTATCTATCTTGAGGCCTATCTTGACCTCAAGATAGGCCTCAAGGAGCAAGGATAGGATCTTGAGGCCTATCTTGACCTCAAGACCAAATAGCAGTGACCATTTTCCTGTCCTTGTTAGTTTTTTCTCTTCTTACCCTCCTCTCTCCTTCCCTAGGTGGCGGTTTGCAGAGGCTGACTGATGCCTCTTTACTCTCCATGTTACCTTTTCCGACCTCTCCGTTCTGCCTCTCCCTCATGCCCTCCTTCTTTTTCATGACACTGTCTTTGATGCTGCCCTCCACTCTATTCCTCGCTCTTCCTCTTGGGAAATGCGGAAGTGCGTTCCCTGGTGGAATGTGGACTGTACTCAGGCTGTCTGCTGTATGCGTGCAGCCTGGAAGAGACATCGCCGCCGGCAGAAACTTGAGTCTTTTCTTTTGTTTTGAAAGGCGAGTGCGGTGGCCCTTAGGACCATCCGTTCGGATAAACGTGCATGCTGGATGTCTTATGTATCCACCGTTATGTCCAAACCTGCTCTACCACTGGTCTGGAAGCGTATTCACAAGATTACGAACTTACCCGCGTAAGTTCGTTCCCGATGTCTCGCCGGTCCTTCGCCTTCGTGGTGTTCTTGTGGCAGACCCATTGCAGGTCGCGACCGAACTGGGTTCCCACTTTTTATGTTAGTTCTGGTTCTCATCTTCCCCAATCCTTCCTTCTTCGTAAGCCTATTCTTGAATCTCGTCCTTTAAATTTCTGTACTCATCTTCGCCTTCCCTATAATGATCCCTTCTCTCTCTCTGAGCTTCAGTCTGCCCTTGCCCTCTGTGGTTCTACGGCAGTGGGCTCCAATGGCATTCATTATGAAATGCTTTGCCATCTCTCTCCGTGCACGTCTCAGTATTTACTGAGTCTGTAAAATCGGAAGAACAACCAAGAACTCTGCCTTTTTTTATAACATATACAATTATAAGCTTTATTTGTGAATCACAATTAATTAAATAATATATCACAGAGCCTGTATGGTTCGGTGAAATGAGCGAAGAGAGTTAGTTTAGTTCATTTATTATGCACCCCATACCCATCTTGTGGGCGGTAGTGGAAAGGGTTACAGAGGCACATAATGGGCTCAGGGACTGAACCCCACAATTCATTTAGCTAAGCAAGTTACAATCTTGATGAGCTAGTTACAAAATTCAATATAAGTCGTCACATCAACAATGGGTTCGAATTCGACCTCAAGTACAGGTTCTAAATTAAGCAACTGACATATGGGGAGAGCTAATGTCAAAATTTATATGTTGTCCTGCACACTGCCCCCTATCCAGTGGGCAGTGGTGGATAGGTTACAATCACTCAGTTACTACCTACAGTTAGCAAACTGGGGATATTTGGCTAAAATTTCTGGTAGCAGATCATTTTGAATGAAATATTTACACATCGCTGGAACATTGGTTATAGAATTGTCTCTAAATTCACGTATCTTTTCGCACTCCATCACATAGTGACGGAGGGTGTGCGAATAAATTTTGTTGACACATTTTACATTTGGTCAGGTCTACATCAGCAGATAATGAGAATTCCCAGAGATACTTGTAAGCGAGTCTAAGCCGAGCGAAGAGACATGGGAGATTTTATATAAGTTCAGTACATGGTAGTTTAAGTAGCGAACGCATGTCAACGAATAACAAGTATATATAACAAAGCTATTGTCCTATGAAGTCGATTTAACTTCCAAACATATATTTTTTATAAATGTTAAATGTTTTCTGGCTAGTTATGTTAGATTTTATTAAAAATACGTATTCTACTTGTTAACATTATTATTTAAATTTGTGATAATTTGTGCAGAGAAGTGCGACAACTGGATATGCCAACAAACACTTTCCAAACAACGATATATCTTGGATAAGTCGCTCCACAACATTGACGCTTGGACCATCGACTTCCTTTGATGTCACTTATTTACTTATTTTATAATGAAATTATATTAGTTTAGAGTAAATATATGTTTTCTCATGTTCTGCATTCAGCACCCACATTATAGTGAGTAAATATACCATATTACTTCATTACTTAAATAATACTAGGAGGGATTGAGTAGCTTTGGGTCTTTAGTGGACAGAATCTCCAATAGATGGGGCGAGAGTCGCCTCATCTCTCTCGCTCGGGCGGGAGACGAAACTTAATTTAAAATTGATATATCTTTGTCCTCCAACATGATATATTTCATTTGGTGCAATCATAATAATGTTCATATCTGGGTCCTTCTGGAGGCATATAAGATTTTAGGTTTTATTAGCATATCTTTGTTAATTATACAATATATCGGCAAGTGCGTAGGCGTCTGCGCTCCATGACCGAAAAGCTACTGAACGCCACTATAAAAACATATGTATCTTCACTTGAGCTATAAATATGTCTTTTGTAATGGATTTAAAATGAAGCTCATATTTCTATCTTGCTTAAGACATATAAAACATTTGTGTTTATTAACGAATTTACGTGAAATAAACATTGATCTGAGAGAGAGTTGCTCTGTCGTTCAGTCTGTACGTGGTCGGAGCTCCGTAATTTTTAAAATACATGTATCTTCATTAGAACTTTAAATATGTGTATGGTAAAGTGTTTAAAGTGAAGCTTATATGTCTGCCTTTCTTGAGACATATAAAACATATATGTTTATTAACGAATTCACTTGAAATAAACATTGTTCTGAGAGAGTTGCCCGGAAGCACCTCAAGGTCGATCAATCTGTCCAGGGTCGGAGCTCGGCTATTATAAAAGTACACGTATCTTCGCTTTAAATTTAAATATGCCAATAGTAAGGTATTTAGAACGAAGCTTATATATCTGTCTTTCTTGTGACATATAAAACTCTTACATTTATTAAGGAATCTGAGTGAAATAGGCATGGTTCTGAGATGAATGCTGCGGTTTTCGAGCTCGACGAGCGATGAAAACTGCCACTTTTATACAACTACAAATATTTTTGGTTTTACTTAAAATATTTGTCTGGTAGAGGTTTTACATATAGATCGCGTTTCTGTCTTTCTTCTGACTAATAAATAATTTTGGTTTAATCAGTTATCAAGATGTTTTCAACAATATTCTTTCAGCGTTCGTCTTTTCCAACACGGGCGACCCTTTTGAAAACGCGATACTTGGGCTAATCCATCCTATACTTGGGTCAGTTTCCATTATGGTTCGGAACAAATTAAAGCAGCCAGGATGACTGAACCCAAGAAGGGCGATTTTGTTTTTATTAATAAACACTTTACTCCCCCGCGGACACAAGATCGTGTCCATCGGGGGTCACTTGAAGCTGCCCGAGTAGACATATTTTTATGTCCGACGAACAAATATTTCTAAAAAATTCAATTCTTATCCGATCGACTTTGGGATAGTATGAACATGTTTACCATAAAATTTCCGTTTTCTCTAACAGCCACATAGTCTATTTGAGAGAACGGCATTGGTTTGTATCTTTATGGAGAAACTATTGTAGATCGCCGATGTACGGTAACGGGTAACACTTCGCCCACTTCCCACACTGTTGCGGTTGTTCCTCTTGGATGATCTTGTCCCTCTCTGTCTCACACCTGTAAGAATGAGTGATATGATTGATGGGAAACAAAGTGCAGGCAAGACAATGGAGGCCAGTAGTAATCAGCTTGTCAGTACACAACTTTTGCCCTTGCTTCAAAAGAGCCAGGATTCCACTATTATTTTTGGGTGATAAGTGCTTCTCTTCAATAGTGTACTTGTTAGGATCCTGTAATATATAAAATATTTAATGGGGTTTAAGACATTTACAAATTTATCTGAAAATACTAAAGATATTAGAATATATAAATAATGAAAATTTTTGATAAAAGTTCACATGTAAAAGACACCAGTATATTAAAACCATGGAATTGTCTACCTGTCAAAGCCATAAATAGCAAGATATAAAGTATAAAATTAGTATATATAAGTCTAAAGTTCTGCTGGATAAATGTTTATGAAGAACTGAATTGCAACACACATTTAATTTAAGCTGTTAGCTTACCTTGCTTATATATGAAGGGAAAATTCCACATAACTCTTTAGTATGTTCGGTTAAAATCTCTCTCTTCTTCTTGTAATATGTGAGATAATGCAGCATTTCTTGAATGGTATGTTGTTGCCCCTCTCTGGATCTCTTCTGAAGCTCCACATCTTCTACTGCCTTCTTTTTTTGAGCCAGGGACACTAATAGCTGAAGAAAATTTATTTACTGTAAGTAAACTAAAACTCAATTTAATGTAATTACAGTTTAGGTACTTGCATAATACATTTATTTATTTATTTATATATATACAGAAGGTACATTGGGATTGAGGATACATAGCATAGTAATTAAAATCTTGTAAAGCCACTAGTACGCACAGCGTTTCGGCCAGGTCCTTAATCTAAGAAAATTTTAGGTAGGTAAATACTTGCAAAATTTATAAAAAATGATAACAGTTACAAAACAAGAAAAAAATAAAAGATGAGAGAAAATTGTAGGTATATTAAAGCACATAGGTAGCTCAGATTGATTGCAATGACAGCTTGAATGGTAGTTTAACAAAAATTATTAGGCACGATACAGCATATGGCTAGCACATAAAAGAAGACAGCAATGAACACAATGATAAAGTTGTTTGGGTTAAGTACATAAAGATTGGGTACATAACATACATAGTTTATTTTGCAGTATCAACCTGATAAAAACCTACAGATTATGATACTGCTCCTATTTTACAAATAGTAGTGATGATATTTGTCTTTAAAAATAAGCAAAGCTTATCCATTATGCATGCTAAATGTTACTTGTCTTGATAATGCCAAATTGTAACCCCTGATAAAATAAGATGTAGTTACATACCATTTTTGCTATGATGAGGCAGTAAATTGTGCCATGGCAGGATACCTTCTATTGCATCCTTTTCACTGAGAGTTTCAGAGTTTTCACTATTGTAGGTTTTTATGAAGCCTCGAAGCTTTTTCCTGTCACACTCATTTTTGTGCTGGAGTGAACAGCGCATTTTACTGGATGCTGCAAATAAAGTTTTTTGGCTGAAAGTTTTAAAGTTGTTACGAAATTTTCCTTATCCTTTACCTACATAGAAATTATAATAAATAAATTATAAATAAATGTTTATTTAGGTAAGGTACATACATAAAGAGATTTTACAAAGTTTGTTGGACTAATAGATAGAGCTAGTACATACAATGCCTAAAGCCACTATTACGCAAAGCGTTTCGGGCAGGAAAATCATTAATGACTAAAGCTTAATACTAATGGGTAAAAAGAATAAAATGTGTTGAGGACAAATAAAAATAGAGGTAAAAGATGGGGGAACATGGCTGAAAAAGCAGCACAAATACAATTACAAATTATTACAGACAATTACATTCAAACAGCGTTGTTTTGAAAAAAAAAAAACATACATTGGTTGACAACAGAGGGGTAAGGTAGGTTACAGGGAATTTATTAGGTAGTGCTTCGTTTTTATCTTAAACTGGTTGAGAGAGGTACTGTCTTTAACATGGTTGGGAAGATCATTCCACATTCTGGGTCCCTTGATTTGAAGAGCATTTCTAGTTTGATTAAGTCGTACTCTAGGAATATCAAAACTGTATTTATTTCTGGTGTGGTGCTCATGGGTTCTGTTACAACCTTCAATGAATCTTTTGAGGTCAGGATTGGCATTACAGTTCAGCGTTTTATATATGTATAATACACAAGAGAGAATGTGCAGTGACTTAATATCTAACATATTCAGAGATTTGAGTAGGGATACCGAGTGATGTCTGGGGCTAGAGTTGGATATTGTCCTAATAGCAGCTTTGTGTTGAGTAATTAGAGGACGTAAATGATTTTGGGTAGTAGAACCCCAAGCACAAATACCATAGTTGAGATATGGATAGATGAGGGAGTAATAGAGAGTCACCAGGGCAGGTTGGGTACATAATATCTGATCTTAGAAAGAATGCCAACAGTTTTTGAAACTTTTTTTGATATATTTAGAATGTGTCCCTGGAAATTCAGCTTGTGGTCGATGAGAACGCCAAGGAATCTGCCATCTAATTTGTTACAAATTTGGGTATTGTTTATTTTGAGATTTATTTGATTGGAGGATTTATTGCCAAACAGAATATAGAACGTTTTGTCAATGTTAAGGGTGAGTTTGTTGGCAGTTAGCCAAAGATGGACTTTCTCTAGCTCAGTATTTACTGTGGCATTTAGAGCAATTGGGTCAGGACTGGAGTAAATGAAGGTTGTGTCGTCAGCAAATAGAATTGGTTTGAGGTGTTGGGAGGCATTTGGAAGGTCATTAATGTAGATGAGAAAGAGGAGAGGGCCAAGTATGCTGCCCTGAGGAACACCAATGTTGATGGGTAGGGTGGGAGAAATTGTATTATTCACAGAAACATACTTGAGCCTGTCAGTAAGATAAGATTTGAGGTATTGCAGGGAGTGTCCTCTGACTCCATAATGATGTAATTTAAGAAGAAGGTTTTGGTGGTTGACAGTGTCAAAAGCCTTATGCAGGTCCACAAATAACCCAACAGGGAACTCCTTTTTATAGACAAGAGCTAAACAGAAAATGCTTCAGAGTTAACAAAGACAAATAGTAGGCCTACCTACATGAGTGGCAATCAGATTTTTGCGATGCCTAATAGAGTCTGCAACTGCCTCGATAGAATATTTGATGTTCCTCGAGGTTGTTCCAGTGTTTAACTCTAACTCCTTACAAATCATTTGTAGGTCAGATCGCCATTCTTGAATCAATGACTTTTGAACATCAAGTTTGTCGATCTCATTTGAAACTGTTATTTCCGTCTCTCTGGCCTATTTGAAAATATAATAAATTTAATGAACAAATCCCATTAACCGTGATGAGTGGTTCGAACCTCTGGGCTTGGCATTCCCAGATGCTTGCTCTAGTCGAATGTGCCACAACATGGTCAAAAGAATTGCAACCTAGGCTACTAGTGCACCAACAATTCATTTTTTCTTTATTATGCAGCCCCTTACCCATTCCAGGGGCGGTTGTGCATGCAGTTCCCCATGCACTTGGTCTATGTCCTCCAGTAGTTCTACCTCTGATGGACCTTTCAATACACATAGAATTCATATTATTGTGATATATCAATACATGGAGAAAGACATTGAAATGGGGGCATGAAAGGCAGAACTACTGAATGACAGAGACCGAGTTCATGGGGGAATTGTGTGAAACCTGGTTTGGCTTCAGTGGAAGCCTTGGGATCCTTGTGGGTGCAGTAGTACTCCAAGTTGCAATTCATTTGACCATGTCGTAGCGCAGTGGACTAGAGCATGCATCTGAGAACACTCTGTGCATGGGGTTCGAACCCTTATCACAGTTCCTGTGATATATCACGATACTGTGATTCCTCTGTATACACATTTGATATTACTTTGAATCATGCATTTAGGTTAATAACATTAAATACTATATACTTTACACAAATTAACCTTATTGTTATATTGCAAAAGTTCAAGCAGTTAATTCAAGGAAATGGTAGCTAATTTATAATGGAAAATATATGTAGTACATGATCTGAACCCATAACTAACCTATAAATGCATTATAATACCTTTCACATATAAATACATTGATGGATGGAAAATGACAATGTCCAATCAAACAGCATTGCTCTGCTTTCTCCTTAATTAATCTCTGCATTTGTTCTTCTTTTTTGATTATTGATTATTTAGAATGATTAGTATAATATGTTAAACAAAACTTTATAGGCATTAAGCACAAGTTCTGTACATAATATTTATGATGTGTGTCCATTAAATAAACCCTCATTTAAATACCAACAAATGATGTTGGGACATAACCAACATCAAATGATTCCAAAGTTTCTTCACCAGCTGCCAAATAACTTTGAGTGTAAGTTCTGCCACTAGTAGAACAGTCCGCATTGTGAATGTGTGGTGGTGAAAGTATAGCAGGCAGAATGTCTGGGTGCCACATTGGAAGATTTAAGCATGGGTACATAATTGCAAATTGTATATTAAAAATATTTACAGACAAATCTCTAGATATTACTATAACTAACCTTATGCTACCAAGTTGTTCAGTGTTATAGTAATTTAATCTCCATAATTGTCTAGCATACACTTAAAAATGGGCCAAAAAAGGACTTTCTGGTACTGGCGCTCAAGAGGTTCTCTAGTCGTCACTGCTATTCTCCGGTGAAATTCTGAAGAGAAAATAATAGTGTTAGAAGAACAAAAGTACAAGAACAAAACCAGAAAATTATGCTTATGCAAAATTATGCTACAATGTACCTATTAATAATCTTCAAATTTGGCTACAAATTACCTACTTATAATTATGTGTTAAATTATGGACTTTCCCCATAATGATATACATGTTAGTGGCATTATCTATACTGCCTGCCTGGAGCCCCCTAGAGAGATAGTGACACAAGTTAAGGTAATCCCTTTAGTAAGGTGCTGGGGCAACATGAATAAGCTATAACTAATAAGGACACAAATCAATAGGTTCATTTAACAGTGGTATTAACACCTATATATATTTAGCTAAGAATAAGTTTTTACAAGTGTAACAAAGTGAAAGGAATGGATGAAAATTTTGATGATGTATATATAAAATGATCATTGACTTGAACCTGTCTTCCTATATAGAGTATAAAAATGATAAACACAGTACCATTAATGTTGTCTGTAGGTATTTTTGGACCATCTGGTATGTACATCATACTGTCAAAATCCGATGATCTATCTGAAAAATTGATTGGTAGTGTAAATATTTGAATTCATTGCATAGCCTTATATACTAACAAAAATGAAAAATATTGTACAGAAAAGCTAACACAACATTATAACACCTTCCTGTGTATTCTATGGTACAAAAGAAAACATACCTTATACTGACAGAAGAACTATGCATACTGCTGAAACTACTTTCCACAAAATATCTGAACCAAGGGATAGTCCCCCAAGATTTTAAACATGAAAATTTCACCCTTACACTATTAAAAAAATGCAGAAAGAGTTCAGCACAAAACTAATGTCCGATCAGCTTGCAAGCTGATGGCGAAAATCCTAAAGGAGGGAATCATTTACCATCTATCAGTGAACAATGTTATTCAATCAACACACCAAGGTCTTCTTAAAAACAGATGCTACATGAGTTTATGGTTAGATATATATACACACATACCAAAAGAATAGGGGGGTGGTAGGAGAAGAAAATATCAAAGTGTTCAGTGAGGATCCACAAGGTCTTCTCTGAGTACTGTATATTTTCTTCTCCGAGGCTATGGGTCCCTACACTTGCACCAGAGGTGGTACCCCTTCTGAATGCTACCTTATACACCTCCTCACTTCTTGGATATGGTACCACGGTACTCAAACAAAGGGTTTCCAGTGGATATAGTATAAATGGATTTTGCTAAAGACTTTAATAAGGTACCACATGAAAGACTAACAAAGAAATTACTGGTTCATGGAATACACTGTAGAATGGAGATGTGGGGTGTTTCTTTTTTTTGCTTTCACGACTGCAATGCGTACGTCGCCAATGTACATGTGGCAGACGCTTCACGAAGCTGTCGGAATTAGCAGAATAAAAAATACGAGAGCAACCGTACAGGGCCTGGGAGCAAGGTCGAGTTAGAGTCCTTGAGGGTCTCTTCTCAGACTAGCCTCACCTGGTTCTGCTCCACGTTGATCGTTGGAATCTCCTCAATGATTTAACACTTTAAGGGACTCCTAGGGTCCTCATCACATTTATAGATTAGTGAATATAGGCAACTCGGTGTTGAAGACACTCAGAGCTGAAGGCTTGTGTAATATTTGCAGTATTCAGAAGTGGTTCAACGGAAACACCGCATAAAGCTTAACAGTAGTTTATTTACTAACTTAACCACTAATACACAGGGTGCTTGATTTACTTTAGATTGGCGTCAGCAAAGCTATGGTTGTATTAGCGAGACTCTTGACGTCTAACTAAACGACTCGTATCCACTCGTGGAGAAACACCTAACTTAACACAGTTGACAGCCAATCATTAACACGGCAACCTAACTGCCGGTATGCAAAGGGATCACAAGAGTTCCAACCGGATACTCGGTAATGATGATATGCAATAAATCAACAAATACACTGTCAATGGGACAGGCAATAACATGCACAATAATGTCACACAATAACTAAATGTGTTGTGTATGTGAAGCTCACATTCAACAGACTAGTGAAATGCCGTGATACCATACAGATAACCACGCATTCACGGTCGATTCACCTATGACCTGTGACAGGTATGAGAAGGTGAGAACTGTGGTTGATCCCTCAGATCAACACAGACAATAAAACAACGACAAGATCTTGTACTTACAGATAGGGTACCTTTCCTTACTCACTCACTCAGGCACATTTATACAAGCACTCGTAGGTGGCCTGACAGCTGGCTACGCTTGTAGACACGGAGGGTACTTGCAGTAGGGCGGGCTGTATGCTTAACAGACAGACACCCGCACACACACTGGCGCTGGCGATGAGTTAGGTGGTGACGGCACGTAGTAGTGAGGGCGGCGGGCGCTCGAGGTACTGGGGTACTGGGGTACACGCTCGTGGCGGCTGGCGGCGGCTGTGGTACCATGCAGGTACACTTGTGGTAAAGTCACACACAGGTTACTTAGGCGGCGGCACTGCCTTAGTTCACTCTAAGTCACTCACAACGATCTTTGTCACCAGGGATCACCTGATACCAGTCTGTTTCGCTCTGGAGATTTGTCACTTTAGGCTTCTGAATAATATATTCACACCCGTGATTCTGGGCGAGTGTATAGTATATTCTTCAGATGCTGAGTCAACTTGATGGTGAGGAATAGACGGTGTTCAGTCTATTAGCCGGTAGAACAGAACACGTCCTCTAGGTTTGGTGTCTGTTACGGCCCTACTGGGGCGTAATTGGGTTCTTTTCTGGTGTTATTAGAATTTGGGAATCCGGCCCCAAGCTAGTAGAGGCTTTCAAGGGATGTGTTCCATAACGCAAGTTAAATTAAAGGGGGAGGGATACACATGCTCTGATTTATATATATATATATTAACCACCACCATAAATAAATATATAAACAGTCACACGGGATTATAAACACACTTTAATGTACAGCGTTGTCTTCCTCTGAAGACACAGAATGCTCCATGGTGCGTACTTTGAGCAGCCCTGGTTCTCTTCTTCGGCCCACGATGAATCCTCTTGGATTCTCTCGGCGAATCTACCCTGGCCACAGGCCAGCCAAATCACAGTCCCACTGGGTGCTCCGTCGTGGAGGCCTTCAACCACAATCCAGCCTGTAGCTGGCAGGTTCCGATCAGCTCCGCTGTGTAGGCCACTCCATGACCGATATTAGGGTTGCGAGCCCTAGGCAGGAGCCTCGTGTGATTCCGCTGATCACTCTCTTTTCTCAGCACCACAGTGGCTAGTCTCTTCCACCAGCCAGTCCCAGATAAGGAGATTCCTCGACACTGCCACATCACAGGCAGGCTAACACTCTCAGCAGAGTTCGTCCGGGGTGTGACTCACAGCTTCTTCAGCAGACTCGTGGAGAGACCTTGGCTGCCATGGGTAGACTGATCCATCGTCTAATACAGCAGTCCCAGGTAGACTCTGTAATCAGACACGTCATTAGTACTGGAACTAGGGAACCTCACTTACAGGCTTAGACACAAACGTCCACCTCTCTGCTCTATAGATGGCATTGCTGTCTAAGCGCCATCTCACCAGAGGTCAGCAGCGGCTATGTTATGAGCTGATTAAGACGAGAAACCAGCCCCTGTGGCCGGTATATCCCGTCCTCGCTAGATGGCGTCGTCCATTTGGAGGGGGTTTCGGGAGCTGACTCACAGATGGCGTTGTCGTCACTGCTCCGTGCTACGACGCTGGACTCGGGTCCGTAATACCTCCCCACCAAAAAGAATTTGGTTTGGGTTTCTATAAAAGAGGAAACAAACCAAATTAGTGCGTGGGTACAACTCCAAACAGACTCACGTAAACGATGGACTGGAGTGACGAGGATGTCTTGTCCGCAAAACTGTCCTAATGAGAAACCCTCGCACAAAGGAAACTTGAAGATGGAAGGCAATGACCTGCCTGATGTGACTTCCCACACCTTCACTGAGATGTCAACAGGGGCATAATCATCTCACGTGCCTCGAGTAAGGATTGGTATAGACGCAATCTGGGGTGAATTGACAGTTCCCTGTGTCGGGGCACCGTTGATGGCTGGTCACAGATGGCATTTCTGGTACCGGTCCTGTAGTCGTTCAGGGAGACGGGAACCTGGAATACAGGGGTCTGATAATTGAGAGTAACAGCGATTGTTGTTAAATCGGTACTTACAGCATAACCGTCTACTAGGCCCACACTTAGTCCCAACAAGGCTGCTCGTACATCAAAGATGATGTTCGCTCTGCCACCGTCAGGTCGACCAATGTTCCACATAACGCTGAATCCAGGTTCAGCAATCACACGGGGGGTGTCAACCTGTCGGAAACAGTCACTCATAATATCACATCTCATTCCTCCTGTATCCATCATCATCTTCCACGTCCCTTCTTCGACTGCAACACTCACAGTGCACGTCTCTAATCCCTGGGATCTCTTCGCGATGTTCACGGGAGCCATCATCTGTCGGGTCGTCCACTGGTTCTTACTGAGAACACACACGAGAACAAGACAAAATACTGCTAAGAAACATTTGGCTAACTGAGGGATAAGTTTCATGAGCCTGTAATGTCCATAGCCGGCTATATCCATTAGCCTAGTTTGGACCGAAGAGGGCACTAGAACCTTCGTACATACCTCACATACCTCCGACGTCTGGGGAATCTCTGGCCGGTTCAATGAACGTTGTACCTTGCCATACCACAAGTACTCATCCGCCTTCACTCCAGACTCTTGGGTATCCGTGGGTGCTTGTACACGAGGCCTCTCTTCTTGCTCAGTCGCTTCTGCCACCATAACCTCATGCTTCTTGTCGGGAGAAGAATCAGGAGACTTCGCTAGAATGCTGTCAACCTGTTGGGTAGAGGGAGAATTAAACATGTCATCTAGTCCGTCTGCCTGTACCTGGATATTACCATTTCCTGCTGTTACCTTGGACCTTGCTGTTCCGGCTGACTCGTCCACAACCTTGAGATGTTTGTAGTCCCAATCTGTCACTAAGTCGTTGGCTAGTATCACGTCAATCCCAGCTATAGGTAAGGTATCAACTACTGCCAACGCACATGTGCCGCTGAAGTAAGGCGAGTTTAGATGTACCGGCACTAAGGGGGCAACGTACCGCGTCCTAGGAAACCCAACCAGGACAACCTTTTGTCTCCCGTCCACACTCACTCCCTCGGGTAACGAGTTTCTCACAATCAGGGACTGGGCTGCTCCACTATCTCTGAGCACTACAACCGATCTGCCAGTATGATCACTCGATACATTCCCGCCTGAAGTGTGAGGGGCAAACAATCTTGGTCCTTCCTGACTAGTCATCAAAGACTGGGTTCCCACTGGTGGTGTTACACAGCTTATCAACATCACCTCCCTTCGAGGGCCGCTACCTCTTCTGCCTCAGCACATAGCGGCTACATGCCCTTTCTGCCCACAAGTCCAACACACCATATTCCTCCTCGGACTACGGTGTTTCGGACTGTTAGGACTAGTCCTTCGAGGGCTACTTGGGGGCGTCTTCACAGCGCTTTGTGGGACGGGTCTCTCTTCGTCTTGACGAGGTTTGCCGAACAGACGTGGGTAATTCCTCGGGACATACTTAGTGGAAGACCTATGCGTTAAGATGTACTCAGCCATGGTGGCTGCCGCACTTAAGGTCTCCACCTGCTGTTCCTCTAAGTACGTCTTCAGATCTCCAGACACACAGTCTTTGAAGTCCTCTAACAGCATGAGCTGCTCGAGGTCTTCTTTGGTCTCCACCTTCCGAGAGGCACACCATTCCTGGAAAAGCCGTTCCTTGATGGTCGCGAATTCGGTGAACGTGTGCTCCGAGGTATTTTTTAGGTTTCTAAACTTCTGCCTGTAAGCCTCAGGTACCAATTGGTAAGCCATGAGCACTACCTTCTTCACCTTGTCATAATCGCCGGAGTCATCAAGGGACAACGTGGAGTAGGCGATTTGGGCCTTCCCAGTCAAGACGGACTGTATCATGATGGCCCAATTCTCCTTTGGCCACTCCAAAGAGGCTGCGACTTTCTCGAAGACTGCGAAGAACTTTGAAACTTCCTTCTCGTTGAACTTTGGGACCATTTTGATGTTCCTTACCGGATCGAAAATACTTGTGTCCGTTGTTTGCCTCCGACCACCTAATCGCAATACTTCTAACTCATGTTGTCTCTCTTTTTCCTCTCTGTCTCGTCGTTCTTGCCTGTCTCGCTCTTCTCTCTCTCTTTCTCGTTCTTTTTCTCGCTCATCTCTTTCTCTTTATCGTTCTTTTTCTCGCTCTTCTCTTTCTCTTTCTCGTTCTTCTTTTTCTCTTTCTCGTTCTTCTCTTTCTCTTTCTCGTTTTAATTCTAAACGCCTCATCTCTAATTCTTTTTCTAGTCTCTCTCTTTCCATTTCTTGTCTCTCTCTTTCCATTTCTAATTTCTTATCTTTTCTCTCTCTCTCGCTTTCTCTTCTCTCTCTCTAGCGATTTCTACCTTTTTCCATTCTATTTCACGGTGGATCTCTAGTTCACACATTTTCACAGTAAGTAAACTTATATTCAGTTCACTCTCATCACTTTCGACATCACTGCCCTTACCTTCCTTTTCAGTGGAAGCTATCTCCTCACTTTCTTTTATACTATGTGCCTCGCTTTTCTGTTTCTCCTCGGCCTTCAAGTGTTTGTAAACCTTTGACAAGATCTCAACACGGGAATCACTTGCACGTATTTTGATCTCCAGAAAGGCACTCACTAACACAAGTTCTGGTTTCCCCAGATATTTCAATCTGGCAAGACAGTCATCCTTGTTCAGAAAGGCCTGAACATCATCCAGATCGTCGATGGTCGCTTTTTCTGCCATTGTCACTTAGATGGAGCACTAGCACTTAACACACCGCTTCACTTTACTACGTCAATATTGCACGTTATCGCACCTAACACCGCACTTGCCAATATTGCATGTAATTACACCGGGCACCGCACTACGCAATATTGCACTGAATCACACCGAGCACCGCACTGGACGTACAATGTCCTAATAGTTATAAACAGGGGGAATTATTTACAGGGGATTGCGCTACATCACCACCCCTGTCAAACATACTTGACAAGGGGTCGGATCCCGCTGGGGATGCCAATTATGTTACGGCCCTACTGGGGCGTAACCGGGTTCTTTTCTGGTGTTATTAGAATTTGGAAACCCGGCCCCAAGCTAGTAGAGGTTTTCAAGGGATGTGTTCCGTAACGCAAGTTAAATTAAAGGGGGAGGGATACACATGCTCTGATTTATATATATATATTAACCACCACCATAAATAAATATATAAACAGTCACACGGGGTTATAAACACACTTTAATGTACAGCGTTGTCTTCCTCTGAAGACACAGGATGCTCCACGGTGCGCACTTTGAGCAGCCCTGGTTCTCTTCTTCGGCCCACGATGAATCCTCTTGGATTCTCTTGGCAAATCTACCCTGGCCACAGACCAGCCAAATCACAGTCCCACTGGGTGCTCCGTCATGGAGGCCTTCAACCACAATCCAGCCTTTAGCTGGCAGGTTCCGATCAGCTCGCTGTGTAGGCCACTCCATGACCGATATTAGGGTTGCGAGCCCTAGGCAGGAGCCTCGTGTGATTCCGCTGATCACTCTCCTCTCTCAGCACCACAGTGGCTAGTCTCTTCTGCCAGCCAGCCCCGGATAAGGCAATTCCTCGACACTGCCACGTCACAGGCAGGCTAACACTCTCAGCAGAGTTTGTCCGGGGTGTGACTCACAGCTTCTTCAGCAGACTCGTGGAGAGACCTTGGCTGCCATGGGTAGACTGATCCATCGTCCAATACAGCAGTCCCAGGTAGACTCTGTAATCAGACACGTCATTAGTACTAGGACTAGGGAACCTCACTTACAGGCTTAGACACAAACGTCCACCTCTCTGCTCCATAGATGGCGTTGCTGTCTAAGCGCCACCTCACCAGAGGTCAGCAGCGGCTATGTTATGAGCTGATTAATTAAGACAGGAAACCAGCCCCTGTGGCCAGTATATCCCGTCCTCGCTAGATGGCGTCGTCCATTTGGAGGGGGTTTCGGGAGCTGACTCACAGATGGCGTTGTCGTCACTGCTCCGTGCTACGACGCTGGACTCGGGTCCGTAACAGTGTCCCTCACTTGAATGGTTTACAAGTGCTGCCGGGCATCTCGTGGCAGACACAAGGGGATTACAATTTGACCAATGGCATTGCAGCAAATGAGCGGGAACCAATCATATTAGCTCGTTCGATGAGCAGTAGCAGGAGTGATGTCATGAACACGTCATAGCTGTTATTGTCCATCGCGCCGGTTGATCCCTGAGGTCAGACGGTCTGGCGTCTCCCTTCTGCTCTCACGCTCCCACCGGGCAAGGTACCCACTGACCCTTCTGTGGCAAGTATGCTTAACTCCCTGTATCTACTTCCTGCCTGGACATACGGCGGCCTCCGTATTATGAAAGTGTTCCTGGTTAAGTGGGCATTCTGGAGATACCCAACATGCCAGGTCACTATCCAGGGTTAACAGAAATAGGACCTTGTGCACAAGATTGGTGCACTGTGCACAGCAATGAGCCATTCCAGTCAGCTGTGGGAGAATCTTGAGAGACACTCTCTCACAACACCCCCCAACAAAGATCGAGCCCACATAGTGGCACTCGTTCAGACCTCACACCACTGACCCACAGATGTGGGGTGTTTCTTTTTTGCTTTCACGACTGCAATGCGTACGTCGCCAATGTACATGTGGCAGACGCTTCACGAAGCTGTCGGAATTTGCAGAATAGAAAATACGAGAGCAACCGTACAGGGCCTGGGAGCAAGGTCGAGTTAGAGTCCGTGAGGGTCTCTTCTCAGACTAGTCTCACCTGGTCCTGCTCCACGTTGATCGTTGGAATCTCCTCAATGATTTAACACTTTAAGGAACTCCTAGGGTCCTCATCACATTTATAGTTTGTGACTTATAGGCAACTCGGTGTTGAAGACACTCAGAGCTGAAGGCTTGTGTAATATTTGCAGTATTCAGAAGTGGTTCAACGGAAACACCGCATAAAGCTTAACAGTAGTTTATTTACTAACTTAACCACTAATACACAGGGTGCTTGATTTACTTTAGATTGGCGTCAGCAAAGCTATGGTTGTACTAGCGAGACTCTTGACGTCTGGCTAAACGACTCGTATCCATTCGTGGAGAAACCTAACTTAACACAGTTGACAGCCAATCATTAACACGGCAACCTAACTGCCGGTATGCAAAGGGATCACAAGAGTTCCAACCGGATACTCAGTAATGATGATATGCAATAAATCAACAACTACACTGTCATTGGGACAGGCAATAACATGCACAATAATATTATCACACAATAACTAAATGTGTGGTGTGAGTGAAGCTCACATTCAACAGACTAGTGAAATGCCGTGATACCACACAGATAAACACGCATACACCATCGATTCACCTATGACCTGTGACAGGTATGAGAAGGTGAGAACTGTGGTTGATCCCTCAGATCAACACAGACACAATAAAACAATGACAAGATCTTGTACTTACAGATGGGTACCTTTCCTTACTCACTCACTCAGACGCATTTATACAAGCACTCGTAGGTGGCCTGACAGCTGGTTTCGCTCGTAGACACGGAGGGTACTTGCAGTAGGGCGGGCTGTATGCTTAACAGACAGACACCCGCACACACACTGGCACTGGCGATGAGTAAGGTGGTGACGTCACGTAGTAGTGAGGGCGGCGGCGGCGGGCGCTCGAGGTACTGGGGTACTGGGGTACACGCTCGTGGCGGCTGGCGGCGGCTGTGGTACCATGCAGGTACACTTGTGGTAAAGTCACACACAGGTTACTTAGGCGGCGACACTGCCTTAGTTCACTCTAAGTCACTCACAACGATCTTTGTCACCAGGGATTACCTGATACCAGTCTGTTTCGCTCTGGAGATTTGTCACTTTAGGCTTCTGAATAATATATTCACACCCGTGATTCTGGGCGAGTGTATAGTATATTCTTCAGATGCTGAGTTAACTTGACGGTGAGGAATAGACGGTGTTCAGTCTATTGGCCGGTAGAACAGAACACGTCCTCTAGGTTTGGTGTCCCCCACTTGAATGGGTTACAAGTGCTGCCGGGCATCTCGTGGCACCCAGCACAAAAGAGTTACAATTTGACCAATAGCATTGCAGCAAATTGGCGGGAACCAATCATATTAGCTCGTTCGATGAGCAGTAGCATGAGTGACGTCATGAACACGTCATAGCTGTTATTGTCCATCGCGCCGGTTGACCCCAGAGGTCAGACGGTCTGGCGTCTACCCTCTGTCTCTCACGCGGGCAACAGCACGTACTCACTGACCCTTTGGTGGCCAGTATGCCTAACTCCCTGTATCTACTTCCTGCCTGGACATACGGCGGCCTCTGTATTATGAAAGTGTTCCTGGTTAAGTGGGCATTCTGGAGATACCCAACATGCCAGGTCACTATCCAGGGTTAACAGAAATAGGACCTTGTGCACAAGATTGGTGCACTGTGCACAGCAATGAGCCATTCCAGTCAGCTGTGGGAGAATCTTGAGAGACACTCTCTCACAAATGGACAAAACAATACTTATAACAAAGAGAACAAAGGGTCATACTAAATGGGAATGAATCTGATGAAATGTGGTAAGTGGAGTACCTCAGGGGTACATTTTGGAGTCTAAAATATTTGTCATATACTGAACATCTATGACATAGAATATAATATAATCAACCACAACCTCATATTTGCAAATGGCTGGCGTATCACGAGCACTTTGTCCCTGGGTTCCTGTGGGCGGCAGTGGACCCCCTACTCACCCATTGGGCGGAAGTGGACCCCCTACTCACCCTGTGGGCGGTAGTGGACCCCCTACCGACCCTGTGGGCGGCAGTGGACCCCTTACTGACCCTGTAGGCGGCAGTGGACCCCCTACTGACTCTGTGGGCGGCAGTGGACCCCCTACTGACCCTGTGGGCGGTAGTGGACCCCTTACTGACCCTGTGGGCGGCAGTGGACCCCCTACTGACTCTGTGGGCGCAGTGGACCCCTTACTCATCCTGTGGGCGGCAGTTGACCCCCCTACCGACCCTGTGGGCGCAGTGGACGCCTTACCGACCCTGTGGGCGGTAATGGACCCCTTACTGACCCTGTGGGCGGCAGTGGACCCCTTACCGACCCTGTGGGCGGCAGTAGACCCCTACTCACCATGTGGGCAGTAGTGGACCCCTTACCGACCCTGTGGGCGGCAGTGGACCCCTTACCGACCCTGTGGGCGGCAGTGGACCCCTTACCGACCCTGTGGGCGGCACTGGACTCCTTACCGACCTTGTGGGCGGTAGTGGACCCCCTACTCACCCTGTGGGCAGCAGTGGACCCCCCTACTCACCCTGTGGGCGGCAGTGGACCCCCTACTCATCCTGTGGGCGGCAGTAGACCCCCTACCGACCCTGTGGGCGGCAGTGGACCCCCTACTCACCCTGTGGGCGGTAGTGGACCCCTTCCTGACCCTGTGGGCGGCAGTGGACCCCTTACTGACCCTGTGGGCGGCAGTGGACCCCTTACTGACGCTGTGGGAGGTAGTGGACCCCCTACTGACCCTGTGGGCGGTAGTGGACCCCCTACCGACCCTGTGGGCGGCAGTGGACCCCTTACCGACCCTGTGGGTGGCAGTGGACCCCTTACCGACCCTGTGGGCGGTAGTGGACCCTCTACTGACCCTGTGGGCGGTAGTGGACCCCCTACCGCCCCTGTGGGCGGCAGTGGACCCCCTACTCACCCTGTGGGCGGTAGTGGACCCCTTCCTGACCCTGTGGGCGGCAGTGGACCCCTACTCACCATGTGGGCGGTAGTGGACCCCCTACCGACCCTGTGGGCGGCAGTGTACCCCTTACCGACCCTTTGGGCGGTAGTGGACCCTCTACTGACCCTGTGGGCGGTAGTGGACCCCCTACCGCCCCTGTGGGTGGCAGTGGACCCCCTACTCACCCTGTGGGCGGTAGTGGACCCCTTCCTGACCCTGTGGGCGGCAGTGGACCCCTTACTGACCCTGTGGGCGGTAGTGGACCCCCTACTGACCCTGTGGGCGGTAGTGGACCCCCTCCCGACCCTGTGGGCGGCAGTGGACACCTTACCGACCCTGTGGGCGGCAGTGGACCCCTTACCGACCCTGTGGGCGGCAGTGGACCCCCTACCGACCCTGTGGGCGGCAGTGAACCCCTTACTGACCCTGTGGGCGGTAGTGGACCCCCTACTGACCCTGTGGGCGGTAGTGGATCCCTTACTGACCCTGTGGGCGGCAGTGGACCCCCTACTGACCCTGTGGGCGGTAGTGGACCCCCTACTGACCCTGTGGGCGGTAGTGGACCCCCTACTCATCCTGCTGGCGGTAGTGGACCCCTTACCGACCCTGTGGGCGGTAGTGGACACCTTGCCGACCCTGTGGGCGGCAGTGAACCCCCTACCGACCCTGTGGGCGGTAGTGAACCCCCTACCGACCCTGTGGGCGGTAGTGGACCCCTTATACCGACCCTGTGGGCGGCAGTGGACCCCTTACCGACCCTGTGGGCGGTAGTGGACCCCCTACCGACCCTGTGGGCGGCAGTGGACCCCTTACCGACCCTGTGGGTGGCAGTGGACCCCCTACCGACCCACATGAGCCACAGGGACGTTAGAAAGAATTTTGTCAGTGTCAGAGTAGTTAACAGGTGGAATGCATTAGGCAGTGATGTGGTGGAGGCTGACTCCATACACAGTTTATAATATAGATATGATAGAGCCCAGTAGGCTCAGGAATCAGTACACCAGTTGATTGACAATTGAGAGGCGGGACTAAAGAGCCAGAGCTCAAACCCCCGCAAATGTTAGATCACTTGGTAAACATTTTGACGATTTAAATGCATTACTCACAGCAATAGGTACTAACCTATCGTTCATTATTTTAACAGAAACTTGGCTAAATAAAGACTATAGCCAACTCTACAACTTAGTTGGTTATAAAGCCATTCATAACTGTAGGCCTAATAAAAAAGGTGGTGGCACAGCTATATATTACCGAGATACATTTATCTGCAACAGTGTTATTAGTGACAGAGATGACTACTGTGAATATACTTTTACTCAGTTTACAATTAAATCCCTTAAATCCTCTTTGACTATTTGAGCCATCTATAGATTTCCCAATACTAACATAGCTTCTTTCTCAGACAACCTAAGGAATCTTATTATAAACAACAATCTCAACAAAAACCACATCATTCTGGGAGGAGACTTTAATATTGACCTGGGTCAACAAAATTGCTCTCAAGTTGACTATTTCCTTAACAGCATGAACTCCTGTATGCTAATCCCCACAATCACCAAACCTACCCGAGTCACTCAAACATCAGCCACTACCTTGGACCACATATGGACAAACATAACAGCTCCCCTTGTATCTGGTATAATCTACGACAGAACAACTGACCACTATCCTACCTTTCTCATAGCGAACATGGACATAACACCACCAAAAAGCAAGAAACTTTCATTTAGGCTACACAGTGAATCAGCTTTAGACAATCTTACAGAGGCACTTTACAATATTAACTGGGATTCTGAATTCAATAATACCCATGATATAAATTCATTAGCTAACCTCTTCCTCTCCAAAACTCTAAGCCTCTACAACCTTCATTGTCCCCTTCTTACCAAGCAAGTAACTGACAAAAGATTAAACAATCCATGGCTCACAAGTGGCTTTCTCAACTCAATCAACAAGAAACATGAATATGAAAAGAAAGTTAGGATTGGCCTAGTTTCAAAGGAAGTAGCTAAAAGGTACTCATCAATGCTTACCAGTATCATAAGAAAGGCAAAACTTGCATATTATGTGAATAGATTCAGTGAAGCAAAAGGCAACATGAAAAGCACTTGGAAAACTATCTCTAGTATCCTAGGAACTAAACAACACTCACATAACCAAATAAAACTCTACAAGGATGGGGATATACCGTCAACTGATTTAGAAATGGCAAATGAATTTAATAGTTTCTTTTCATCGGTTGGTGCTAATCTTGCCAGTAAAATCCCACAGACTCAGACACATTAACACATATCTCTCAGGCAGCTATCCAAACTCTCTTCTCCTTTCACCAATCAGCCCGGCAGATGTTGTGTCCATCATACACTCTCTAAAAACCAAGGCAGGGAACACCAGTGAAATTCCGTCCATTGTGTACAAGAGAGCCTCCCATGCCCTTGCCCCACCCATAGCACTACTGTTCAACAAATCTATAGAGTGTCACACCTTCCCTGATATCCTCAAAAAAGCAAAAGTAACACCAGTCCATAAAGGAGGCAATCCGGCGGACATAAACAATTATAGACCAATATCAAATCTACCCATTCTATCAAAAATATTTGAAAAAATTATTTACAAACAGCTCTATTCCTACCTCGTAAAATTCGACATACTCAGCCCCTGTCAGTTTGGCTTCCGGTCCCAAAAGAGCACCAACGATGCAATCATTAGTCTCCTTGACGTTATCTACTCAGCCCTTGACAAAAATGAGTTTCCGATTGGACTCTTCATTGACCTAAGAAAAGCCTTTGATACTGTTAATCACAACTACCTCTTACTTAAACTCCAGCATTATGGAATCCGAGGCCTTGCCCTTGACTACATCCGATCCTATCTTAGTGACAGACACCAATATGTAACCATCAATGATACAACTTCTTCCACTCTACCAATTACCGTTGGAGTGCCACAGGGCAGCATCTTAGGACCTCTTCTATTTCTTATATATATAAACGATCTGCCTAATGTCTCTAATATTCTCAAACCAATATTGTTTGCTGACGATACTACCCTTATCTATTCAAACCTCAACCCACATACACTAAATAATGTTGTGAATAATGAATTAAAAAAAGTCCACTTATGGATGTCAACGAACAAACTAACATTAAACATCGAAAAGACTTACTACATCTTATTTGGAAGCAAATCATCAAATGCAATTCAGCTACAGATAGACAACATTAACATCAGTAATAAAAATGATGGCAAGTTTATTGGCCTATTCCTAGACAAGAGACTCAACTTCAGCACCCATATTCAACACATAACTAAGAAAGTCTCTAAGACAGTTGGTATACTCTCCAAAATCAGATATTATGTTCCTAACTCTGCTCTCCTCTCACTATATTATGCACTAATCTACCCCTATCTTAATTATGGAATCTGTGCATGGGGGTCTACCACTGCAAACCACCTTAAGCCCATCATCACACAGCAAAAATCTGCTATCAGAATAATAACTAACTCTGCTTTCAGACAACACTCAGCTCCCTTGTTTAAATCCCTAAACTTGCTAAATATTAACTCCCTCCACACATTCTCTTGTGTCAACTACATTTACAAAACCCTGTTCTTAAATGCAAACCATGCTCTGATTCTCTCCCTGGACAGATGTAATAGGACCCATTATCACCACACCAGAAATAAATATCTCTTTGATATCCCCAGGGTCAAACTTAATCTGTGTAAACACTGTATGCAAATTAAGGGACCTAGTCTATGGAACTCACTCCCTAGTGAATTGAAAAACTGTAAAACTTTTGCCTTATTTAAAAGCAAAACCAAAAAGTACCTAACTTCATCTTCTTAGTTTCCTACACTGAACTTTAAATTTGCTCTGTACCTAGTGTTACCCAATCTCCTAATTTTTATGTAATATCAAACAACCTTATCATTGTGTTCATTGCTGTCTTCTTTTATGTGCTAGCCATATGCTGTATTGTGACTACCAATTTTTGTCAACTACCATTCAAGCTGTCATTGCAATCAATCTTATATTGTTTCTGCTGTATTGTGCCTACCAATTTGTTGTCAACTACCATTCAAGCTGTCATTGCAATCAATCTTAGCTACCTATGTGCTTTAATATACTGTACCTACAATTTTCTCTCATCTTTTTTTTTCATTTCATGTAATCTGTTATCATTTTTTTGTCTATAAATTTTGCAAGTATTTACCTCCTTAACATTTTCTTAGATTAAGGACCTGCCCGAAACGCTGCGCGTGCTAGTGGGTTTACAAGACTGTAATTACCATATTTGTATCCTCACATTCCTTATGTACATTCTTGTATATGCATAAATAAAATAAATAAATAAATAAAACACAATTAGATGAGTACACTCGTTTGTGCTTTAAAATGTACAAAGGACGTACTGTAGGAACGTCCACAGAAAACGATGTTACAGTGCATGTCAATGGGGTAAACTACTGCAAACAGAATTGAATGGTGTCTACTATCACTGTAGGATTTATTATTTATTTATTTATGCATATACAAGAAGGTACATTGGGATTGTGAGGATACATAATATGGTAATTACAATCTTGTAAAGCTACTAGTACGCGCAGCGTTTCGGGCAGGTCCTTAATATACGAAAATTTTAAGTAGGTAAATACTTGCAAAATATATGAAGAATGAAAACAGTTACAAGACAAGAAAAAAAAAGATGAGAGAAAATTGTAGGTATATTAAAGCACATAGGTAGCTCAGATTGATTGCAATGACAGCTTGAATGGTAGTTGACAAAAATTGGTAGGCACAATACAGCATATAGCTAGCACTTAAAAGAAGACCGCAATGAACACAATGATAAAGTTGTTTGGGTTAAATACATAAAAATTAGGAGATGGGTAACACTAGGTACAGAGCAAATTTAAAGCTCAGTGCAGGAAACTAAAAAGATGAAATTAGGTACTTTTTGGTTTTGCTTTTAAATAAGGCAAAAGTTTGACAGCTTTTCAATTAAAAAAATAAAATGTTTATTCAGGTAAGGTACATACATACAAGAGATTTTACATAAATTGATCGATTTATAGATAGAGCTAGTACATACAATGCCTAAAGCCACTATTTCTCAAAGCGTTTCGGGCAAGAAAGACACTAATGACCAAATCTTAATACTAATTGAGATTAAAGTATAAAATGTGTTCAGAAAAAATAAAAATAGAGATAAAAAAAAGAGAAACATGGCTGAAAAAGCAGCACAAATAAAATTAGGTCGACAAACAGCGTTGTTTAAGAAAACAGACATGGGTTGATAATAGAGGGGTAAGGTAGGTTACAGGGAATTTATTAGGTAGTGCTTCGTTTTTATCTTAAACTGGTTGAGAGAGGTACAGTCTTTAACATGATTGTGAAGGTCATTCCACATTCTGGGTCCCTTGATTTGTAGAGCATTTCTAGTTTGATTAAGTCGTACTCTAGGAATATCAAAACTGTATTTATATCTGGTGTGGTGCTCATGGGTTCTGTTACAACCTTCAATGAAGCTTTTGAGGTCAGAATTGGCATTACAGTTTAGCGTTTTATATATGTATAATACATATGAGAGAATGTGCAGTGACTTAATATCTTACATATTCAGAGATTTGAGTAGGGGTACCGAGTGATGTCTGGGGCCAGAGTTGGAGATTGTCCTAATAGCAGCTTTGTGTTGAGTAATTAGAGGACGTAAATGATTTTGGGTAGTAGAACCCCAAGCACAAATACCATAGTTGAGATATGGATAGATGAGGGAGTAATAGAGCGTCACCAGGGCAGGTCGGGGTACATAATATCTGATCTTAGAAAGAATGCCAACAGTTTTTTAAACTTTTTTTATATATTTAGATTGTTTCCCTGGAAATTCAGCTCGGGGTCAATGAGAACGCCAAGGAATTTGCCATCTATTTTGTTACAAATTTGGGTATTGTTTATTCTGAGATTTATTTGATTAGAGGATTTATTGCCAAACAGAATATAGAAAGTTTTGTCAATGTTAAGGGTGAGTTTGTTGGCAGTTAGCCAAAGATGGACTTTATTTAGCTCGATATTTACTGTGGCATTTAGAGCAAGGGGGTCAGGACTGGAGTAAATGAAGGTTGTGTCGTCAGCAAATAGAATTGGCTTGAGGTGTTGGGAGGCATTTGGAAGGTCATTAATGTATATGAGAAAGAGGAGAGGGCCAAGTATGCTGCCCTGAGGAACACTGATGTTGATGGGTAGGGTGGGAGAAATTGAATTATTCACAGAAACATCCACCGCTGCCCACTGGATGGGGTGCGGTGTGCAGGACAAGCATGGAAATTGGGACACTAGCTCTTCACATATGTCAGTTGCTTAATTTAGAACCTGTACTTGAGGTCGATCTCGAACCCATTGTTGACGTGACGACTTATATTGAATTTTGTAACTAGCTCATCAAGATTGTAACTTGCTTAGCTAAATGAATTTTGGGGTTCAGTCCCTGAGCCCATTATGTGCCTCTGTAACCCTTTTCACTACCGCCCACAATAATTGGTATAGAGTGCATAATAAATGAACTAAACTAACTAGCCTGTCAGTAAGGTAAGATTTGAGGTATTGCAGGGAGTGACCTCTGACACCATAATGATGTAACTTAAGAAGAAGGTTTTGGTGGTTGACAGTGTCAAAAGCCTTACGCAGGTCCACAAATAACCCAACAGGGAACTCATTTTTATCAAGAGCTGCATGTATCAAGTTAATTATACTAATAAATGCATCGTTTGTGCTTTTTTGGGGTCTGAAGCCATATTGACAGGAGCTAAGTATATTGTGTTTGGCTAGATAAGAGTAAAGCTGCTTGTAGATCAATTTTTCAAATATTTAAGACAAGTTTGGCAGGATTGATATAGGTCTGTAGTTGTTAACATCTGTGAGATCACCACATTTGTGGACAGGGGTTACTCTCGCTTTTTTTTTTAGGATACCTGGAAAGGTTTGGAGTTCAAGTGACTTGTTGACGAGCAATGCAATAGCAGGGGCTAAAGTTCTGGAGGCTTTTTTGTAAATTAAGGTTGGTATCTCCTCAAGGGCACTAGACTTGGTTTTAAGGGAAAGGATTATCTCATTAACATCAGTGGAATTTGCAGGCGTTAGGTACAGAGACTGTGGATGCTTACCTGTAAGATAGTCCTGAACATCAGTACTGGAAGATGGAATATCATTTGCTAGGGATGACCCAATGGAAGAGAAGAACCTATTGAACTCAATAGCAATATCAGAGGCTGTAAGCTGACCATCGTTATTGGACAGGAGAATTGGTTTGTTATTTAAAATCTTCTTTGATCCCAATATTTGTGAAATTGTGCTCCATGTTTTCTTAATGTTGCCTTTTGTGTGGGTAAATTTATCTTCGTATTATTTAATTTTGGCTCTTCTAATTATTTTAGATAGCAATGACCAGTAATTCTTTGAAAATTCTTTGGAGACGATTCCTAACCTATACTTCTTCTCAAGGTCATGTTTTTTATTAATGAATTTAAGTATTCCCTTTGTAAGCCAGGGATTGTTTAGCCTTTTAGTTGTGACTTGTTTCAGTAGCATAGGACAGTGGGTGTTATAAAGGCTGAGAGTTTTTTGAAGAAAAGATTGCACTGCTAGGTTGATGTCCCATGTGTTACCTAATTCGGTCTCTTAGTTGACATTAGCAGCAGCAGCTATTAAATTGCCTATAGCAGTTTCATTGTACAGCCTAAAGCTTATCTCCCTTGTCTCTAGAGGTGGTTTGTTAATGTAGGTTAGGAGAAATGTTGGGTAATGGTCTGTAGTGTTATCGATGATAATCCCTGAAGTAAGCGGAGAGGTAATGTTGGTCCAGATGTGATCAAGAGCCGTGGCAGTACTATCAGTGATTCTAGTAGGTCTAGTGATTAAGGGTATGAGGAAGCAGGAATTCATACAGTTGAGGAAGCCAGCAGCAGTAGGGTTTTCAGGCTCGCAGAGGTCAATATTAAAGTCCCCCTGCGATAATTAGATAGCTTTGGTTCAGTCTGTTACCTTGTATTAGATTTCTAAGGTTAGAGTTGAATTCGGACACATCAGTGTTAGGAATTCTATAGACTGCTCCAACAGTCAGGACAGACTCAGCACCCTTGACTGAAACTGGTGAAGGTATACTCCCCACAGTAGACTCTAGTTCTAATTACTTTCAAGCATGCCAGTTCTTGGTTCTTCTTCCGATTTTACAGACTCAGTAAATACTGAGACGTGCACAGAGAGAGATGGCAAAGCATTTCATAATGAATGCCATTGGAGCCCACTGCCGTAGAAGCACAGAGGGCTAGGGCAGACTGAAACTCAGAGAGAGAGAAGGGATCATTATAGGGAAGGCGAAGATGAGTACAGAAATTTAAAGGACGAGATTCAAGAATAGGCTTACGAAGAAGGAAGGATTGGGGAAGATGAGAACCAGAACTAACATGAAAAGTGGGAACCCAGTTCGGTCGCGACCTGCAATGGGTCCGCCACAAGAACACCACGGAGGCGAAGGACCGGCGAGACATCGGGAACGAACTTACGTGGGTAAGTTCATAATCTTGTGAATACCTTTCCAGACCAGTGGTAGAGGAGTTTTGGACATAACGGTGAAGACATAAGACATCCAGCAAGCACGTTTAGCCGAACGGATGGTCCTACGGGCCACCGTTCTCGCCTTTCGAAACAAAAGAAAAGACTCGACTTCGGCAGCGATGTCTCTTCCAGGCTGCACGCTTACAGCGGACAGCCCGAGTACAGTCCACATTCCACCAGGGAACGCACTTCCACATTCCCCAAGAGGAAGAGCGAGGAATAGAGTGGAGGGCAGCATCAAAGACAGTGTCATGAAAAACAAGGAGGGCATGAGGGAGAGGCAGAACAGAGAGGTCGGAAATAGTAACATGGAGAGTAAAGAGGCACCAGTCAGCCTCTGCAAACCGCTACCTAGGGAAGGAGAGAGAAGGGTGAAAAGAGAAAAAACTAACAAGGATAGGAAAATGGTCACTGCCATGGAAGTCATCAAGGACCCACCACCCAAAATCTAAGGAAAGGGATGACGAGCACAGAGAAAGATCGAGACAGGAAAGGGAGCAAGTCCGAGAGTCCAAATGAGTGGGCTCACCAGAATTAAGAAGGGACAGGGAAGAAGAGAGGAGGAAAGGTTCAAGGAGGCGACCCTGGGTGTTTGTCAGCACATCACCCCAAAGGGTATGACGACAATTGAAATCACCCAGCAGGAGCACAGGTTCTGGCATGGAGTCTAGGAGGTGTTTAAGATCTGGAAGAGAAAGTGGGACAGTGGGCAGGAGGTAAATGGAACAAACCACGAACCATTTACGCACAAAGACACACGCAGCAGAACAGTGGAGAGGCGAGGAAAAAAGTAAGGGGACGAAGGGAACATCTGAGTGAATCAAGAGAGCAGAAGAGTTATGGGCTCCAGCAACAGCTGGGGGAGCAGGTGAGAGAAATGAATAGCCACGGAAGCGACCAGGACGAGCACCAAGCATCGGCTCCTGGAGACAGACACAAAGGGGGGCGAAAACTGTGAAATTAGAAGTTGGAGGTGAAGGAAATTGGCGTATTATCCACGGATGTTCCACGGAAGAATAGAGATTGGCAAGAAGAGAAATTATAGCAACAGAGATCAAAGATGAAACCAAGGTGAAAAGGGAATACAGCACATGAAAGAAGCACAGGGTCAGGATCAGCGATATCAGGGTTAGGGGGCATGGGTAAACTGAGTAAAGAAGGAGGGAAAGAAGTGGGAGGACAGACCAGAGGTGGACGAACAGGGTCTGGAGGAGGAAAAGGAAGAGGAGGAGGAGGAGGGGCAGAAAGAGGGGAGCGCACCTCAGCAAGGGCAGTATCCGAGACGGAACCGGGGGCTAAACAGGCCCCCACAGTAGGAACAGGGAGCTCCACCACCGAAGCGGGAGGGGAAGGAACAAAAGAATCAGAGATAGGGGGTTGAGAAGAAAGCGAAGCCTTCTTACCTACCGGGAAGGAGGAAGGAGCGGAGCCAGGTTTCCGCTTCTGACTCAAAGAGACTGGTTTCCCAGCAGCAATGTACTGAGCAACAGACTCCAGCATCTCGAAAGGAGAAGAAGAGCGCGAGCAAACAACATGACCATCAGGAGAGCGATGGACATCGGCCCGCACTGTCAGGTGGCGTGGTGAGCCAAGAGACGGCGGAGAATGACGGGAAGGAAGACCAGAAGGAGAGGAGAAAGAAGACACAGGAGACATGACAGACTGGGTAGAAAGATGGGATACCCTAGACAGAGAACCAGAAGGGGAGGGGACCCTCTGGGACAGAACGGAGGGAAACAGGGGAGGTGGTGGTGGGTGTGTCCGGGTCTAAGGCTTGGAAACGGTTGTGAGACTGAGTAAGGTGGGAAGGACGAGGAGAGGAAGAGCGCACCACGCAAGCATAGGATATGCCAGCGAAAGAGGGGAGACAACGAACTTAGCGCCGAACCTCAGGAAAAGACAAATGGTCCCAGTGCTTCAAGTTGAGGACAGCTGCCTCAAGTTTGTAACGTATACACGTGCGGGAGAAGGTAGCGTTGGCCTCACCGCAATTGAGGCAGCGGACCTAGGGAGAAGTGCACTCCAGCTTAGAGTGACCCTCGCCCCCACACATGGGACAGAGAGAGACAGGACTAGAGCATTTGAGGGCACCATGCCCAAACCTCCAGCACTTACTGCAGAGCCGAGGAGATGGAATATACTCCTGAACAGAGCATCTGGCACCAGCAAGAATGACAGAGGGCGGAAGGGTCCTACCATCAAAGTTAATCTTCACAACCCGAAGGGGCAGAAGGCGATAACCATGAGGGGGATGAGTAAACATATCCACCTGGAGGACAGAATGACACTGGGCCTTGAGGATATGCTTGATATCCTCGTGGTCTTTTCAGTCTTTTAGATTCCTAACACCAGTCGCAACATGGTGTGGGAGAAGAACAGTGCCAACACTGGCATTTACCCGAGCGTTCTTTGAGACCCGAAAAGGGGTCTTGCCAAGGCAGGATAAGGCGGCTAAGCGGGTGGCTGCATCCTGAGGAGCAGCAACGACACGGGTACCAAGACGGGTGGGGTTGAAGGTAACTGAGGCATCTACGGAATCTACAAGATGCCTATGAAGGGAAAAATTGTCAGGAGTTGAATGTAAAGGTTGGAGGTCAAAGTAATTAGTCCACGTAGGAGGACCAAACAAAGCATGGTACGAATTAGTATGGGAAGGGAGCATAAGAGAGAGTAGCCATGGCGGGGACGGCGATGAGAACCTTTAGAGAGAGACGGGTCAAAAGGCGCAGTAGTCACAATAAGATGGAGCCGTGCAAGGGGTCGAGGCGGTTACCACAGCAAGCTTGGGGCTCGACTCAACCACAGAGGAGGGAGGGGAGCAGGAAGGAAGAGTCCGGTCTGGGCCTAAACCGGGCCCTGTAGCGGGGGCTACAGATCCTGGTCTTCCAGGACGGTCCGACTCAGGGGCCTGGTCACCCACCCCATGAGCCTGGGTAAGAGAAGTCGTGTCGTCATCCATGCAGCAAACAGTATCAAAAGTTTGGGACCTGGAACCAAGAGATGCCACCTACCAGGGCAGCCAGGGAGACTGAGCTCGGGCCAGTGCAGGAAGGGTGCGTTGTCCCAAGCGGTGCTCCCCCTTTTCAACAGGGGAGTCCTACTACATCGTCCATTCTCCCACACTGGTGCTAAGACCCCATTCCCCCTATCGCCCCAGCCTGGACACCCAACCATCCACTCTGGGCTGCCCCTCACAGGCGACCCCTCCAGCGGGTGGTCCGATGGCTCATAAGGCCCCTACGTGGTGCCCTTCAGCACGTCCACCACCCAAAAAGGGGCAGGAGAGGGGGCAAAGGCAACCTACACTGGTCACAGGGTGGTGTACGTGAGCCCCTCACCACGGCAAGGAGGCACCACGGAGGGGTAAAAGGGGCAATACCAGTCATCTTGTACTCCAGAAATTATGAAACTTCACAGCAATAATAAGTTTTTAAACTCAAATATACTTTTATTGTTTATTACCAAGACAAGTTGAGGTACACAACTGTTATCAATCAAACCTTTATCTGTATACAAATCATGGAATACATTCTTAAGGAAAAGAACATCACTTGTGATACAGAAATCACAATATCATGATACATAATGAACAAATCCACAAAGGCCGTAATGAAGGTTCGAACTTGTGTCAGGGCTAAGATGCACGCTAAGGTCCGACTAAGGCGCTGTCGGGATCATCCAGGACGTAAATCTGTACAGCCACGATGGGTCGCACCGCTGCGGCCAGATCACTTCGCTGCCACACCCACACAAGCAACGCCATATTCAAGTGGTGTTCCTGCCAAAGAGAGAAAAAAAAGATTCTCTATAATATTCTCTCTACTCCGAGTAAATACCTAACCTGTCCTACGATAAAAAGCATCACTTTTTGCTCATATGCATCACACAAGGCCAAAAAAATTATGAGAAAATGAAAGGGACTCAAGAAAGTGATGTACTGTCCCATTTTCTGTTTTGGAGCCTCTAGTAGGGTAGGAGAGACTACTTTAAATTGACCATTTTCTTGACTTTGTGAAACCTTTGGAGGATGGCCTGAAACACCGTCCATCCCCTGAAACCGGGTAATGATGATCACTGTTATTTATTACCCGAGGCAAACTTACATTACTGTATAGTGTGCCCAAAGCATGGGCTTTGGGTACGTGTGTTACGAACCAAAATTCCTCGCCCGAGCACGAAGCCGTGAAGTCCACGCCATCTGTGAGTCCGCTCCCGAAAATCCCACAACATGGACAATGCCATCTAGTGATGACGAGAGATGCCGGCAATAAGTGCTGGATGCCTGTCCTTGTCGGCTCGTGACGTAGCCGCTGCTGACCTCTGGTGAGGTGGCGCTTAGACAGTGAACGCCATCTATGGAGCAAATAGGTGGACGTTTGTGTCTAAGCTAGTAAGTGAATGTTTCCTAGTGATCCCATGTAGTGTCCCCAGTACTGATGACGTGTCTGCTTTCAGAGTCAACCTAGGACGGCTGTGAGGTACGTTGAATCAGTCTACTTAAGGCAGCCAAGATCGCTTCACCAGTCTGCTTTGTAGAAGTTGTGAGCCACCCCCGGACGAACTCTGCTGAGTGTGTGATAGTCTGCCTGAGGAGTGGCAGTGATGGGATTCGCCGTCTCCGGGGCTGGCTGGTGGAAGAGACCACCCACTGCGGTGCCGACCGAGGAGAGTGAACAGCAAGTCACACGAGGCTCCTGCCTAGGGCTCGCAACTCTAGTATTAATCGTGGAGTGGCCTAACAGCGAGGCTAACTAGTTCCTGCCAGGCTGTTTGGGTATCCGGCCTGCTAGGCCGGATACCCAAACAACTAATACCATCAGAAAAGAACCCGGTTGCGTCCCAGTAGGGTTGTAACAATGTGTTCTTAACAAATGAATCAAATTACATCCAAAAGATCTATTTGGTCTCAAGTCTAACACACAATTATGTAAATGAACACCACAACTCACCAGCTTGTACCATGTAAGGTAGACAACAACAACAGTTATGGTAAATAAACACTCATCTTGACAATGTCCAAAATGAGCTCATATTCTAGTGTAAAAGTCAAATGTGAAGTAAAGTGTACCTCTAGCACACCCTAACAAACTGTTTATAATTAAAAATAATTTAAAACACAACAAAACTTTTGGCTACACTGACACCACAACCGTTACTCACCAGACTAATCAGACACATTACAATCTCAGATTCTACACACTCACACTGTAAGCTCATTGAAGTGCAAACTAACATTAATAACAGTAGTAAGTCCAACAGAACCAACACGCTAGAAGGCTTATTCAATCAATTCAATTTAAACAATAAGAGGATCGACTGGGAAGAAATAAATATAGACCTTGGAAACATTCATTGGGAAACCATCTTAAGCGACAAAACTCTCACACAGGGAATAGCTCCACTGACAGCACAAACCTACTAGATCTGCTTAGAGCACATGCCTATGAGGAGGGTCTAAAAGAGGACTACTCTAGAAAGAGAACACGCAGACGACTGTACAGAAGGAAAAAATAATGGAAATTGCTTAAACAGACACAACTGTCTTTAGAAAGGAAAATAAATCTAAACAGAGAGATCGAAGAAATAATTCTATGAATAGAGCAGACGTTGAAGTGATCATATTAGTGAGGGAAACAGATAACAGACTGAACAAAAACCATCTAATTATCACAGGGGACTTTAATATTGATCTCTGCGAGCCTTGAGGACCCTCCTGCTGCTAGTTTCCTCAACTGTATGAATTCCTGCTTCCTCATACCCTTAATCACTAGACCTACTAGAATCACTGACAGTACTGCCACGGCTCTTGATCACATCTGGACCAACATAACCTCTCCGCTTACTTCAGGGATAATCATCGATAACACTACAGACCATTACCCCACATTTCTCCTAACATTAACAAACCACCTCTAGAGACAAGGGAGATAAGCTTTAGGCTGCACAATGAAACTGCCATGGGCAATTTTATTGCTGCTGCTGCTAATGTCAACTGGGAGACCGAATTAGGTAACACAGGGAACATCAACCTAGCAGTGCAATCTTTTCTTCAAAAAACTCTCAGCCTTTATAACATCCACTGTCCTATGCTTATGAAACAAGTCACAACTAAAAGACTAAACAATCCTTGGCTTACAATGAGAATACTTAAATCTATTAATAAAAACATGACCTTGAGAAGAAGCATAGGTTAGGAAACATCTCCAAAATTTTTTCAAAGAATTGCTCATCATTGCTATCAAAAATAATTAGAAGAGCCAAAATTAAATACTACGAAGATAAATTTACCCAAACAAAGGGCAACATTAAGAAAACATGGAACACAATTTCACAAATATTGGGATCAAAGAAGACTTTAAATAACAAACCAATACTCCTGTCCAATAACGATGGTCAGCTTACAGCCTCTGATACTGCTATTGAGTTCAATAGGTTCTTCTCTTCCATTGGGTCATCCCTTGCAAATGATATTCCATCTTCCAGTACTGATGTTCAGGACTATCTTACAGGTAAGTATCCACAGTCTCTGTACCTAACGCCTGCAAATTCCACTGATGTTAATGAGATAATCCTTTTGCTTAAAACCAAATCAAATCTTGAGGAGATACAAACTTTAATTTACAAAAAAGCTTCCAGATCTTTAGCTCCTGCTATTGCATTGCTCTTCAACAAGTCACTTGAACTCCAAACCTTTCCAGATATTCCAAAAAAAGCGGGAGTAACCCCTGTCCACAAATGTGATGATCTCACTTGTGTTAACAACTACAGACCTATATCAATCCTGCCAAACTTGTCAAAAATATTTGAAAAACTGATCTACAAGCAGCTTTACTCTTATCTAGCCAAACACAATATACTTAGCTCTTGTCAATAAGGTTTCAGTCCCAAAGAAAGTACTAACGATGCAATTATTAGTATGATTAACTTGATACATGCAGCTCTTGATAAAAATGAGTTCTCTGTTGGGTTATTTGTGAACCTGTGTGAGGCTTTGGACACTGTCAACCACCAAAACCTTCTTCGTAAAATACATCATTATGGAGTCAGAGGTCACTCCCTGCAATACCTCAAATCTTACCTTACTGACAGTCTCCAGTATGTTTCTGTGAATAATTCAATTTCTCCCACCCTACCCATCAACATTGGTGTTCCTCAGGGCAGCATACTTAGCGCTCTCCTCTTTCTCATCTACATTAATGACCTTCCTAATGCCTCCCAACACCTCAAGCCAATTCTATTTACTGACGACACAACTTTCATTTACTCCAGTCCTGACCCCCTTGCTCTAAATGTCACAGTGAATACTGAGCTAAATAAAGTCCATCTTTGGCTAACTGCCGACAAACTCACCCTTAACTTTGACAAAACTTTCTATATTTTGTTTGGCAATAAATCCTCAAATCAAATAAATCTCAGGATAAATAATACCAAAATTTGTAACAAAATAGATGGCAAATTCCTTGGCGTTCTCATTGACCCCGAGCTGAATTTCCAGGGAAACAATCTAAATATATAAAAAAAGTTTCAAAAACTGTTGGCATTCTTTCTAAGATCAGATATTATGTACCTCGTCCTGCCCTGGTGACGCTCTATTACTCCCTCATCTATCCTTATCTCAACTATGGTATTTGTGCTTGGGGTTCTACTACCAAAATCCTTTACATCCTCTAATTACTCAACACAAAGCTGCTATTAGGACAATATCCAACTCTGGCCCCAGACATCACTCGGTACCTCTACTCAAATCTCTGAATATGTTAGATATTAAGTCACTGCACATCCTCTCATGTGTATTATATATAAATAAAATGTTGAACTGTAATGCCAATCCTGACCTTAAAAGCTTCATTGAAGGTTGTAACAGAACCTCTACTCAAATCTCTGAATATGTTAGATATTAAGTCACTGCACATCCTCTCATGTGTATTATATATAAATAAAATGTTGAACTGAAATGCCAATCCTGACCTTAAAAGCTTCATTGAAGGTTGTAACAGAACCCATGAGCTCCACACCAGAAACAAATACCTTTTTGATATTCCAAGAGTACAACTTAATCAAACTAGAAATGCTCTACAAATCAAGGGACCCAGAATGTGGAATGACCTTCCCAACTATGTTAAAGACTGTACCTCTCTCAACCAGTTTAAGATAAAAACTAAGCACTACCTAACTAACTCCCTGTTATCTACCTTACCCCTATAATGTCAACCCATGTCTGTTATTTTTAAACATTGCTGTTTGTCGCCCAAATTGTATTTTAGCTATTTTTCTGCCTTGTTCCCCTCTTTTTTTTATTTTTATATTTCCTCAACACATTTTATACTTTAATCTCAATTTGTATTAAGTTTTAGTCTTTAGTGTTTTTCCTGCCCGAAATGCTTTGTGTAATAGTGGCTTTAGGCATTGTATGTACTAGCTGTATCTATAAATTCATCAATATTTGTATCACCCCTTGTATGTTTGTACTTTACCAGAATAAACATTTGATTTTTTTATTTATGTACATAATATCTGATTTAGAAAAGAATGTCAAGTGATTTTAAAATATTTTTTAGCTATATTTTGTATGTGGCACTAGAAATTCAGCTTGTTATCAATGAGAACTTCATCTAGTTCATCTGCCATCTACTTTATTACCAATCTGGATATTGCCAATTCTTGATTTAAGAAAATGAGGGTTGTGTAAACAGCAAATAAAACTGGCTTGAGTAATTGAGACACATTTGGAATTTCGTTTATGTAGATGAGAAAGAGTACGTAAGTAATTATCTAAAGAGTGCACCAAGCCAGGAAGGCTATGAAGCACCATTAACTATGTGGAAGTTAAAAAAATGGTAAATATCACTAAGAATGCCAATTCAAGAACAAAAGCACATAAGGCAAATGATATCCCCCAGCAAAAATCTGCTATCAGAATAATAACAAATTCTGCTTTCAGACAACACTCAGCCCCCTTGTTTAACTCCCTTAATATGCTAAACATAATCTCCACAAATTTTCTTGTGTCAATAACATTTACAAAACCCTGTTCTTAAACGCAAATCCTGCTCTGAAACTCTCCCTGGACAGATGTAATAGGACCCATTATCACCACACCAGAAATAAATATCTCTTTGATATCCCCAGAGTCAAACTTAATCTGTGTAAACACTCTATGCAAATAAAGGGACCCAGTCTATGGAACTCACTCCCTAATGAATTGAAAAGCTGTCCAAGTTTTGCGTCATTCAAAAAACAAAACTAAAAAGTACCTAATCTCATCTGCATAGTTTTTTTACCTTGTTGCTTTAAAATTGCACTGTATATATTGCTACTCAATCTCCCTATCTCTATGTACCCAATCAGAACATCTTTACCAATGTGATCATTACTGTCTTCTTATATGCTATCAATCTGCTGTATGGTGTCTGTTAATCTTGTTAAATTACCAATCAAGTTGTCAATGTAATCAACCAAAGCTTTAATATACCAATGTGCTTTAATATACTTACTATTCTCTCTCATCTCATTTTTTTTCTTGCAATGTATCTGTTACCACTTTATTAATTCTTCTAGAATTTACGTACTTAAAATTATCTGTTAGATTAAGGACCTGCCCGAAATGCTGCGTGTACTAGTGGCTTTACAAGATTGTAAATACTGTGCTATGTATTCTCTCTAACCCAATGTACCTTCTTGTATATAAATAAATAAAATAAATTACAATATCAAAGGTATCTGATTCATCAAGGATTCTATCGAGGAACAAGTGAGGGACAGTCGGGAAGCAAGACATACGCACCTCCTGTTAGTCAGGTTATTCGACAAGGATTTGTACGACCGTATGAGGGACAATGCAATATGAACAATAAAGAGCAGGGAGGTGCTCCATTAAGTGCCTATGAATTAAACATGTATGGCTAATACGTAATCTCGTCAGAGCCAATTCTCACCGCCGGTTACGGTGGTAGGAAGAAGGCCAAGGGGACATGCTACCTTTAGGAGTACGCAGAGTGTCATGAGTAACAGAAGACCAACAACCCTGCTAATGGGCAAGGATTGAAGCATGAATAACTGGATAGAAGACAGAATAAGGAACACCTTTACGGGAGATGGGGCAAGTGCAGAGAGCCTCCTAAGTGACAAAGTCTGCACACTCATTTAAGGACACCAATATGGCTTGGGACCCAGCAAAACTCCACTGTCTTAAATCTGTTGGAGATAAGAAACAGAAAATGTTGAATTTTGACAACCACAGGATGAACTGGATTAAATGACTACAGAGCCATGAAAAGGCACTGTGAGAGTTAACTACAACAACAAAGGAAAAGTGACAGCAAGAAAGCAGTTGACGAAGAGCATACAAAATAACATGAAGTTCTTCTGTGAAGATGCTAGTCTCTGAAGGCAGGCAACACATATGTGTGGTCAGGAAAAACAACAGAGTAGCCTACACCATCTGCAGACTTTGACCCATCTGTGAAGTCGGAAATGGAGCGCGAGTGTGATGAAATGTGTGCAAGGAAAAGTACGACATAAGTGAAAATGAGGAGGGTGTTGTAGGGACTGCACAATGTAGCGAAGACAGTAGCGATCACAGCGATCCTGTAGAGACAGGATGCCTGTTTCGACATACAGGCTTAGGGTAGGAGTAGAACGCAAGGCACCAGGGCTGAAGAATAACCCACTATGGTGCAGAGCATCAAGACAGCAAAGAGTAAAATGAGAGGCAGATGAGTAAGCACGACAACCATAATTGAGTTTAGACAGTACGAGAGAGGAGCGTGCTCGTATCAGCTCCCCAGGAAGTATAACTTACCTTAAGTAAGTTAGGGACCTTAAAACATTCAACTCAGAGGTAAGAGATATGGGGAGACCAAGACAAATGAGTATTAAAGAATAACCCCATAAGTTTAGCAGAATCTATGCACAAAAGGGGATTACCATAAAGCGACTAAGGGGGACGAAGAATGACCTACTTCCGAGTAAAAGTCAGAGAACTTGAGGAGAACTTGTGGAGAACTTGATGCCATGATTGATTGTCCAGGACGACACGGCATCAATCGCAAGTTGAAGATGCAGTTGGAGGAAAGGCAATTCATCACCTCGACATCGAAGGGTAAGATCGCTGACAGAGAGCTGAGAAGATGCCAGAGGAAAGGGAGTAAAGATGATTGAGGGCAACCAGGAAAATGAGCAAGTGCTCAGAACACTATTTTGGGGTACACCTTCGTATTGCCGAAAAGAGGCAGAATGGTACAAACCCTCACTCTAAAGGAACGATTAGAGAGGAAGCTTTGTAGGAAGAGAAGGAGATTCACAAGGCACTCGCCTTGTGAAACGAAAGAAAACAAACAACCAAATGTCTGCATCTGTCTTACTTCTATGCTGCGCTCTTACAGCAGACAGCCGAAACACAGCCTGCAGTCCACCAGGGAACGCACTTCCACATGCCTCGCGAGGTAGAGCGAGGAATAGAGCGAAGGGCAGCGTCTAATATGGTGTGATGAAAAAGGAGTAAGGCTTGAGGGAGAGGCAGATCGGAGAGGTCGAAAAGAGTAGCATGTAGGGTGAATAGATTCCAGTTAGCCTTGGCAAACTGCCACCTAGGGGCGGAGATGGAAGGGTGAAAAGAGAAAAAGGTGACAAGGATGGGGAAATGGTTACCGTTATGGAGGTCACGAAGAACCCGCCACGTGAAATCTAAATAAAGAGAACAGGGGCAGGAGAGAAAGATCAAGACAGGAGACGGTGCAAGATCAGGTGTCAACATAAGTGGGTTCACCAGAATTCAGAAGAGACAGAGAAGAACAGAGGACGAACCCTTCGGGAAGGCAGCCCCGTGTGCAGAACATCGCCCCAGAGAGTATGCCGACAAGTAAAATCACCCAACAGGAGCATAGGCTCTGCTAAAGAGTCCAATGGATGTTTAAGACCAGGAAGAGAAAGTGGGAAATTTGGGGGGAGAAAATGGAACAGACTGTATACCAATTACTCAAAAGATATGGGCCACAGAACACTCGATGTGCAACTGGAAAAGTTTGGGGATGAAGGTAATATCAGTACGAATCAAAAGAGCAATAGTGTTATGGGCCCTAACAAAAATGGAGGGAGGAAGAGAATGGCGTAACCACGGAAGTGACCAGGACAAGTGCCAAGCATCGGCTCCTGGAGACAGACACAAAGCAGTGAAAACCGTGATATCCGAAGCTGAAATTCATAGAAGTTGGCATAAAATACACGAATATTCAAATGAAGAATAAACATTGTCAAAAATAGAGAGAATGGAAATAGAGAACACGGGTCAAACAAAGGCAAATTAAAACAGTATACTAAGCAAGATCAGGATCAGTGAAATTGGGGTTATGGGGCATAGATAAATCTAGCAAGAACAGGTAAATCTATCAAGAACAGGTAAATCTAGCAAGAACAGGTAAATCTATCAAGAACAGGTAAATCTAGCAAGAACAGGTAAATCTAGCAAGAACAATGGAGTCAAGGTAGTAGTAGGAAGAACCAGAGGTGGACTGACAGGGTCCAGAGCAGCATTGGAGAGGTGCGGTCAAGGCAATCAGGGAGAGGAGGGGCAGAAACAGGGGAGGGCACCTCATCAAGGGCAGCATCCAAGAGAGAATTGAGGGCCAAGGGAATTTCCATATTTGGGACAGAAGACTTAACCACCGAAATGGGAGGGGAAATCAGGGATAGAGTCGGAGTCGGAAGGTGAGGAAGAGATTGATGCCTTCTTACCTGCTTTGGAGGAAGAAGAGGAGCCAGGCTTATATTTCTAATATAGACAGGTGTGCCAGCAGCATCGTACTGGGCGACAGCTGTTGCAGTCTCAACAGGAGAAGGAGAACAGGAGCAGTCAATATGAAGATTGCTGGGAGAAGGGACAATGACCTGGATGGACAGGCGTGTGGAGGGCCAAAAAACAAGAGGGGAGGGCCGAGAAGGAAAAGAGGGCACAGGAGACAGGGAAGACTGGGAAGGAAGGAAGGAAGGAAGGAAGGAAGGAAGGAAGGAAGGAAGGAAGGAAGGAAGGAAGGAAGGAAGGAAGGAAGGAAGGAAGGAAGGAAGGAAGGAAGGGAAGGAAAGGAGGAAGGGAAGGGAAACCCCAGACAGAGATCTAGGAGGAAGACCCTCTGGCCCAGAATTCAATAGAGCAGGTGAGGTGGTGGTGGTGGTGGTGTCCAGGTCCATGGCCTGGAAACGGTTGTAAAACTGAGAAAGTGGGAGAGGGCGACAAGTGGAACGCAATATACGAGTATAAGACATGCCAGAGGAAGATAAAAGATGGCGTACTTGGCGTCTCACCTCAAGAAAAGATAAATGATTCTGATGTTTCAAATTGAGGATAGCTTCCTCAAATTTGTATTGCACACATGTGCGGGAGAAGGTAGGGTGGGCATCACTGCAATTGATGCAGTGAACTTGGGAAGAAAGCACTGTCTTATAATGACCTGAGTATCCACACAAGAGGCATAGTGACTTGGCACTTGTGCATTTGAAGGGACCATGCCCAAATTTCCAGCACCTATTGCAGAGGGGAGGAGAACAGATGCTCCTTCAGGAGCATCTGTTCCTGAATATATATATATATATATATATATATATATATATATATATATATATATATATATATATATATATATATGTCGTACCTAGTAGCCAGAACTCCCTTTTCGGCCTACTATGCAAGGCCCGATTTGCCTAATAAGCCAAGTTTTCATGAATTAATATATTTTCTCTAATTTTTTTCTTATGAAATGATAAAGCTACCCATTTCATTATGTATGAGGTAAATTTTTTTTATTGGAGTTAAAATCAACGTACATATATGACGGAACCTAACCAACCCTACCTAACCTATCTTTATAGGTTAGGTTGGGTTAGGTAGCCGAAAAAGTTAGGTTAGGTTAGGTAGGTTAGGTAGTCGAAAAACAGTTAATTCATGAAAACTTGGCTTATTAGGCAAATCGGGCCTTGCATAGTAGGCTGAGAAGTGCATTCTGGCTACTAGGTACGACATATATATATATATATATATGTCGTACCTAGTAGCCAGAACTCACTTCTCAGCCTACTATGCAAGGCCCGATTTGCCTAATAAGCCAAGTTTTACTGAATTAATATATTTTCTCTAATTTTGTTCTTATTAAATGATAAAGCTACCCATTTCATTATGTATGAGGTCAATTTTTTTTTATTAGAGTTAAAATTAACGTAGATATATGACCGAACCTAACCAACCCTACCTAACCTAACCTGACCTATCTTTATAGTTTAGGTTAGGTTAGGTAGCCGAAAACGTTAGGTTAGGTTAGGTTAGGTAGGTTAGGTAGTCTAAAAAACATTAATTCATGAAAACTAGGCTTATTAGGCAAATCGGGCCTTGCATAGTAGGCTGAGAAGTGAGTTCTGGCTACTAGGCACGACATATATATAAATATATATATATATGTCGTACCTAATAGCCAGAACGCACTTCTCAGCCTACTATTCAAGGCCCGATTTGCCTAATAAGCCAAGTTTTCATGAATTAATGTTTTTTCGTCTACCTAACCTACCTAACCTAACATAACCTAGCTTTTTTTGGCTACCTAACCTAACCTTACCTATAAATATAGGTTAGGGTAGGTTAGGTAGGGTTGGTTAGGTTCGGTCATATATCTACGTTAATTTTAACTCCAATAAAAGAAAATTGACCTCATACATAGAGAAAAGGGTTGCTTTATCATTTCATAAGAAAAAAATTATAGTAAATATAATAATTCAGGAAAACTTGGCTTATTAGGCAAATCGGGCCTTGAATAGTAGGCTGAGAAGTGAGTTCTGGCTACTAGGTACGACATATATATATATATATATATATATATATATATATATATATATATATATATATATATATATATGTCGTACCTAGTAGCCAGAACGCACTTCTCGGCCTAATATGCAAGGCCCGATTTGCCTAATAAGCCAAGTTTTTATGAAATAATTGTTTTTCGACTACCTAACCAACCTAACCTAACCTAACCTAACTTTTTCGGCTACCTAACCTAACCTAACCTAAAAAGATAGGTTAGGTTAGGTTAGGTAGGGTTGGTTAGGTTCGGTCATATATCTACGTTAATTTTAACTCCAATAAAAAATAATTGACCTCATACATAATGAAATGGGTAGCTTTATCATTTCATAAGAAAAAAATTAGAGAAATTATATTAATTCAGGAAAACTTGGCTTATTAGGCAAATCTGGCCTTGCATAGTAGGCCGAGAAGTGCATTCTGGCTACTAGGTACGACATATATATATATATATATATATATATATATGTCGTACCTAGTAGCCAGAACTCACTTCTCAGCCTACTATTCAAGGCCCGATTTGCCTAATAAGCCAAGTTTTCCTGAATTAATATATTTACTATAATTTTTTTCTTATGAAATGATAAAGCAACCCTTTTCTCTATGTATGAGGTCAATTTTTTTTTATTGGAGTTAAATTTAACGTAGATATATGACCGAACCTAACCAACCCTACCTAACCTAACGTAACCTATATTTATAGGTAAGGTTAGGTTAGGTAGCCAAAAAAAGCTAGGTTAGGTTAGGTTAGGTAGGTTAGGTAGACGAAAAAACATTAATTCATGAAAACTTGGCTTATTAGGCAAATCGGGCCTTGAATAGTAGGCTGAGAAATGCGTTCTGGCTATTAGGTACGACATATATATATATATATATATATATATATATATATATATATATATATATATATATATATATATATATATATATATATATATATATATATATATATATATATATATATATATATATATATGTCGTACCTAGTAGCCAGAATGCACTTCTCAGCCTACTATGCAAGGCCCGATTTGCCTAATAAGCCAAGTTTTTATGAATTAATATATTTTCTCAATTTTTTTTCTTATGAAATGATAAAGCTACCCATTTCATTATGTATGAGGTCAATTTGTTTTATTGGAGTCAAAATTAACGTAGATATATGACCGAACCTAACCAACCCTACCTAACCTAACCTATCTTAATAGGTTAGGTTAGGTTAGGTGGCCGAAAAAGTTAGGTTAGGTAGTCGAAAAACAATTAATTCATGAAAACTTGGCTTATTAGGAAAAACGGGCCTTGCATAGTAGGCTGAGAAGGGCGTTCTGGCTACTAGGTACGACACACACACACATTATATATATATATATATATATATATATATATATATATATATATATATATATATATATATATATATATATATACATATATATATATATATATATATATATATATATATATATATATATATATATATATATATATATATATATATATATATATATATATATATATATATATATATATATATATATATATATATATATATATATATATATATATAAATATATATATATATATATATATATATATATATATATATATATAGTACAACCTCGATTCAACGTACCCTGATTCAACGAATCTCAGGCTAGTTCGCACACTTTTCAGGCCGAATTTACTCACCCGGTTCGACGAACAATGGTTCGCCGAAGCGAGGGATGTTCGGATTTGCTTACGATGTCCAGACAGAGTTCACAGTGTAACGGGGGGTGGGGGAAATAGCTCTATCTTGTCCATTATTCCACCCCCCAGTTAACTAACGAGGCCGGGGGAAACAGCTCTCTCTAGTCCGTTATCCCGTCCTCAGTTAGCTAACTATTCTAGAGCACCCTCCAGAGTTCCTAAGGCAACCTCTCTCGTTCAACACCTTGTAACCTAGGTATTCGACTACCTAGGTGCTAAGACTACAAGGCGCCGTCACTTGATCAGTTACCCGAAACTCTAGAGAGAACTCTAGAATACAGAATCATTGCCACAAACGTATAAGAGAAAACGAAAGGAAAGAAATGAATAGTGAAGTAATTAGTGAGGGTTTGGGGTGAGAGGGAGAGAGGTGGGAGGAGCGAGGAGGGTCATTAGTTGAAAGTGAGAGTTTAGAGATGGGTGGAGGGAGAGGTGTAGATAGGTAGAAGTAGAAGAGTAGATAGAAGTAGAAGAGTAGATAGTAGAAGACGAAATGCTGCCACCATCCATTCATGATCATTACATACAAGACAAGGAATGGAACTTGTCTGTATCACAATATTCACCAAAGATGTTATCATGAGTTCATTATTAGTATGTTCCCTCTGTACCATGTATCAACTCCAAACATGTACTCATTAAATCATGAAACCAGTAATCACAGAGGCTTTCTCACCTCAACTCAAAACTCTAAGGAACACAGTGAAAGACCATTTAAATAATAAATTCAACAATTATATTTTTCATGATAAGTATCATAACTTAAGCAATCCAATTAAAATGTTAACGATTAATATTCAAAGTGAGTCATCATCCAAGAATTCGAGAACCCTACAACTTGACTGCCCCTGATCATCACACAACATATGTAAACACGACCAAGTCACCTTAATGTTCACTCACCGAGGACTGAGTCTAAGTTGAATAGAGAGGGGGGGGGGGGTCTGTAGTTGACAGAGACTCCCGCCCTGCCGGCCGACAGCCTCCCTGGTAGGGCTGTCTTCTCTCTCTGCTGGCTCGTGTGCTGTTCTCTCTCGTTAATGCTCCATGCTCGATAGTTCTCCGAGCATTTATTGGGGAACCTAGTAGCTAACTCCGCCCACAAATAGATAGCCTCCGGCACTCTACCAAGCCACTCCTTAAACGTCGGCATGTTTGAAGGCTACCCGGCTCCAATTATACGCTTAGCGGAAGCAAGGTGAAATTCTCATGATCTGACCTCAGGTCACTTGGGGTCATTAACTCTTTGAGGTGGAAAACTTTCCCATTCTATAACAGATTACAATTAATAATTCTCTCATATGACAAGTTGGATCACACAAGTGGATCACACAAGTGGACCACACAAATGGACCACACACATGTGGACCACAAGTGGTCCACAAGCTTACGATTTTGGGACAGAGTTCACAGAGTGGTGGAAAACTTTCTCATTCTATCACAGATTACAATTAATAATTCCTTCATAAGAAGTTGGATCACACAAGTGAACTATATGAACCAAACACCAGCCAAAATGGTCCACACAAACACTAGCCAAAATGGTCCACACAAACAC
>NC_091204.1:29420221-29442721 GCF_040958095.1 Procambarus clarkii
TCCATCCATCCATCCCCTCCCTCCATCCATCCATCCATCCATCCATCCATCCCCTCCATCCATCCATCCATCCCCTCCATCCATCCATCCATCCCCTCCATCCATCCATCCCCTCCCTCCCACCATCTATCCATCCATCCCCTCCCTCCATCCATCCATTCATCCCCTCCCTTCATCCATCCATCCCCTCCATCCATCCATCCATCCCCTCCCTCCATCCATCCATCCATCCCCTCCCTCCATCCATCCATCCATCCCCTCCCTCCATCCATCCATCCATCCCCTCCCTCGATCCATCCATCCATCCCCTCCATCCATCCCCTCCCTCCATCCATCCATCCCCTCCCTCCATCCATCCATCCATCCCCCCTCCATCCATCCATCCCCTCCATCCATCCATCCATCCATCCCCTCCATCCATCCCCTCCCTCCATCCATCCCCTCCCTCCATCCATCCATCCATCCCCTCCCAGTAGTGAATAAGGAGAGAGATTGAGGTAAAAAAAATTCAGAAACGGTTGGGCACTTCCGTGCCGACTTGACCCTGTCGGGCCAGATCGTCCATCCCTCTTGTTTTAGGTGGTTAGGTTAGGGCACAGTCAGCGCGCTCCTGGCTGGCTGGCGGTGGTGGGGTGGTGGTCCCCCCTGGGGTCCCGGGGGGACCACCACCCATGGTGTACCTGAGGAACTGGTGCCCTATCCTAACCTGTTTTTTTGCACGATTCGTCTCGAGCTTTTAAGATGAGTCTAGGGCCTCAAGAAGGGGGTCTCTACTTATGAGAGGTACCGAGGATGAATGTTCAATAGTTGGAAACCAAAAAATACACTGGTGAAAGGCGTATAAACGTTTTTGGAGTATTTTAATGGCATGAGCAAAAATGCACGATTTGTCCCGGGGGTGTTACGAGAGTACTACGGTATCAATTTGGGGGCCCTTACTTTTGAATGGATCAGAGGGTGAATGTTCAATAGATTCAAACCAAGAAACACAGTTGAAAGCGAATATAGAAGTTTTTGGAGTACTTTAATGAGGCTATGACTGAATAGTATAGGGAGCCCTTGGGCACAGCTCCATTTTCTGTAATGGTCAGAGGTGGATAACCCCAGTGGGGGTCAAGCATACAAGGGGGGGGGGTCAAGATTCCTTACAAAGACCAAGTTTGGATATATAGGTGTAGTAAGCCTTATCTTGAATTTGCATGATACTGTGGGGTACATTGACATGAAGGGTGAGTCATAGAACAGGATCTGCATGTGAGATGGGTCATATTGGGGTTTTAAAGAAGTTAAGATACCTTTAAAGAGTCCTGTGTGCTTGATAGTGGGGAAATGTTCAGTCAATAATTCTCGTGTTTTGAATCTGAATGAGGGGTCCTAGTTTGCGTTCTAGTCGTAAAATGAGTTCCTTAGTATATTTGCTATGGAAAATGAGCTTTCAGTACTCTATATAATTTGAAATGAGGTCAAGAAAGACATGTTTATGTGCGAGAAGAGTCAGGTTGGAAACTGTTTATTCCAGTCATCCCCCCTTGGCTTTGCTCCGTTTTCTGTAGCTAAAGTAAAGATTCCATTTTCTGTGGTATTCAGGTGAATACTGGTGAAAAAGGAATACTTGCATTTGTATGGTTCTAACCTGTTTATAGATATATTTTTCAGGCCTCAAATTAGATTTTAATATGAAAAATAGCATCAAATGTATGTCTATCTTTTGTAATAAACGTTACAAGCATTAACAATACCTGTGATATTTCATAGCATACGAAAAGAAGTTTAAATAGTGGGGCCTCATCCATATTGTGTTGGGTTTGACACTCCAAACATTAATTCGACACTCGTATATATACTATAAAGGAAAGTAGTTGAGTGGTTTAAGCAATTTAATACGTACTGGGAATCTGTTGGTATTCTGTATTAAATTTCATTTTTTAACATCATAATAGTTTTCAGCTATTGTGGTGGGGGCCCAATAACTTCATATAGCGCATCGACTTATGTCAGTGCCGTGGTATATCAAGCGCAAAGGTTTTCAGAAAATGTTACACCTCCACCTTTCAAAAAAGTGAAAAGATGAATTCATTTTGGCATTACTGTCATTACTTTGGAAGTTTTTTAATTATAGCACATGCTTAAACAAACTCGCTCGCAAAAAAAAACTCATTTTTTTTTTGTTTAACTTACACAAATAAACCCAGGGCTTTCACATTCGAGCAAAATACTTAGTCCCCCCTAAACTTAAAACAGTTGCACAATCTTACTTAAACACATTGCTAAACTCTTATACACAAACAAAAACTCAATTTTTAACTTAAACAAATAAACACGGGCTTTGCACATTCACACACAAAAAATGCTTAGTCCCCCCTAGACTTGAACACTCACAATCTTACGGTGCTTTAATTTCCAAAGCCTTCCAAACCTGCACTGGGTCCTGCCCAGCAGACTGCGGCTGGATGGGAAATTACAATTGAGCCAAAAACAGTTGGTCAGGGCGAGATACGGCCTCATTTTTAGAGACATTTACTATAGCAAAAGCTTGAACATCGAGAACTGAATGCGGGCCTACACGAGAGTTGTTCTTGGCACTCAAATGTTTAGAGATTAAAATACATAGAATCTGCAAGAGCCCACCCAAGTCGCTCACGCGGGCAATAGACATGTTTTTCGCCCAAGTGTATTTATTTAAAATAAATATACGTCAGATAGAAAGATTTTCTGCATTGCCATTATATTTACCTTATAAAGCCTCTTTATAAAAATGATATGCCACTGCGTATTATGATTGTTTTATAATAAATATTGCATAAATACTTACACGATTTCATAAACAAAAAATTATTTTAATGAGCCATGTTAGGAAGGCATCATCATTACAAAAAATGTAAACTTTTAAACTAAAAAGATATATAATAAGATATATAAAAGATATGAATCTTCCTCATAGAGGAAGATTTATTCTTCAAGATATATGTTATTGTTTAAGAGTTTCATTCTGTATCAAAAGGTTTGCCAATGTTTTCAAAACTCTGGCCTACAAATTTATTTTTAAGGTTTTCCGAGGGAGTAAATCTTGCTTCCTCTCTTTCTCCCACGTGTGTCCTCATTTGGACCTGATGCAGAGTAACCTTCGTGCAAGTCCTGACTCAGTTCTCCAACGTCCAAACTATTGGACATTGCAATATTTCACTAAATAATGCGGTATTTTAGTTGCCCCCTCTAATTATAGAGATTTTAATCTCTAAACATTTGAGTGTCAAGAACAACTCTCGTGCAGGCCCGCGTTCAGTCCCCGACGTTCAAGCTTTTTTCTATAGTAAATGTCTCTAAAATGAGGCCGTATCTCGCCCTGACCAACTGTTTTTGGCTCAATTGTAACCCATCCAGCAGCAGTCTGCTGGATAGAAGGGCAGTGAGCCTGATAAAAATAAAAAATAAACATAAATTGTTAGACTAGCTCTTTACATATGCTAGTTGTTTAATTTATTAACTGCTACTAATGTGATGATGATGCAAGAGGAGCCAGTACACATCTATGGATCAACCAATAAAAGCAGCAGACTTCTAGATGTTACTACTGCTCGGCTTAGCCCCCCCCCCCCATAGCAAGATGGGAATAGGGGGGGGGGCTGCATTAATAAAATGAATTAAAACTAACATTCAATTATATATTCTCAAACTTATGCAAAAAAAACTTTACAATCACATTTGCAAAACTTGCACAAATTAATTTTGGCAATTTCGTTTACCCATTATTTGTTTGTTTTTCTTGCTTGAGCCAAAAATGAATTGTTGGGTTCATTACCAGAGTCCATTTCCCACCGTGGTAACCCCTCCCACTACCCGCCCCACATGATGGGATTCATAATAAATGAACTAAACTAGCATTCAATTATATTCTCAACAAACTTATGCAACCCCCATACAATTACATTAGCAAGCAAACACAAATTCATTGAGCAAGTTTTACTATTCGCATACTTTGCGTCATTATATAATGGAATACGAAAAGGAAATTCGCAGAATTCAGAGATAACACCATCAATGGAGTCCAAGAAATACGCTTGTACTTCATTCATAATGATGCGCTGCCAGGAATCTTAGCAAAGTAACCAAAATATTTGCTTACTGTATGTATGTGCAGGATGCACATGACTCTCCGGTTAGGTGGTTGTGGAGTGAGACCAGCAACTGCAGACTTCCCATAGTCGTAAAAATGCCTTGCATAGAGACCGTTGCAAGCCTCTTGTTGAATCACTTAGGGTGCATATATGTGTGTGTGTGTGTGTGTGTGTGTGTATGTAACGAGCTTTCAAGAGATTGTCACTTACATAGCTAAACAATATGTAGGGTTCAGTTTCCAAATCAATTATGCGGCTCTCGAACCCTTTTCCCCCGCTACATGCGGGAGATCCCTTTTATTTTCAGCTAAAATATGCATTATATTCAGGGGGGTTCGCCGTGTCATAGTACAACCAAAAGCCCAATATACTCCCCTAAACTTTCCCTATACGTCAACTTTTCCGTTGTACGTCAGGCTGCGAGCAGCCGCGTCCAACAGCCTGGTTGATCAGTCCGGCAACCAGGAGGCCTGGTCGACGACCGGGCCGCGGGGACGCTAAGCCCCGGAAGCACCTCAAGGTAACCTCAAGGTATCCCATCTAAATTTAAAAAAAATGCATTTCCAATACCCAATATATATATATATATATATATATATATATATATATATATATATATATATATATATATATATATATATATATATATACTGTCCCTCCCCCTCCCCCATCCACTCAACCCCCACCCCACCCCCCAGGAATAGGCCTGATTTGTTCAAGCCAAAGCCCAATTCACCCGAGTTTTCTCTATCTCATCTAAAAATAACGTTCATTTCCAATGCCCATTATCCAGCCACCACATATTCCCCATTCCCAAGACCATTTCATAGTGTTAGTGCTGTGGCCATCTACCTAATTTCATCCCAATTAATGACAATTCCCCATTAAATATTGGCAAAAATATGCCAAATCATATCACAGCCAAAGCCCATTTCACCCAAGTTTTACCTATCCCATATAAATTTAATGTGCATTTTCAATATCTAATATCCAGGTGCCCTATGTCACGCCCTATTCCCAAGACCATTTCATAGCGCAGTGTCCATCCAGCTGTTTCCAAATATCCAGATGTGTTTATATATCTTCAATCCTACGAAACCAGACCTAACCTAACACACAGCTAAGGCCAAATTTATCCCAATTTAATCCAATTTCCACCTAATTTGATCCAATTTATTCAAATTTAATCCAATTCCCGCCAAATTTACCCGAGTTTACCATTTCATAGCACAACCAAAGCCCCAATTTGACCAAGTTTCACCTATCCCAATTAAATTTAATGTGAATCTTCAATATCAGGTCGCCCCCAATGTCACAGCCAATTCCCAAAGACCATTTCATAGTAATAGTGCAGTGTTCATCCAGCCATTTCCATGTTCCAGATGTGTTTATATATCATCAAACCTACCAAAGGCAGACCTAACCCAATACGGCTAAGGCCAAATTTAACCAAATTTTCCCCAATTTAAGATAATTTCCACCTAATTTGCCACAATTTTATCCAATTTCCACCAAATTTTACCATAGTTCACCTTATCATAGCACAGCCAAAGCCCCAGTTTGTCCAAGTTTCACTCATTCCATATAACTTTTATGTGTATTTCCAGTATCCAATATCCAGTGGTCGATGTCATACTTCATTCCCAGAGACCATTTCATAGTGATAGTGTAGGGTCTGACGAGCCACTTCCAATATACAGATGCGTTTATATACATCAATCCTACCTAAAAACCAGACCCAACCCTAACATGGCTAAGACCAAATTTAACCAAATGTATCACAATTTAAGACAATTTCTACCTAATTTGCCCCAATTTATCCAAATTTAAGACATTTTCTACCAAATTTACCCGATTTTACGTATTATAGCAAGGTCAATGCCCAATTTTCCCCCCAAGTTTCGCCTATTCCATACACTGCAAATTTAAGGCGCATTTTCAATATGCAGTCCAATAATCTCGACTGTTTTCTTTTTTTTTATTTGTTAGTTATGGATCTTTGTTAAATATTGTATTTTATATTCTTAGAAAAGTATTTGTTTGGATATTAACCCAACCACCCGGTACCCTAACCTGCGTGGATCTTTGCCGAATATTCCTGTCAATGTTGTTTATGGACTCAACAACCCTGAAGCTAACCTGCCTTGACCTGACGTTAATTGTTGCACCTTCTTTTTTGGGGAGGGAAAGTGATGTTTTTGCATCAACCCAACCGTCCTTGCCCATACCTCTGATACCAAAAATCTTGGTTCCATATATGGTATCTTATTCTTGGGACACAGCCAATCCATCCCAACCTAACCTCTATTAACTATGGGTTTAATGACCATTTTTCTCTACATCAGTTCAAACACAACCCAACCTCATATAAATGGATCTGAACTCCATTTGTACACATGTTCTTAGGAAACATGATAAAATTCGCCATATCTCTATCATTAAATAATAAAAATTTTCCTTAACCTGGCCTATAATCCCCCCCCCTCGAAATTCTGGCAAATTATGGATATTAAAGAATTAAAGTAGGAATATATTTTCACATTAGCTTAATATAACCCAAATCTAACACAAATTTGTCCCAATTGAGGGGGGGGGGATTATAGGCCAGGTTAAGGAAAATTTTTATTATTTAATGATAGAGATATGGCGAATTTTATCATGTTTCCTAAGAACATGTGTACAAATGGAGTTCAGATCCATTTATATGAGGTTGGGTTGTGTTTGAACTGATGTAGAGAAAAATGGTCATTAAACCCATAGTTAATAGAGGTTAGGTTGGGATGGATTGGCTGTGTCCCAAGAATAAGATACCATATATAGAACCAAGATTTTTGGTATCAGAGGTATGGGCAAGGGCGGTTGGGTTGATGCAAAAACATCACTTTCCCCCCAAAAAAAGAAGGTGCAACAATTAACGTCAGGTCAAGGCAGGTTAGCTTCAGGGTTGTTGAGTCCATAAACAACATTGACAGGAATATTCGGCAAAGATCCACGCAGGTTAGGGTACCGGGTGGTTGGGTTAATATCCAAACAAATACTTTTCTAAGAATATAAAATACAATATTTAACAAAGATCCATAACTAACAAATAAAAAAAAAAGAAAACAGTCGAGATTATTGGACTGCATATTGAAAATGCGCCTTAAATTTGCAGTGTATGGAATAGGCGAAACTTGGGGGGAAAATTGGGCATTGACCTTGCTATAATACGCAAAATCGGGTAAATTTGGTAGAAAATGTCTTAAATTTGGATAAATTGGGGCAAATTAGGTAGAAATTGTCTTAAATTGTGATACATTTGGTTAAATTTGGTCTTAGCCATGTTAGGGTTGGGTCTGGTTTTTAGGTAGGATTGATGTATATAAACGCATCTGTATATTGGAAGTGGCTCGTCAGACCCTACACTATCACTATGAAATGGTCTCTGGGAATGAAGTATGACATCGACCACTGGATATTGGATACTGGAAATACACATAAAAGTTATATGGAATGAGTGAAACTTGGACAAACTGGGGCTTTGGCTGTGCTATGATAAGGTGAACTATGGTAAAATTTGGTGGAAATTGGATAAAATTGTGGCAAATTAGGTGGAAATTATCTTAAATTGGGGAAAATTTGGTTAAATTTGGCCTTAGCCGTATTGGGTTAGGTCTGCTTTTGGTAGGTTTGATGATATATAAACACATCTGGAACATGGAAATGGCTGGATGAACACTGCACTATTACTATGAAATGGTCTTTGGGAATTGGCTGTGACATTGGGGGGCGACCTGATATTGAAGATTCACATTAAATTTAATTGGGATAGGTGAAACTTGGTCAAATTGGGGCTTTGGTTGTGCTATGAAATGGTAAACTCGGGTAAATTTGGCGGGAATTGGATTAAATTTGAATAAATTGGATCAAATTAGGTGGAAATTGGATTAAATTGGGATAAATTTGGCCTTAGCTGTGTGTTAGGTTAGGTCTGGTTTCGTAGGATTGAAGATATATAAACACATCTGGATATTTGGAAACAGCTGGATGGACACTGCGCTATGAAATGGTCTTAGGAATAGGGCGTGACATAGGGCACCTGGATATTAGATATTGAAAATGCACATTAAATTTATATGGGATAGGTAAAACTTGGGTGAAATGGGCTTTGGCTGTGACATGATTTGGCATATTTTTGCCAATATTTAATGGGGAATTGTCATTAATTGGGATGAAATTAGGTAGATGGCCACAGCACTAACACTATGAAATGGTCTTGGGAATGGGGAATATGTGGTGGCTGGATAATGGGCATTGGAAATGAACGTTATTTTTAGATGAGATAGAGAAAACTCGGGTGAATTGGGCTTTGGCTTGAACAAATCAGGCCTATTCCTCGGGGGTGGGGTGGGGGTTGAGTGGGTGGGGGAGGGGGAGGGACAGTATATATATATATATATATATATATATATATATATATATATATATATATATATATATATATATATATATATATATATATATATATATATATATATATATATATATATATATATATATATATATATATATATATATGTGTGTATATCACGAAAATAAACACGTGATTAAGAATGTGACAATGTCAGACCACGGAGGAAAAATGAAACAGGAAATTTCCTTAAGTACTTTCGTATATTAAATACATCTTCAGAAGGTCATTTTACAGATCGAGTGATGGGTATAAATAGGCAGGAGAGAGTGGTGAAGTAAGGTGAGGTACAATTATATATATAGGTGAGGTATATATATATATATATATATATATATATATATATATATATATATATATATATATATATATATATTGGGTATTGGAAATGTATTTTCTTTAAATTTAGATGGGATACCTTGAGGTTACCTTGAGGTGCTTCCGGGGCTTAGCGTCCCCGCGGCCCTGTCGTCGACCAGGCCTCCTGGTTGCCGGACTGATCAACCAGGCTGTTGGACGCGGCTGCTCGCAGCCTGACGTACAACGGAAAAGTTGACGTATAGGGAAAGTTTAGGGGAGTATATTGGGCTTTTGGTTGTGCTATGACACGGCGAACCCCCCTGAATATAATGCATATTTTAGCTGAAAATAAAAGGGATCTCCCGCATGTAGCGGGGGAAAAGGGTTCGAGAGCCGCATAATTGATTTGGAAACTGAACCCTACATATTGTTTAGCTATGTAAGTGACAATCTCTTGAAAGCTCGTTACATACACACACACACACACACACTCATCATGGAGTCCCCATCTGAAGAAGCATATAATGAAACTGGAAAAGGTTCAGAGGTTTGCAACGAGACTCGTCCCAGAGCTACGAGGGATGGGGTATGAAGAGCGCCTGAGGGAACTGTGCCTTACGACACTAGAAAGAAGAAGGGAGAGGGGGGACATGATAGGAACGTATAAGATACTCAGAGGAATTGACAGAGTGGACATAGACGAAATGTTCACACGGAATAGTAACAGAACGAGAGGACATGGATGGAAGCTTGAAACTCAGATGAGTCACAGAGATGTAAGGAAGTTTTCTTTTAGCGTGAGAGTAGTGGGGAAATGGAATGCACTTCAGGAACAGGTTGTGGAAGCAAATACTATTCATAATTTTAAAACCAGGTATGATAGGGAAATGGGACAGGAGTCATTGCTGTAAACAACCGATGCTCGAAAGGCGGGATCCAAGAGTCAATGCTCGATCCTGCAAGCACATATAGGTGAGTACATATAGGTGAGTACACACACATATATGCACCCTAAGTGATTCAACAAGAGGCTTGCAACGGTCTCTATGCAAGGCATTTTTACGACTATGGGAAGTCTGCAGTTGCTGGTCTCACTCCACAACCACCTAACCGGAGAGTCATGTGCATCCTGCACATACATACAGTAAGCAAATATTTTGGTTACTTTGCTAAGATTCCTGGCAGCGCATCATTATGAATGAAGTACAAGCGTATTTCTTGGACTCCATTGATGGTGTTATCTCTGAATTCTGCGAATTTCCTTTTCGTATTCCATTATATAATGACGCAAAGTATGCGAATAGTAAAACTTGCTCAATGAATTTGTGTTTGCTTGCTAATGTAATTGTATGGGGGTTGCATAAGTTTGTTGAGAATATAATTGAATGCTAGTTTAGTTCATTTATTATGAATCCCATCATGTGGGGCGGGTAGTGGGAGGGGTTACCACGGTGGGAAATGGACTCTGGTAATGAACCCAACAATTCATTTTTGGCTCAAGCAAGAAAAACAAACAAATAATGGGTAAACGAAATTGCCAAAATTAATTTGTGCAAGTTTTGCAAATGTGATTGTAAAGTTTTTTTTGCATAAGTTTGAGAATATATAATTGAATGTTAGTTTTAATTCATTTTATTAATGCAGCCCCCCCCCCTATTCCCATCTTGCTATGGGGGGGGGGCTAAGCCGAGCAGTAGTAACATCTAGAAGTCTGCTGCTTTTATTGGTTGATCCATAGATGTGTACTGGCTCCTCTTGCATCATCATCGCATTAGTAGCAGTTAATAAATTAAACAACTAGCATATGTAAAGAGCTAGTCTAACAATTTATGTTTATTTTTTATTTTTATCAGGCCCACTGCCCTTCTATCCAGCAGACTGCTGCTGGATGGGTTACAATTGAGCCAAAAACAGTTGGTCAGGGCGAGATACGGCCTCATTTTAGAGACATTTACTATAGAAAAAAGCTTGAACGTTGGGGACTGAACGCGGGCCTGCACAAGAGTTGTTCTTGACACTCAAATGTTTAGAGATTAAAATCTCTATAATTAGAGGGGGCAACTAAAATACCGCATTATTTAGTGAAATATTGCAATGTCCAATAGTTTGGACGTTGGGGAACTGAGTCAGGACTTGCACGAAGGTTACTCTGCATCCGGTCCAAATGAGGACACACGTGGGAGAAGGAGAGGAAGCAAGATTTACTCCCTCGGAAAACTTTAAAAATAAATTTGTAGGCCAGAGTTTTGAAAACATTGGCAAACCTTTTGATACAGAATGAAGCTCTTAAACAATAACATATATCTTTTTAGTTAATTTAAAAGTTTACATTTATTGTAATGATGATGCCTTCCTAACATGGCTCATTAAAATAATTTTTTGTTTATGAAATCGTGTAAGTATTTATGCAATATTTATTATAAAACAATCATAATACGCAGTGGCATATCATTTTTATAAAGAGGCTTTATAAGGTAAATATAATGGCAATGCAGAAAATCTTTCTATCTGACGTATATTTATTTTAAATAAATACACTTGGGCGAAAAACATGTCTATTGCCCGCGTGAGTGACTTGGGTGGGCTCTTGCAGATTCTATGTATTTTAATCTCTAAACATTTGAGTGCCAAGAACAACTCTCGTGTAGGCCCGCATTCAGTTCTCGATGTTCAAGCTTTTGCTATAGTAAATGTCTCTAAAAATGAGGCCGTATCTCGCCCTGACCAACTGTTTTTGGCTCAATTGTAATTTCCCATCCAGCCGCAGTCTGCTGGGCAGGACCCAGTGCAGGTTTGGAAGGCTTTGGAAATTAAAGCACCGTAAGATTGTGAGTGTTCAAGTCTAGGGGGGACTAAGCATTTTTTGTGTGTGAATGTGCAAAGCCCGTGTTTATTTGTTTAAGTTAAAAATTGACTTTTTGTTTGTGTATAAGAGTTTAGCAATGTGTTTAAGTAAGATTGTGCAACTGTTTTAAGTTTAGGGGGGACTAAGTATTTTGCGCGAATGTGAAAGCCCTGGGTTTATTTGTGTAAGTTAAAAATTCAGTTTTTGTTTGTGTATAAGAGTTTAGCAATGTGTTTAAGTAAGATTGTGCAACTGTTTTAAGTTTAGGGGGGACTAAGTATTTTGCGCGAATGTGAAAGCCCTGGGTTTATTTGTGTAAGTTAAACAAAAAAAAAATGAGTTTTTTTTTGCGAGCGAGTTTGTTTAAGCATGTGCTATAATTAAAAAACTTCCAAAGTAATGACAGTAATGCCAAAATGAATTCATCTTTTCACTTTTTTGAAAGGTGGAGGTGTAACATTTTCTTAAAACCTTTGCGCTTGATATACCACGGCACTGACATAAGTCAATGCGCTATATGAAGTTATTGGGCCCCCACCACAATAGCTGAAAACTATTATGATGTTAAAAAATGAAATTTAATACAGAATACCAACAGATTCCCAGTACGTATTAAATTGCTTAAACTACTCAACTACTTTCCTTTATAGTATATTTACGAGTGTCGAATTAATGTTTGGAGTGTCAAACCCAACACAATATGGCTGAGGCCCCACTATTTAAACTTCTTTTCGTATGCTATGAAATATGACAGGTATTGTTAATGCTTGTAACGTTTATTACAAAAGATAGACATACATTTGATGCTATTTTTCATATTAAAATCTAATTTGAGGCCCGAAAAATATATCTATAAACAGGTTAGAACCATACAAATGCAAGTATGCCTTTTTCACCAGTATTCAACTGAATACCACAGAAAATGGAATCTTTACTTTAGCTACAGAAAACGGAGCAAAGCCAAGGGGGGATGACTGGAATAAACAGTTTCCAACCTGACTCTTCTCGCACATAAACATGTCTTTCTTGACCTCATTTCAAATTATATAGAGTACTGAAAGCTCATTTTCCATAGCAAATATACTAAGGAACTCATTTTACGACTAGAACGCAAACTAGGACCCCTCATTCAGATTCAAAACACGAGAATTATTGACTGAACATTTCCCCACTATCAAGCACACAGGACTCTTTAAAGCTATCTTAACTTCTTTAAAACCCCAATATGACCCATCTCACATGCAGATCCTGTTCTATGACTCACCCTTCATGTCAATGTACCCCACAGTATCATGCAAATTCAAGATAAGGCTTACTACACCTATATATCCAAACTTGGTCTTTGTAAGGAATCTTGACCCCCCCCCTTGTATGCTTGACCCCCACTGGGGTTATCCACCTCTGACCATTACAGAAAATGGAGCTGTGCCCAAGGGCTCCCTATACTATTCAGTCATAGCCTCATTAAAGTACTCCAAAAACTTCTATATTCGCTTTCAACTGTGTTTCTTGGTTTGAATCTATTGAACATTCATCCTCTGATCCATTCAAAAGTAAGGGCCCCCAAATTGATACCGTAGTACTCTCGTAACACCCCCGGGACAAATCGTGCATTTTTGCTCATGCCATTAAAATACTCCAAAAACGTTTATACGCCTTTCACCAGTGTATTTTTTGGTTTCCAACTATTGAACATTCATCCTCGGTACCTCTCATAAGTAGAGACCCCCTTCTTGAGGCCCTAGACTCATCTTAAAAGCTCGAGACGAATCGTGCAAAAAAACAGGTTAGGATAGGGCACCAGTTCCTCAGGTACACCATGGGTGGTGGTCCCCCCGGGACCCCAGGGGGGACCACCACCCCACCACCGCCAGCCAGCCAGGAGCGCGCTGACTGTGCCCTAACCTAACCACCTAAAACAAGAGGGATGGACGATCTGGCCCGACAGGGTCAAGTCGGCATGGAAGTGCCCAACCGTTTCTGAAATTTTTTTACTTCAATCTGTCTCCTTATTCACTACTCCTCCCTCCATCCCCTTTCTCCCTCCATCCATCCAGAATTGAAGAAACAAATCAAGTTAAAAAAAAAGTTAACTGGGTCAGAGTTAGGGTTATCAGCGAGTCGGTCCCTTCACCACCACCGACACACCTCCCCCCCCCCACCCCTACAGCCCATACACACACACACACCCTCAAATCATCCATCCTTCCATCCCTCCCTCCATCCTGCCATCAATCCATCTCCATCCTCTCCTTCCCTGCCTCCCTCCCAAGCTCTGCCTGCCTCCCTCCGTGCCTGTCTCCCTCCGTGCCTGCCTCCCTCCCTGCCTCTCCCTCACAAGCTCTGCCTGCCCACCTCCCTCCCAAATTCCCACTGATTTGTGGCAGACGTATCTTTGTAAATTAATTTAAAGGCTGAAGCGTGATTAGCTAGCTACATGTCGTAAAATCTCCTTATAGACATTTTCTGTGATAAAACAAGGTGAGTGAGGGTGGACAGATAAGGGAATACTGTTCTGTAAACCTCACTTGGTTTTCCTTCGTCTGTGTCGTTATAGTTCAGTGACCCATGACTTTGAAAGTTTCAGACTAATAAATCATTTCTAAAACCAATGCTTTAATAGCTTTTTATTATCCTAATTAAACTAAACTAAATAAAACCGAAAATATACTGTAATATGATAGACATCTGCAATTTGAGAAATTATTTGTTATTGGAACAACTCCAGCGTTAGCGAGTGGACGGGTCTAATCCCTGTACACACACACCATGCGTTTCTCGTTTCAATTCGTCGCCACAGTTCAGTGACTACGGCTCCGAAATAATAAAATTAATAAATCATTTAATCAATGGTCATTTAACAGATGATGAGATTATACAAAATGTTACTGGCACTGTTGACGTTCCCAGCACCAGCACAGCCGTACCCAGCACCAGCACAGCCGTACCCAGCACCAGCACAGCCGTACCCAGCACCAGCACAGCCGTACCCAGCACCAGCACAGCCGTACCCAGCACCAGCACAGCCGTACCCAGCACCAGCACAGCCGTACCCAGCACCAGAACAGCCGTACCCAGCACCAGAACAGCCGTACCCAGCACCAGCACAGCCGTACCCAGCACCAGCACAGCCGTACCCAGCACCAGCACAGCCGTACCCAGCACCAGCACAGCCGTACCCAGCACCAGCACAGCCGTACCCAGCACCAGCACAGCCGTACCCAGCACCAGCACAGCCGTACCCAGCACCAGCACAGCCGTACCCAGCACCAGTACAGCCGTACCCAGCACCAGCACAGCCGTACCCAGCACCAGCACAGCCGTACCCAGCACCAGCACAGCCATACCAAGCACCAGCACAGCCGTACCAAGCACCAGCACAGCCGTACCCAGCACCAGTACAGCCGTACCCAGCACCAGCACAGCCATACCAAGCACCAGCACAGCCGTACCCAGCACGAGCACAGCCGTACCCAGCACCAGTACAGCCGTACCCAGCACCAGCACAGCTGTACCCAGCACCAGCACAAAAGCAGCTGAAGCCAACACAGCAGCAGCGAGCACCAGCAAAGCTGATGCAAACATCTAAAAACATCGTGTGTGAAGTGAACAATTAGAATAAGTGTTAAATTCAAGTGTGTACATAGTGTTAAAATTAAAGTTGCAATAATTCTAATGTACAATAGTTTTCAAGAACTGTATTGTAGTACTCAACATACAGCAAGACCACTTTTAATAATACAGTGCTAACGGCTTAATGCACTGCAGTACCTATTTACTGTAGAGCATTCACAACTTCACAAAACTTCAAGATGGACATGACTCCAACAATAAGGTAAATACATGAATTACAGTATTTTTAGTAGAGTAGTAAAATATAGGTACAGTAAGTAATATGATACAATGCATTTTTATTGTGTACAAGAAAAAAAAAGACACTGACGCAAACGCCTCTTGAAGGTCACCTCTTGCAACGAATCTAACGCTCCAACGAACTGGGGGTGGTCCCATATAGTACGTTGAATCGAGGTTGTACTGTATATATATAATGTGTGTGTGTGTGTTGTACCTAGTAGCCAGAGCGCAGTACTCGGCCTATTATGCAAGGCCCGATGGCCCGATTTGCCTAATAAGCCAAGTTTTCCTGACATATATTTTTCTATTTTTTTTTCTTATGAAATGATAGAGCTATCCATTTCATTATGTATGAGTTAATTTGTTTATATTTGACTTAAAACTATTGTAGATACAGTATATGACTGAACCTAACCAACCCCTACCTAACCTAACCTATTTTAACCTAACCTAAACAAACTCAACTACGTCAATAATTTATGTTCTTAATATACTGTAATATAATAAAAATAATTCAAAAAATTAACTGCAAACAATTAATTGAAAATAAAGAAAATCACTCGGCCTATTAGGCAAATCGGGCCTTGCATAGTAGGCCGAGAAGAGCGTACTGGCTACTAGGTATGATATATATATATATATATATATATATATATATATATATATATATATATATATATATATATATGTCGTACCTAGTAGCCAGAACGCACTTCTCAGCCTACTATGCAAGGCCCGATTTGCCTAGTAAGCCAAGTTTTCATGAATTAATTGTTTTTCGACTACCTAACCTACCTAACCTAACCGAACCTAACTTTTTTGGCAACCTAACCTAACCTAACCTATAAAGATAGGTTAGGTTAGGTTAGGTAGGGTTGGTTAGGTTCGGTCATATATCTACGTTAATTTTAACTCCAATAAAAAAAAATTGATCTCATACATAATGAAATGGGTAGCTTTATCATTTTATAAGAAAAAAATTAGAGAAAATATATTAATTCAGGAAAACTTGGCTTATTAGGCAAATCGGGCCTTGCATAGTAGGCTGAAAAGTGCGTTCTGGCTATTAGGTACGACATATATATATATATATATATATATATATATATATATATATATATATATATATATATATATATATATATATATATATATATATATATATGTCGTACCTAGTAGCAAGAACTCACTTCTCAGCCTACTATGCAAGGCCCGATTTGCTCAATAAGCCAAGTTTTCATGAATTAATTGTTTTTCGATTACCTAACCTACCTAACCCAACCTAACTTTTTTGGCTACCTAACCTAACCTAACCTAACCTATAAAGATAAGTTAGGTTAGGTTAGGTAGGGTTGGTTAGGTTTGGTCATATATCTACGTTAATTTTAACTCCAATAAAATAAATTGACCTCATGCATAATGAAATGGGTAGCTTTATCATTTCATAAGAAAAAAATTTGAGAAAATATATTAATTCAGGAAAACTTGGCTTATTAGGCAAATCGGGCCTTGCATAGTAGGCTGAAAAGTGCGTTCTGGCTACTAGGTACGACATATATATATATATATATATATATATATATATATATATATATGTCGTACCTATTAGCCAGAACTCACTTCTCAGCCTACTATGCAAGGCCCGATTGGCCTAATAAGCCAAGTTTTCATGAATTAATGGTTTTTCAACTACCTAACCTACCTAACCTAACCTAACCTAACTTTTTCGGCTACCTAACCTAACCTAACCTATACAGATAGGTTAGGTTAGGTTAGGTAGGGTTGGTTAGGTTCAGTCATATATCTACGTTGATTTTAACTCCAATAAAAAAAAATTGTCCTCAAACATAATGAAATAGGTAGCTTTATCATTTCCTAAGAAAAAAATTAGAGAAAATATATTAATTAAGGAAAACTTGGCTTATTAGGCAAATCGGGCATTGCATAGTAGGCTGAAAAGTGCGTTCTGGCTACTAGGTACGACATATATATATATATATATATATATATATATATATATATATATATATATATATATATATATGTCGTACCTAGTAGCCAGAACGCACTTCTCAGCCTACTATGCAAGGCCCGATTTGCCTAATAAGCCAAGTTTTCATGAATTAATTGGTTTTCGACTACCTAACCTACCTAACCTAACCTAACCTAACTTTTTCGGATACATAACCTAACCTAACCTATAAAGATAGGTTAGGTTAGGTTAGGTAGGGTTGGTTAGGTTCGGTCATATATCTACGTTAATTTTAACTCCAATAAAAAAAAATTGACCTCATACATAATGAAATGGGTAGCTTTATCATTTCATAAGAAAAAAAATAGAGAAAATATATTAATTCAGGAAAACTTGGCTTATTAGGCAAATCGGGCCTTGCATAGTAGGCTGAGAAGTGCGTTCTGGCTACTAGGTACGACATATATATATATGCACTGCAGTACCTATTTATTTATATATATATATATATATATATATATATATATATATATATATATATATATATATATATATATATATATATATATATATATATATATATATTTTATTACCCTGTTAATTAACCATTACTAAGCTAATTATCTTCAAGATCATTTTTTTTTATGATTATTATTTTTCTTATTATTTTTTTATTTTACATTTATATTGTCAGTCTCTACTGATTTTTTGTGTTTTATTTTATGTAACTTCTGTGTCCTCCCTGGCTATCTATTGGATCTTTATTTTACTTCTAAATTGTTACTATTTTATTGTATCTGCTCTTATTCTTGTGTTTTGCTTTATCGTGTATCTTGTATCGTGATCCCTCTGCATCTCTATGCACACTGATATTGATCCTGATCAAAATCTTCTGTCTCATATCTATACCAACCAGCACATTGATCATCATTATTGTAAGTATTTCACAGCACACCAGGCTAAAAACAAACTCCAAAATAGCACCTATCTATCAGTTTATAACCAAAATGTTAGATCACTTGGTAAACATTTTGACGATTTAAATGCACTACTCACAGCACTAGGTACTAACCTATCGTTCATTATTTTAACAGAAACTAGGCTAAATAAAGACTATACCCAACTCTACAACTTAGCTGGTTATAAAGCCATTCATAACTGTAGGCCTAATAAAAAAGGTGGTGGCACAGCTATATATTACAGAGATACATTTATCTGCAACAGTGTTATTAGTGACAGAGATGACTACTGTGAATATACTTTTGCTCAGTTTACAATTAAATCCCTTAAATCCTCTTTGACTATTGGAGCCATCTATAGATTTCCTAATACTAACATAGCTTCTTTCTCAGACACCCTAAGGAATCTTATTATAAACAACAATCTCAACAAAAACCACATCATTCTGGGAGGAGACTTTAATATTGACCTGGGTCAACAAAACTGCTCTCAAGTTGACTATTTCCTTAACAGCATGAACTCCTGTATGCTAATCCCCACTATCACCAAACCTACCCGAGTCACTCAAACATCAGCCACTACCTTGGACCACATATGGACAAACATAACAGCTAACCTTGTATCTGGTATAATCTACGACAGAACAACTGACCACTATCCTACCTTTCTCATAGCGAACATGGACATAACACCACCAAAAAGCAAGAAACTTTCATTTAGGCTACACAGTGAATCAGCTTTAGACAATCTTACAGAGGCACTTTACAATATTAACTGGGATTCTGAATTCAATAATACCCATGATATAAATTCATTAGCTAACCTCTTCCTCTCCAAAACTCTAAGCCTCTACAACCTTCATTGTCCCCTTCTTACAAAGCAAGTAACTGACAAAAGATTAAACAATCCATGGCTCACAAGTGGCATTCTCAACTCAATCAACAAGAAACATGAATATGAAAAGAAAGTTAGGATTGGCCTAGTTTCAAAGGAAGTAGCTAAAAGGTACTCATCAATGCTTACCAGTATCATAAGAAAGGCAAAACTTGCATATTATGTGAATAGATTCAATGAAGCAAAAGGCAACATGAAAAACACTTGGAAAACTATATCTAGTATCCTAGGAACTAAACAACACTCACATAACCAAATAAAACTCTACAAGGATGGGGATATACCGTCAACTGATTTAGAAATGGCAAATGAATTTAATAGTTTCTTTTCATCGGTTGGTGCTAATCTTGCCAGTAAAATCCCACAGACTCAGACACATATTAACACATATCTCTCAGGCAGCTATCCAAACTCTCTTCTCCTTTCACCAATCAGCCCGGCAGATGTTGTGTCCATCATACACTCTCTAAAAACAAAGGCAGGGAACACCAGTGAAATTCCGTCCATTGTGTACAAGAGAGCCTCCCATGCCCTTGCCCCACCCATAGCACTACTGTTCAACAAATGTATAGAGTGTCACACCTTCCCTGATATCCTCAAAAAAGCAAGAGTAACGCCAGTCCATAAAGGAGGCAATCCGGCGGACATAAACAATTATAGACCAATATCAAATCTACCCATTCTATCAAAAATATTTGAAAAAATTATTTACAAACAGCTCTATTCCTACCTCGTAAAATTCGACATACTCAGCCCCTGCCAGTTTGGCTTCCGGTCCCAAAAGAGTACCAATGATGCAATTATTAGTCTCCTTGACATTATCTACTCAGCCCTTGACAAAAATGAGTTTCCGATTGGACTCTTCATTGACCTAAGAAAAGCCTTTGATACTGTTAATCACAACTACCTCTTACTTAAACTCCAGCATTATGGAATCCGAGGCCTTGCCCTTGACTACATCCGATCCTATCTTAGTGACAGACACCAATATGTAACCATCAATGATACAACTTCTTCCACTCTACCAATTACCGTTGGAGTGCCACAGGGCAGCATCTTAGGACCTCTTCTATTTCTTATATATATAAACGATCTGCCTAATGTCTCTAATATTCTCAAACCTATATTGTTTGCTGACGATACTACCCTTATCTACTCAAACCTCAACCCACATACACTAAATAATGTTGTGAATAATGAATTAAAAAAAGTCAACTTATGGATGTCAACGAACAAACTAACATTAAACATCGAAAAGACTTACTACATCTTATTTGGAAGCAAATCATCAAATGCAATTCAGCTACAGATAGACAACATTAACATCAGTAATAAAAATGATGGCAAGTTTCTTGGCCTATTCCTAGACAAGAGACTCAACTTCAGCACCCACATTCAACACATAACTAAGAAAGTCTCTAAGACAGTTGGTATACTCACCAAAATCAGATATTATGTTCCTAACTCTGCTCTCCTCTCACTATATTATGCACTAATCTACCCCTATCTTAATTATGGTATCTGTGCATGGGGGGTCTACCACTGCAAACCACCTTAAGCCCATCATCACACAGCAAAAATCTGCTATCAGAATAATAACTAACTCTGCTTTCAGACAACACTCAGCTCCCTTGTTTAAATCTCTAAACTTGCTAAATATTAACTCCCTCCACACATTCTCTTGTGTCAACTACATTTGCAAAACCCTGTTCTTAAATACAAACCATGCTCTGAAACTCTCCCTGGACAGATGTAATAGGACCCATTATCACCACACCAGAAATAAATATCTCTTTGATATCCCCAGGGTCAAACTTAATCTGTGTAAACACTGTATGCAAATTAAGGGACCTAGTCTATGGAACTCACTCCCTAGTGAATTGAAAAACTGTAAAACTTTTGCCTTATTTAAAAGCAAAACCAAAAAGTACCTAACTTCATCTATTTAGTTTCCTACACTGAGCTTTAAATTTGCTCTGTACCTAGTGGTACCCAATCTCCTAATTTTTATGTAATATCAAACAACCTTATCATTGTGTTCATTGCTGTCTTCTTTTATGTGCTAGCCATATGCTGTATTGTGACTACCAATTTTTGTCAACTACCATTCAAGCTGTCATTGCAATCAATCTTATATTGTTTCTGCTGTATTGTGCCTACCAATTTGTTGTCAACAACCATTTTAAGCTGTCATTGCAATCAATCATAGCTACCTATGTGCTTTAATATACTGTACCTATAATTTTCTCTCATCTTTTTTTTTTCATTCCATGTAATCTGTTATCATTTTTTTGTCTATAAATTTTGCAAGTATTTACCTCCTTAAAATTTTCTTAGATTTATTTATTTATTTATTTATGCATATACAAGAATGTGCATAAGGAATGTGAGGATACAAATATGGTAATTACAGTCTTGTAAAGCCACTAGCACGCGCAGCGTTTCGGGCAGGTCCTTAATCTAAGAAAATTTTAAGGAGGTAAATACTTGCAAAATTATAGACAAAAAATGATAACAGATTACATGAAATGAAAAAAAGATGAGAGAAAATTGTAGGTACAGTATATTAAAGCACATAGGTAGCTAAGATTGATTGCAATGACAGCTTGAATGGTAGTTGACAAAAAAATTGGTAGGCATAATACAGCAGAAACAATATAAGATTGGTTGCAATGACAGCTTGAATGGTAGTTGACAAAAATTGGTAGTCACAATACAGCATATGGCTAGCACATAAAAGAAGACAGCAATGAACACAATGATAAGGTTGTTTGAAATTACATAAAAATTAGGAGATTGGGTAACACTAGGTACAGAGCAAATTTAAAGCTCAGTGTAGGAAACTAAGAAGATGAAGTTAGGTACTTTTTGGTTTTGCTTTTAAATAAGGCAAAAGTTTTACAGTTTTTCAATTCACTAGGGAGTGAGTTCCATAAACTAGGTCCCTTAATTTGCATAGAGTGTTTACACAGATTAAGTTTGACCCTGGGGATATCAAAGAGATATTTATTTCTGGTGTGGTGATAATGGGTCCTATTACATCTGTCCAGGGAGAGTTTCAGAGCATGGTTTGCATTTAAGAACAGGGTTTTGTAAATGTAGTTGACAC